>NC_065512.1:23468419-23741669 GCF_006386435.1 Epinephelus moara
CATTGTGCGGTGTGATAAAACTGCACATTTCAGAGTGGCCTTTTATTGTGGCCAGCCTAAGGCACACCTGTGCAATATTCATGCTGTCTAATCAGCATCTTGATATGCCACACCTGTGAGGTGGGATGGATTATCTCGGCAAAGGAGAAGTGCTCACTAACACAGATTTAGACAGATTTGTGAACAATATTTGTGAGGAAATGGTCTTTTGTGTGTAAAGAAAATGTTTAAGATCTTTGAGTTCAGCTCATGAAAAATGAGAGCAAAAACAAAAGTGTTGCATTTATATTTTTGTTCAGTGTAGATATCAAATTTCATGAAAATCCATCATATAGTATTTCACTAAAATCCAAAACTATCTACCTCATGGTGGCCCTAGGGGAAAGGCTGGGGGATCACATAAGTCATTCATACTGATCATCTGGGCAACATGAATTTCTGTATAAATCTTTGTGCAATTTATGCAATAGTTTATTCATAAGAAATTATTCAGTCTGGACCAAAGTAATAGACTGACCGACCATTTGTTCATCCTACACTACTATCCTAGAGCCGTGCCGCTAGTGTGTCTAAAAAAATCTAGCTTGTCAAATGTGGTCAATTACCTTTTTCCCACCAAAATTAGCATGCATATATGGGCTTTTAAAGCATGGAAAAACTGACATTATGAACAGGCCAGAAAACAGATTAGTAAACAGTAGAAAGGCACTAGAGCTCTTCTTTCCTATATAGAGTTGTAGAGTTTGCGGGACGTTCAGGGTGACAATGACGTTCACGTTATATAGTAAACAAGTCAAGTTAGCCCTTTGAGCTAGTGTTCTGCTAACAACAGATCAGAATTTTTTTTGCCAATACTAGATATCAACCAAACTCCAACTTGTCCAGTGGGAAAGGGGCTAAAGTGATTAATATTGACAAAGTTACAAACAACTGTTGCAATTTTTGTTTTATCTTTAATGTGCGTTTAATTTGATTTGACATTTTTAATAAACAGGGTTACAAATCAAACAAAAATGTACATATTGAATCCATCATGGTGCACAAGCTTTGCTTTCTCACTCTCTACACAATACAATTATATATTTGTATGTTGATTTTATGGGGCTGAAACAGTGGAACCTTTCACACCACCGATTAATGCATAACTGAGAAAGGGGGCCAGTGAGCGGCTTAGTCAGGCATACATTGAAGGCTGCATGTTGTTCAAACCGTACTCATGAGGGAGGAGTAAGCACTGCTCCCTATTCACTCTCTGACTCAGATTGTTTTCATAATGGAGCCTGGAACCTCAGCAGTCGCATGACTCAATAACTACAGCATTTATTAGCTAAGCTGGTAAATAAAAACCCTTCATACAATCAGTGAAGTCAGTCCTAAAATCCAAAACGACACGACTGCTGCGTGTTTACCACGACTCCACTGTTACCCACACACCATGTTAGCCAGTCCTCTCCTCTGCCAGCTGCCAGGACATACAGGACTGACAACAGCTGCAGCATGCTAATCGACATGCTGAGCAGCTCTATAAACAAACACTACAAGCACGCTAATCAAGTCAGTTCTATGGCAGACAGCACGCTTGTATGCTAATCCCACACTGCTGTTCTGTGTACTGCATTTGTGTTTACCTTCATTTCAGCATAAAAAAGAAAAACTCTTCAGCTGGGGCTTGACTGAGCAATACATTAGGTGGCAGGCTTAAGTAAATCAGATGATTATGCCGATAAAAGAACACATTAGCAACAATGCACGACGTAAAACCACGCAGGTTTCGCCTAAAAGCTTTCCCCTTGGAAAATGGAGTCTTATTTCAAATGAATGGAGGGCTCCCTCAAGCACCTAACAATACTCATCATTCATTACAGACGGATGAATCATACAAGCATCCGTGACTAAGTGACTCATTAAACCAGTGTAAACATACACAAGGTTACAGCCCTGCAAAGTACAGGGAACCTCTCTTTACCGCTGCTGCACCCAAAACACAGGAGAGGAGACAGACCTGGGTGTTTTAAATAGTTGGTCTGTCCAAGTAGAAACTGCCTTTACTAGTGTTACCAAAGGTAAACCAATCAGCACTGAGCTTGTATTGGTTCTGTTTCAGGATGCTATTTCACATTTTGCCTGCCAGTGTTGGCAGTTTTGTTGTTTTGGCTGAATGAGTGAACCACTGTTGAGCAGCATCAGGAACTGCTTTAAAAACCACTGAAACATCTGACACAATAAACACATTAATTTGGGTATCATATTACAAATGAGTTTTCTATTGAATATTGTCACAGTTGCTATGGGAGGGACAGAAAACAAACATTTTATCTCCCCACAAAGTCAACTGCTTTCACCACAAGCGTCAGTTCCAAACATGACTTTGCAAGAGTGTTCACAACATCCATTTTTCAAATTTAGGAACATTTGGAAGCAAAATAAGTGTAGTGTTGCATTGTTATAACAAATGCAAATGCCGCAGTGGCCTTAGTCAGCGGGTGTGATAGCTGGCTGCGATGCTTTTCAGCATGACGTGTAAAGAAATGTCTTAGTAAACACAAAAGATGGCTGTTGTGTGCTGTAAACCTCCAAACAAGTGCTTACAGTTTCTCTCATCTGCAGCTGAAAAGCTTTGCATTTTCATGTTTTGTTTGTTTAGCGTACACGCGAACCAGCGCTTGCGACCAAAACTGATGTCCACACACAATTATTTGTGAGTTAAATTATCAGACTGAATTTTGGCAAACTGTCGTGCCATGAGATTAGTGAGGGATTCTGGCAGAGGAGAAAGGAGGCAACAAATCTCATTTTAGTCCCTGTTACTTCAGCAAAGCATGATGGGCCTGTGCTCGTTGCTATTATTCGCCTTTTCTGATGTTTGTGCAGCACCAGGTGCAGCAATGGAGGACGTAGCTGAATATGAAATTCAGTCTGGGCTGTAGCAGTGTTTGCCAGTCAAGGCCCCATGTCTTTGGAACCACAGCATGGGACAGCAGGCAAACAATACGCTTAGAAATAAAATTTCTTTAGGAACAGCAGGCAGGCTGCTTTTCTTTCTTTACTGTGACACAGTAAGTCACAGTGGGGGAACACATCTCTCTCACATGTAAACTCAAAAGCAGTGAAAATGCAAGAATAAAGACCACGTTAACCACAGTGATGACACCTAAAATTAATTCTCTTTGTGATGAAGATTAATGCCAACGTTAGATGGCATCAACAAATTTGAGAAGAAAAAAAAACTTCCCAAATGTACTGTATGTGTGGGTTTGTATCTGTCTGTCTCAACGTCTCCTCTCTGCCCTAAATGAGCAGTGCCAGGTTTCAACAGTCCAACACTGGGGATTTTTCAAGGTCAGCTTAGCTCAGTCAGCCATGAATTATTGAGCTCGAGCAAGCTCTGTGCCTGTTCCGCTTGTGCCACTTCTGACGCTGTCCTTCTTCCTTCAAGTTTGTTTGCTGTGACAATGACAAGCTAAATATCCAACAATGATGGTGTGACCATTTATTGATCTCTTTCTTTGTGTTTAACCTCTTCAACAGGAGGGTCAATGGGTCAAAGACAAGGAGGGATTCACAGGGCTTGAAGCAAGAAAAAATCCTGTGCCTGAAATTTTTTTAGAGGGCATGAAAGGGGGGGGAGGGGTTGGGTGCCTTCTGCGGCTAGGGGGCTCCGGGGGCATGTCCCCCCGGATAAAATTTTGAACATTTGACATCTAAATGAATTAATCTGGTTGGGGCCAGGCAATTTTAGGCAATTATGAGCAACAAGAGGCAGAATAGTAAGACAACAAAAACTTCTGCATTAAAATGTACATTTTACATCAGTTGAGGCTTGAACTCACGACCTTTGACATCAAGGAGCATCTTCTATCTCTCTGAATTGCAGCCCCCAACCTGTAGCCATTTCTCTCTCTCTCTCTTTCTGTGTGTGTGTGTGTGTGTGTGTGTGTTTTCATCTCTCTCGTGTCTAGACCAAACTGAACAAATATTTATAGACGGACAAGCAACATCATAATTAAACAGGCTTTTAATTTTTAAAATTTATTTTATTTTGAAAATTGGCCGGATTCTCTCGTCTTTTCTGTGTCTGACTTCCTGTTTGGTACGATCCGCTCTATCCAGCTTAACAGAAGCGCTCGCAGCTTGCGTGAAAAATAGACCAGACGCCGAACTGAAACACTGCAGTGCGCGAGCCTCCGTGGGCGCTCCGCTTTTCTCAGCAGCCTGTGTGGACAGTCAGTCAGATAGGTTAACATGGGCGCCAATTGAAAACTGCCTCCGCTGCTGGGCGCTGCGCTTCGAATATTCCTGCGCCGGAAATCCAGCACCGTGCCGGAGAACTTCAAGCCCTGGATTCAGTATCTTGCTCAAAGACACTTAAAGGATAGGTCGGATCTTTTGAAGTTGAGTTGTAAGAGGTAATAATTCATAGCCAGTGTATTACATACAGCAGATGTCCTACCTTTATGCCCCCAGTTTAAAGAGGCATGCTGGAGTAAGACATGGAAGCTTAGCAACGTACTCTTGTCTGCTTCAGAGCCAGACTCCATTGAGAAAAACCATGATTTAACATCGCTAAACACAGTAGGTGCTGGTCTCCTGCTGCCTTGATTGGTTATTTTATTCGTGTCCTTGAGTGACTTTGGCGTTTAAAAGGGTTAGCTCAATTTCACCAAAGGCCAATTGTCAATGGAGTCTGCTGGCTTTAAAGAGAGCAAAGATGGGGAGCTGAAGCCGTTAACAGCTTCTCCATCGGAATTGGCTGTCTGACAGAAAGGCAGAGCAAGAAACAAGTTTTGCTAACTGCTTATTTATCTTTCATGGCAGCAATCCTGCCGCTTCTTCGAACTGGGGACGTGCCAACAGACATCGACTGAATGACACCGACTATGGCTAAATACTACATACAACCCTGCTTCAAAAGATCCAAACTATCCCTTTAAGTAAATAGCAATTTGTTTTGCAAATGTCAGAAAGACACAGGCACTTTGATACACTGCATTTGGAAATGCTCAACCATCCAACCCTTGTGGAGAACAATTTTGGAATATCTGAGCAATTGGCTAGGATGGAAATTGTTATCTCCAAAATTATGTTAATTAGGGGACAGGCCCCAAACACACAACTTCAAGTGGGGAATTTTTGGTAATTATGGTAGGCATCTCAGCAGCAGCTACATCAAATACTTGGAGACTGGAAAACACCCAATCTCCAGCATTAGAACAACGGACGAACACCATGATATAATCTGCTTCATATGAGTCTACACTTAACAAGATGAGTAACAGAAATGAAAGTAAGGCACCAGTTGGGGTCTCTTTTGGACTTGTATCACACTGACTGTCATACGTCATACTATGATATGTTACATGGATATTCCAGCAATGCTTTTATAAGTATGTTGCTTATATTGTTGATTTTTTTCCTCTTTTATTTTGTATTTTTGATCTTTATCAAGATTTAAATTGTTTTTCTCACTGTGTCAATACTGTGATGCTCTCCTCAAACAGCACACACAAATATAGTGAGATTTCAAAATGTTATATTCTCTGAATTAGGGCAATTTAACTGCTTAAATTAGAAAACATAACTTGAAACCAATAATTATACTGAGGTGAGCCAACAGCTGCTAAAAAGTCAGGTGCACAAGAATCTAGGGCAAGTTCATGACCACTGTGAATTTGTTTCAGTCTGCTGATTTGCACATTAACACGCAGCGCAGCCCAAATGCAAAACAAAGCACAAAAACACACGCATGCGCGCACTAATTTTGCTTCCTCCCTGCCCAAGTATTCCTCCAACACATTTGTTTTGACAAAGTCCCATGGGAATTTTACTCATCCTCTTCAGTGCATGTGTGTTTGCAGGTGGCCATTCTTCATGAAACATATATAAAAATCATACCACAGTGCACACAGTCACACTGTATCCAGACACTTTCCCCTAGGTAGAGGGATTAACTCTAATACCTGACCACAGTGAACCAGTCGGCTGTAATCTCCATCCCCGTGCCTCTCTCAATCGTAACAAGAACCAGCCACTCAGCTGTGGAGTAGGCTGTCCGCACAGGAATACGATGGGGGTTATTAATAGTAAATGCAGCGCTTAAAAATTACCCCTAATGCCTGGTTTTCTATACAGAATAATGACCATATACAGTTATAAAGATAGTGAGGCCTGACAGGTACACACCTCAGTGAGGCGCCATCTGGTACAAAGGACTTTTGGTGGGTAAAGGTCACAAACAGGCAGGCAACAGTGACTACAGTCAATATGTTCCTGTGCTAATCAATAGTCCTGCCCCTAGGACACGTAGACACCGAAAATGCATAAAAAATACATACCACAGGTAATAATGCATAAAAGAAAGAAAGAGCAGTAGGTGCACAGAACAGAGGAGAGAAGGAGAGAGTGAAAGATTGGCTCCTCATCCTCTCCTCATCTCTCATAGGCCAGGCGAGGGGAACTGAGGCGTACGCACATCCTGGGCTAAAATTAGCTCTGCTGCAGCTGCAGGGCCAGACGTGTTGGGATGGGCCCATGTTGCAACCAAGCACACACACAAACACACAGACACACACGATTCCACCAATTAGACAGGGTCAGCCACAACCCACAACAGCACAGGTGAATGCCAACAGCATCCTGCCTCCTTCCTCTCTGCTCTTCAAACCGAGATATACAAATGCTTTGAATGCAAATGCTGAGTGTGTACACATCCACATGCAGGAGAACCACATGAAAATGCCCTGCAGTGTGCCCCACAGTAGCCTCACCTACACATATCAGCACTGGGATCAAGGAGGAACAGCTTATAAAGGCCTGTGGCATCTGCTGTGCATTTAGTTTGATCTTATTCACATACAATGGGTTGCTGTGCACAACGCCCTATAATTTTCAGACGAGCATCACAATAAGCAAGCACTTAGTATAGATCGAGTGCAATTGTTGAGGGTGTAGTGTCTTGACAAGTCATGGCTTTCCTTACAAAAGGCAAAATAACACCATTATACTCTACTGCTGTCTCATTAGCAAAGCAGTAAGGTGAGTGTTCCCGTGCAGTTTTGCTTTTCAATACATGAAATATGTCAATAATTCACTTTTATTTAAGAACAGAGTAACTCTGTGGGGGGGACCACTGTGGTGCTAAAAATCCTCATGAAGGTTGTGATGTTCAGTGGTTGACCCTGTGTCACAGAAGTCTTGATCCAACACTCACTTATTATTTTTCAGATGTGGTTCTTGATGGTGTTTTATTGAAATGCATTATATTGAAAGGCACTTCTAATATTAAACATCACAAACACGTTATTATAATTATGCGTCCAAAAATAGAGGCCCAGGCCAATGGTTGGCGGTTGGCTGTCTTGGGCCCTAGTTTTTGCAGTGTGTCCCGAACAGCTGACACTTGTCGGCCCTAGCTGGCAGCTTTTTGGCCAGCTGAGCGTATTTAATTGCCGGCAGTGCCCACTGGTGAGAGAAAGCACTCTGATTGGCTCAGCAGGGTTCAGCTTGAGCAAATCCTCAATGCTTGTTTCTGTGACGCATGAGAAGAACGGAAATGTAAGCAAAGAGGGCACAACTCTATTTTCATCTTCATCTCATCTGATGATTCGAATTTATGAATATTTTCATTACGACGTGGTAACCTGGAATAAAGATACTGAACACCAAGTGGTGAGCAAGAGTGGTTTGAAAATGGCGGGCAAATGCTGCTTTGTTTATTGTATGTATCATAACAATGGTTTGAACATCTGCAGTCCTAAGTCTTCCACTTTCCTTTTTTGAATGACAAATACAGACCAAGCCCCAGGAAACAGCACCGGGCTTTGAGGCCAGTTTGGCCAAACTGTGGAATTACAACTTCCATTTACATCATGTGATGTCATTGGGCCCAAAGACTTTTTCCCATTGACTTACATTGTGAAAAGACATCTGTAAATCAGTGGGTATATTTTTTTGAGCGTCACAGTCTCCACAAAATGAGTAGTTTCACTATCGGGATTTGATTCATTTAGTATGATAACGTTTCCAAAGTCTACAGGAGCCACACGATTAAATCATTTTATCCCCATTCAAGTTGGCGGAGGGCTGCACAAATCTCTAGTGTGCTTGCTCTATTGGCCTAACAATGCGGAAGATCCAGGTAATTTCATATCGCCAATTTTTTGGCTTCATGTTCCACCGAGCAACTTTCATTAACAGGACCTCGCCTGCAATGCCATATCCAGTTCTCTTTATACATCTATGATACAGACACTGCCACCTGCTATTATGGAGAGTCATTTCCTCTCAAACACGTATGCTATCTGACTGTTGGCTGTGGTCTTTGCGGTGTGTTCAAGTGCAACTTTTTAGCCCAGACACAGGCAACGTGAGGCAATGCAACAGTTGGCCTTTGTCTCCACTAGTATTTTGATGTCAGTGCACCACCACTTGCTCCATCCTCAAAGAAAACCCTAGAGGTTAATCAACATTTGCTTTAAAGTGTCAACAAAAACTGAACATAACAAGCTTTACAACAGGTAGGATTTACAGCAGGGCCATGGTGCTGTTTTGCAAGGTGTACATAATAAACACTGTAACACAAGGACCGTGAAGTGGAGGGGATTGTTTTTTATGAAAGCTTGGGAGTCACAAGTTCACAGACAGTTCAAACTACAAACACATGACCACTAATTCCACAGTATTTAGCACCGCTGCTGACATGGTGCATGGTGTGTGGGGGAGCAGCTCAGCATTTAACTTTACTCCAGAGAAATGGAGGAAAATGCTGCACTGCCAAATAAGCTGCTCAGCACTCCTCTAACAATAGGCCACCTTGAGCTTTTTTGACATGCCAAGACCACTGCACGGCCCCACAGGCCGGAGACCACAGCCTGCATAACCAAAGGATCAACAAGGGGGGGGTACAAGAGTGTGGGTGCATTACTAGCATTAATACACAACCAATTCAGATGCTACTGGTGGTGTGTGCGCAAAACTGCTGAATACCAAGAAAACCAAGCCAGAGAGCTTGGCCTCTAAGCGCCCTCCCACCCCTGAGGCTCATAATGGTTGTTAAATCAAATTGTTTCCTACAGTATGAAAAACAACAATAATGTGGGCTACAGTTTGGCTCCGTCTATCCCACTGCAGCAGACGCAAAGAAATTACACTCGCTGGACAATGACAGAGTTCTGCTAGAAACTGCTGCCAAGTTAATAAGCATAAGCCATTGAGCCCTGGCCAGACTTTGGCTTGCTCATGAAACACTCAAGTATTTTTAGGAGCTAGACACCTAAAAATCTTATTACGCAACACAAACTGTTCCTGTTGACTGAGTTTATTGTTTACTGTAAACACTGTTTTTGACAGTTTATATTTGATCAGTAAGGTTGCATAATTGTAGAAACCCCCCACCCCTTTATTACCAAACAGTGCTCAGCACATAGGCAGCATTAGCCTCACTAAATGTAAGGGAACACTTGTTAACAGGTGCCTCACCCTCCAGCAAACATCTCCCACAGCTTGATCCAGCAAAAGCCCCCACTTTCCTTCCATGTCCTTCACATCATATCATAACAACAAATAACTGGCAATAATTCAAAGGCTCCTGGAATCAACCGGGCCTTGGCATCTGCTCAACTTCAGACAGGCGCGGAGTCGTGACCAGCGAGCTGAGCGGGAGAGCAGAGAGCCGACCGGCATGAAGGTAAAGCCCAGCAGAAACAGTGGCTCTGAGAGGATGATGACCTATTATCGTGGCTTAAATAAACCGTCCGTGCTGCCGTATTAATGATACAGAGCTTCAGTTTCCTTGCTGACATCCAGTCCGACAGTGGGAAAGTGAATGTGCCTTGTGGTCTCATGTAAATTGTGTTCAGGTCAACAGCAGGAAATGGGATTTCCTTTTGTGAGCATATCTGGTCAATGAAGCTGTACCTTTTGGAGGGGAACAGTCTTAAATGACAACATGACTTTTTCAATATATTGTATGCGGTTACTTCTTTGTAAAAAATGTTGCTAAAAAATATCCATGTGTAACAGCAAGAGGCCTCCAATGACTCTTATTTATTTCATCCACACAGTCCTTCAGTTGAGTTTGGTCACAGTATGCAAAACCTCTGTGTGATGTTCAACCACCCTAGCTATTTTGACTTCTAGGGCACGACTACAGACCAGCAGGTTTGGTCATTTACCAGCCAAAAATATCAAACATTCACCTGCTCCTGCTTCTTGTGTAAGGATTAGCTGCTCTGTCACTGTAAATTGGATACTTTGGTGGTTTGGCACTGTTGGACAGTCAAATTAATTTTTTGAATTTTAGCTTCTGCAGCATGTGCAATATGTCTACATCATGAAAACTGACTTATTACAGTTTGCATAAATAGGTTTCTTTAAGGCAAAAAGTAATGTTTATGACTGTTTGCAACACTTGCTTTCTTGAGTTACAACAGTCCCATAAACTGATGAGAATAGTTTCACTGTATGTGCGCCCAGTTAACAGTATCAGACACTCAAATCTAAAGCTTTTAAGACATTTTCGAGATATTTTTCAAACAAACTTAGGACTGTCTATTTATTATTAAAGCATCGCAGGTTAGTATATATGTAGTCCCACGCAGAAGTTGGATTTGTGTCGGAATATGGTTATATGACTGAGTCATTAATCCGCAGTTTGCCAACAGGCAAGTGCAAAATTAAAAAGACAGTATTAGTTTCAAAGGCAGTTTTAAAGATTTGCAACATCAGGCATGTGGCTTAACTCATTTTGTCAAAAAGAAATTACAGGATAGATACATTAAATTAGATGTTTGTGGCAATTTAGACCTCACAAATTCACATTTAAGGCAAGTTAATTACTTTTATGGCCTTCTTTTTATAAAATTTAAGACATTTTAAGACTTTTTGAGGACCTGCAGACACCCTATCTACACTTCTCCCTCAAACTACATGTTTCTGCTCTACCTAGTCGAAGGATCTAACACTGATTTTCAAAATAGAAAAATTATAGCCTTAAGTATTAATGGCTTTGTTCTTTGTTTACTATCAACAATGAATCAGACAGATTGCGCTAAAATATGTGTTGTAAATTAGCTATTCACTGTGTCCAGTACAGGATGGTGGAATAAAGGTTAACCACTTGAACTGCCAACACAGCATTGTATTAATAATGGAGGGTTGCAAACACAGCACTCGCTGAAATGAACTGAAGGAGGTCAGAGTCTGTGGCACGCTGAAATCAACCGGTCATACTGTACAGCTGAACAATGACAAAGCCTTTCACCACTTCCATGGGAACCAGCCGTTTCCCCCTTAGGGATAATACAGTTAATCTAACCTAATCAAAACATTCACACACATCCACAAAACCAACACCCCGATGATGGCAGCATAGCTCAGCAGCGTAGACCACTGTCTATAACCTTTCACTGCAAGCACCTGTAGTTTTCCGTTTCATGTCAACCACTGTCAAACCAAAAAAAAAAAAGAAGTCTGTGGTCCTGTCTACACATACAGATATTTTGCTCTACCTTTTGGCCTCTCGTGGACATGTTTTAGTTCACTATAACAGAGATTTTTTTTTATATCTGAGATAAGCTATGGCAGCAATGTATCAATCCTTTAGTACACATTTTAATGCTGCTTACATTTCTGCTTTCTGATTACTTGATAGACAGAAAATTTATCTATTTCACTGATTATTTTCTCATTCACCTTTGAATGTGAGAAACTGTAGCGGGCATTTTTCACTATTTTGCATTTTACAAACTAATTCTGCGGATGAATCATGAAAATATTGTTAGCTGCAGCCCTAACCACAAGTACTGCGCAGAAACATCCGTCATCCTCCTGACATGAATTGCATCTTGCAGAATTACCCATATGGTAATACCATCATTAGTTTGGGCAATATACCCTGTGATTCCAAAACCTTGTTGCAATCACGTTTGAAAGCACTGATTCATTTACAAACAAGAGAGTACACACATTATGCTGCTCCACCTCTTTGGAGCCCCC
Source organism: Epinephelus moara (assembly GCF_006386435.1). Taxonomy (NCBI): domain Eukaryota; kingdom Metazoa; phylum Chordata; class Actinopteri; order Perciformes; family Serranidae; genus Epinephelus; species Epinephelus moara. Next base: position 23,480,411 of record NC_065512.1, read on the forward strand.
AGAGGAACAGTATGAACTCGTGTTTGGCTGACAGAGAGACAAGTCTCTGAGGGGGGGGGGGGGGGGGGGCATACTGTACATCATGGAGACAGCCAACACACAGACAGAGCTCATACCTGGCAGTGCAGTGAGTCAGCAGCACCACAGCTCTCCACACATCCAGCTGATTCTCAAGTCTGTCTGCACGCAACACGACTCGAATGACTCCACTAAGTACATCGAGAACCGATTTGGATGCTGAATGACAACAAACAAAAAGGAAAATACCAAAATCTATTTACGAAACGTCTTGTGTCCAAACTCTCCAGATTTGATGTTTCTTGTTTGCTGGACCTCAAGGGGACAACAACAAACACAGTGATTCAGATTTTCTCTACTGGAAGGAGAGGAAGGGCAGGGGGCTGGCTTCCTGTGTGATCCTCTGGCTCTGTGGGAGCGAGTACAGTGGAAAATAGCCCCCACTGCTAATCCATGGCAGGCTAATTACAGCTTTGATCCCCTAGGCGTGTGCATCACTGTAGGTGGGAGGGAGGCAACACACTCTGGGGCTCAATACACTTACGGTTACCTTTGTTTTGGTTTCGAGCTGTCTCAATAAGCTGCTGCAGACATGTGGGCAACACACAACAATGCTGTGCATTATTAGTCAACTCAAGAGTTCATAGGAGTTTACCTCAGCTTCCAGTGAATCTCCTTTGAAACCATTAGGCAAGCTTAAGAGTTTTATCCAGCACATGACTAACTCCAGTACGCTGCTCGATAAGTGATTTCTCCAACTCCACAATATGATATGATACCTTTTAGGGCCTCATCAAAGAACTTGGGCTGAATAATTTACCATTTGTTACACTGAGCAATAGAAGAAACTCAACTCCTGGAGACAGAGACACAGATTAAGTGGGTAAGTGGAGTTTCTGTCTAAAATAGGCCACAGCTCTGATGATAGCCTAGTCCCAAAACACACGGTGGCAGAGATAGAGTGAGGAAGGAGGAGAGAGGAGGAGGATGATGACTGAGGGTGAGCAGCAGATGGCATGGAATTATCTGGATCTTCAGCGCTACATCTTTGCCCATGATGATGACGCCATTATTTTAGGGGGTTAGCTGACTTATCGTGACCAGTATCACACCAAGCAGCATTCATTTTCATTTACTGATGTCAGTGTTAAAAAAAAACAAACAACAGTGTATCAACAGTGAAAAGATCAACAAGAAAGCAACTTGGCAGAAGTAAACTGGCTTGGCAGAGCAGAGAGGAATGAATTAGTGATGTTGCTGTTGTAAGGAGTGTTGGTTGCTGCTGGTAACTTTGAGCATTGAACTATTGGTCTGATGTAAAACACTGTCCTGTCCAAGCACAGTTCTTCAAACAGCTCAAGTCTTCAGCCAAATAGTTTCAGTCAGTGGTTCTTAGGGATGCGTGACATTGGATTTTTTGCCACTATCCAATATGCTGATATATAACAACTCATTTGGCCGATAACCAAAACCAATATTGATATTTTTTTTGAAAATTATGCAACTTTATTCTCTGAATCCTCTGACTGAATATACCTTGTTTCTCTGTACGCTTTATTTTTTATATGTATGTCAATTTATGCAGGCCCACTTATGTAATACCCTAGTTTAAGATCATGTAGCCTATTTGTGTTTGCATTGTGTAGTATTGTTATTTCATTGTCTGATTTATATGCATTTATAGAGAATGTTTCCTTTAAAATTTGAAAAGGCCTAGGGAAAATAATAATTCACAGCCTTTTGTTTTCTAAGAGTGTCATTTTACTTTGTGGTGGTTGAATAAATTTGAAAAACAGATGTAAAAACTTGTTTTTAAAGCCCTGACAAAGACCTGCAGTGGTTGAAATATGTTTTCTGTATTTTTGGAGCGCCTGAATTACCTTCCTAAGTATCCTTTCCTTTCCCGTTCTCCATGAGCATCTGACACAAGGTTTTGATTTACGTTTGAATATACAGAGCAACCAGTCATCTCTCTCTTTTTCTCAAAAGAAAAAAAAATATATATATTGGTTTGTCATATCGGCAGAAATAAGCACGTTGGCTGATTCTGATATTTCATTTCAAAGCCATTATCAGCCGATACCGATGATGTGCCAATATTATTCTGCATCCCTGGTGGTTCTCAAACTTCTTCTGTCATGCCCCCCTTCAAAAGCCAGAAAAAGTTGATGCACCTTACCCTACAATTTTTTTAATCAAGCATTAACAATGAGTGGGGTAGCAGCTACTAAAAAGGGATCCATGTTGAACTTTGGTGAAACAAAGGTCAGCATAATAGCATCAGCGAGTCCCTTGTTCGTTTATTTTTCCTACAAAAAAACAAATTCATCCAACTTATTTCACTAAGTATTATTCCTTGGGTCACACACGCCCCACCTGCAGTGTCTCTATGCCCTCCTAGGGGGGCCTGCACCACAGTTTGAGAACCACAGGTGTACATATAGGCACCATGCTCTGGGCTCTAGGTCTGATGCTCCTAAACCAGCCATGCACTGTGCACTCTCACCCTTTATTTACTGACTTAACACATCTCAGTTATTTGCTCATACCTAACAAAACATGGCCACTAGGACATGTACTTACGTACATAAACACAGGCATGGCCATTTATATGTAACCTACATACATTGGCATGGGCATTCAAGTCACGTGGTACTGCTGCAAACTCACATGCATGATGGTATGAAATAAAGCCAGGCCACTCTGGCTGACCACATAGGAAAGGCTTATTCAGAGACTGTAGGTCTGTACATGAGACTACTTATCAGACCCAACCCTTTAACTTTAGTATGAGATGTACTAGATGAACGTTAATGCTGCTTTTAGCACTTCAAAGTTGTTTAAAAAACCTTGAGACTTCCGCTTAAAATTTCAAAATAAAACACATTTTGAATGAACAAGCTACGGCGTTTTTATGGTGTTCAACCTCAAATGGATTTAGTGAACATATTACAGGACCAAATGTACACTGGTTGACATGAAGTGACACCCTACGGACTGTTTTACCTTCAACACCGTAGCTAGCTAACGTGTTGACCGGGTGGTTCTGCGCAGCTCTGTTAGCCGGATAGTAAACTGCTAACTGGCTAACGGTCGTTCCGACACTGCCACGACAGCCTGAACCTGTATGTCAACGTTAGCTACCTTAGCTCGGCTGGCATGCTGTTAGCGTGCCTGTCCTAGTCAGCAGCTGCTGGACATCCTCATCTCTCATGTCTCACCAGTCGTGACCAGGCCGAAACGGCTGGCTGCTGGCTGCCTGGCTCCAGCACCGAAGCATCTGCTCTGTAGCTAAAGACAGCCAACACTTGTGTCAGCCCGCGAACGCTGAAGCCTCCTCGCCGCGGGTTTACATCCACACCGAACACAGTGCTGATGATGGTCCAAGTCAGCAGCAGCCGTTGACTGCGACTACCTGGAAAATCTAGACTGTTCAGGTAACGAAATACTCACCCGGACTGAAGCTGCTTATGGCAATGTCACACGGTGACTGTATCGGGGGTGGTGTTGGCCAAAAGCGGTCACCCAGGTCGAGTATCTTTCCTCCAAATGATCCCTCTCTCAGCAAGCTACACCTCCGTATGATCTCTCCACACTGCAATGGTGCTGAAGCACAGCGCGACACGATTGGCCAAACTGAGCGGAACTCAGTGCGCTTTGGTAAGCAGAAAGCTCAGGCGACCTGCAGCGGGGAACAGAAGTGGTGCTTTCATGACTGTGGGAAAAACCAGGATCATGGCTTGAGCGCACTTCTGCAGTTAGTTTTTCATATTTATAAAGAAAACCTTAACAAACCGATTTAACTGCACATATCCAGGATGCATAATTTGACAGCAATAGAACACTCAAAGCAGCTTAATTGGAAAACATTAAACAAATCAAAATATCCAAATAAATACATGCAATCTAAATTTAATTACACCCAAAGCAGAAGAGTCCCTTTATTTGATTGTGACTGAAGCCTATTTATAGTTGCCTCGGTGTTAAAAAGATGACGTGCAGAAAGCAATCGTACGGTTACTGTGTTACTACAGGGATGTCATAATAGGGGGAAAGATGGGAATGATTACACAGGGCTCCAATGGGAGGGGGGGCCTCGAAAAGCCTTGAATAAAAACTTGGTTTTCTTAGCAAATTTTTTCCAAAGTAATAAGTAAGTATAAATAAATTAAATTGGCTGAATAAATAGGTTGAAAGACTAAACTTTGTATAAAAAAACTGTGGAAGCTTTCTGGGGCCTCTCTCACCCCTTAGAGGTGCAAAATCGTTCAGTCCACCCCGTACTAGGATTCATCTCTAAACGCAGTCAGAGCCGAGCGAGTGACTGCTTATACTGTCATGTCTTTCCGCAAGAAAGAGAAATGGGGTTCCAAAAAAAGAAAAGAAATAAAGGAAAGGGAGAGAAAGAAAAATGACCTTGTTAAAAAAAAAAAATCAAAAGGTGCATTGAGTCACATGGATCCAGAGAAGGATGGGGGGCCCAGCCCACAGAGACTGCTTAGGCATAGGGCCCAGAATACTGTGCTACGCCCCTGTGTTTCTATGATATTTGCAAAATACTGCACCCACCAAACACAATTTAATCACAAATAATGTTTAATACTTTCTCAAAAATTCTGTAAATTTAAATCATAATGCGGAGACTAATCCTGTAACATTAGCAACACCAATTAGAGCTGCAGCTAATTGTGTCATGGTGAAACGCCTGCAATCGGCATCAATTTCACTTATTGTTTTATTTATTTTTCCAAGCAAAACACCACTCATTCGGTGGTTCTGGCTTTTCAAATGATGATTTCATTTCTTTCTTTTCATTTCTTTCTTTTCATTCTTTGTCATAAGATGTAAAGTGATTATATATAGGCCTATGGGTTTTGGACATTTGGTTGGACACAGCAAGCAATTTGAAAACATCACCTTCGAATGTATGAAACTGTTTTTCCATTTTACAGACTGACCTATTAATTATAAATCATTTGCATAATAGATTCAGCCACCAAACATGATCTAACCATAAAGGGCGTGGAGTTTTGTAAATAAAAACTAGAAACAGTCTAAAAACATAACCCTTTTTATTGCAGTGTTTTTAAATACTAGCCCTACTCATGTTAATGTGAATCCCTGTCCAAGTCTTATACAACACATACTTTCTGTCTCAGAGTGAGCAAACTAAGATGGAGCCAGATCCACAGTGACAGGAATATAATAAAACACATGATGAAAACAACTTAAGAGGCAGGCTTACTATAAAGTGCTTATAAGTGGTAACTAATGACTTGATTAATGCTTTACAGATCAATAGCAAGCAATTAATAGTACTTTCTATTTGGCAACAATACAGTTATAAATATTATAAATGAATCCATCAGCTCTGCGGTTTTTTTGAATGCATTGGTCTGTGCCTTTAAATTTTGTTATCACAGAGCTGCTTCCTGCATGCTTTCACTTTCACTTGGAGCTGTTATCTCGAGCTGTTGCAGTTTTATACAACATAGAAGAATTACGGTATTTTCACGCATCCATTGCGTAATCACTAGTGCAAATGCGTTTTTTTAGTCGTCGTGCATGATTAAAGAACGTACTGCTTGGGTGTATCCTGCTGTGGTGTGGTGAGGTACTTCCCCAAATATTTTTAGTCGTGCGTCAGCCTTATAGTGTGTGGGTTTCCTATAAGTTCCTCCTACGTTGTTCCTCTGCTGTCAGTTATCCACGTCGCCTGGTAGGTTGTTTTAATTCGCTAATCATTTCACTTTGTTTTATCTTCATGATTTTCAGTTTATTGGAACTAACACTGTATTTAATCTGATCCGGTTTATAGACACAGCGGCCACCACTGGTAAGTTTCTGTTTGTTGATCATCTTATCAGCTCCTACTCTCCTACCTAAGTCAATGGCTCATCTGGACCCACGTGAGCTTCAGGCCATTAACCAAACCGTGGAGGCTCTCAGCAGCTGTGAACGCAGGAGGCTCTTCTACCTGTGTGAAATCCTGGACACGGACAACAGCGTGGCTTGTGTGAAGGAGATGCTGAAATCTAAGGTGATGTTCCACGAGAGGGGTCACCTGTTCCTGGAGGAGCTGATGCTGCAGTTGAAACGTTTTGATATCCTGAGGAAGGTGTATAAAACCAGCAGGGATGAGGTGGAGATGACTTTGAAACACAGGCAGGTTCTGCCAAGATTCAGGTGAGATGTGTTTTAGGATGTCATACATATTGTCATAGTCAAAGTTCACATACTCTTTGTTGCTAAAATGATCATGATTTCTCTTACTGCAGAGTATTGATGGCTAATATAAATGAGGACATGGCCGATGAAGATCTGAACAATGTGAAATTCTTGTTAAGCACCACGTTACCTCGTGAGAAGATGGAAAAAGCAAAGGTATAAAAATAAGAATGAAGTTAGGTTTTGTTTTCACTTCTTCAGTTTCTCATTCTTGTGTGTGTGGGAGGGGAGTTTTGGTGGGATTCCACTGGACTCAAAAATGTCAAACATCGTCACAGTATTTTTTAATTTTAATTCAGAGATAAAAAAAGATATGAACAACTTCCTCTTTTTCTTTTGTATTACAGAGTTTCCTGGATGTGATCATTGAACTTGAGAAACTGGATAAAGTTTCACCTGAAAGAGTTGACGTTATAGAGCAATGTTTAAGAGACATTGACAGGGTCGACCTGGCCAAAAAAGTGACTGCATACAAGATGTCAGGTGAGATTGTCTTTTACTTTTACCCTTTAATAGCCTTCTGAACGGCTTCGTGAGGAGTTTATCGCAAACAAGAAAATACATGTGAATGTGCAAAAGAATTCTCAAGTGAAATCTGAAGGTGGTGATCTGTGAGGTTAGTAACTTTTATACTGTATGCAGAGTACATGTGAAGTATGAAATAGAAAATGCTCAAAATAGGACCTGAAAATTATTTAAATAAATTTATTTTAGTTGTCTCACCATGCCACAAAATGTTCCATAAGGCCTATATGAATAGAAGAAGGAAAAAAAATGACAAACAAGACTCATGGCAGCTGACGTTCAGGTACCACAGACAAACATAGTTCCTAAATCTGAGAACAGAAAGTACGAGAACATTTTTTACACAGAAACGGAACAGGAACCCAACAGAAAAGCTGCCGAAATGACACTCTATTTCTCAGTGGACATGCATTGTCCACATACTCTTAACAGTTCAAAAGTGTATTTCATCATGTTCCAGGATGTTCCAAGTAATTGTTTTTTGCTGTTTCCCAGATTTTTATATAAAGTAAAGTATAAAACAAAATTATGGATGCACCGATTTATTAGCTGAACATTGGTATCGGATGATATTCGACTACCTGCAAATAAGATGACATTCACTGATGGCAGTGGCTGGTGTTTTCTGTTGTGGCACATCAGTTTTGCATAGGCTAAATTTTGTGTGTCGGTTATTTGCAGTCAGACTCAGACAACATTAGCTAGCATACCAAGCTGCAGGTTCAAAGAGGACACTGGTCTGGATCTGACTCTGGCATGATGTAAGAGGGCAATAGATGCCATGTCCATGTGTGGTTTGTTTTCATGTTTGCTTTCAGTGAACAGCTGTGTGTCTCACATTTTGGATAAGTAGGGAAATAGACCGAGCTGCAAGAAGGCAGGTAATCACAAGTGCTGTATCACAGGCAACTGGACTTGCTTGAGTTTCTTGATGACGTTTTGCCTCTCATCCAAGAGGCTTCTTCTGCCTCTTGGATGAGAGGTGAAACGTCTTCAAGAATCTTCACCTACAAAAAAGGCAGATATATGCTTCACTTTGTAGGAAGGAAAGCATGCATCTTACTAAGAGGTAGGCTATGAGTGGGGGTTTTCCTTTCATCAATATTCTGAAGAGAAGGCGCACTGTATGAGAAACAAACAACAACAATAAAAAAACAACACTATCGGCATAGATCAAATTGTTATTTTAAACATTGGTGTCGTTCCAGGTGTATCCCTACAGAAAATGCATTCATTTTCTGTTTCATTTAACTAACAAAACTGACTAAGTCTATCTTGTTCATTAATATCACCATATTCAGTAGTGTAGTGGAGGGTTAACACAGGTGTATGGCGTGTACCCACCTCTTTGTCCGGCCATTTACAACAAACCCACCTAACAGCCAAGAATCCACTGAAATATATCGGAGAGTGTGCCCACTTCATCCTCTGTAACCCACCCATCTGCCCAGTAGTACACTCACCTCATCAACTACCACTGAGCACTACTGAGCTGCACTACTGAGCATAACATCCAGTTCTAAGATGTACTGTAACGAAATCTCAGTCAGACGAATGTCGGATATCTTTCTTTGGGGCAGATTAACTTGTAAACAAACTCTGTATTTATTTACCAAACCACATGTCATAAGTTTTAGCTTTTAGCCTTCTAAAAGTCGACTTTTCTGGAAGAAGAATTGCAAAGTACTTTAAATTCTACTTTATTGCTGTACTTTTATTCACTTGTATTTCTGTCCATGTTTCACAGTTGGAACATCTGAGGGACATCAGTCTCAACAGCAAAGGCACAGACCTCCTGTAAGTAGTGCACAAGTTATTCATCACGTAAAGTTCTTTTCACTCTATTGTAAAACTAATACTTTTGAAAAAACATCTTCTCTTTAGGATCCATTCCCCGCTGCAAACAGTTCCCTTTCTCTACAGCAAACAAGACCAGTACAGTCTCTGCAAATGGGTAAGACAGGCTGCATGCTAGCACATTACAGCAACTTCAAAAGACTTGTGTTTGCCAGCAAGTGAAAAATACCCTGTCATACCAGCCGAACTTGCAAAAGCAAACATTATTTCAACTGTGACTTTATAGCTGTGTTGTAAAAACAGTTGGAAAGCCCCCGGTCACTCACTGTATTTCACTTTTATATTCATAACACTTTGCCAACAGCCACAGGAAGCTTACCCACGCCTGTCTACAGAGAGCAGAACTATCAGGTAAAGTTTCCCTCCTGTATGTTTGAATATGTTTAATTAGTGACGTGCATTTATGAGACATGTTTGCTTGCTCCTTTGCATTACAGAGACAAGTAGACTGCTACAAGTTTAACACCAATCCCAGAGGAGTTTGTGTTATCATAGACTGCGTGGGTAATGATGGAGGTGAGACACAAAACACTTTGTACCTTTAGTTTAATGGTGGAATAAGTATTTAGGTCTAAGTACTAATGCCATTGTTAAAATACTACATTACAAGTGAAGAGCTTGCATTTAAAATCCTGCTTAAATAAGAAATACAGCAGTATAACCACCAAACTGACTTAAAATGTTAAATTATCAGTACTCATTCTGCAGAAAAAATTGACCCTTACAGGCCGCTTTAACTCTGGTTTCACCTTTCCTTACTTATTCAGACATGTTGGAGCAGATGTTTAAGGCTCTCCACTTCAAAGTGGTCCTCTACAAATGGCTGAGTGTGGATGGCATTTATTCAGCTCTCAGTGGGATCAGAGAGAGAGAGAACCTCGAAGGCGATGGCTTTGTCTGCTGCATCATTAGCCGTGGCCCGGCAAACCACATCCTGGGTACGGACTCGTACGCCACAGGTCTAGGCCTGGAGTACGTCAGACGTCTTTTCACTGCTGATAACTGCCCCAAGCTGGCTGGCAAGCCCAAACTCTTCTTCATCCAGAGATACAGCGTTGCCGAGTGTCCGCCCCGTGCCAGGAGGGAGCATCGGGATGAGGATCTGGAGACGGATGGGTGTGATGGGATGTCCAGATGTGACTTCATCCCCACAGATGCAGATATATTCTGGAGTCACTGCTGGACAGATGAATATCAACTGGGGCAACGACACCATCACTCCATTTACCTGAAGGCTCTGACAGACACCTTGCACAAAGGTCAAAAGAGGTACGGGCAAAGATTCAACAGCAAATCCAGTTTCTGACTTCAGATAATTGTCATATGAGCTACAGACTAACCTGTTGTTTGTGTTCTGACAGGAAAACACATCTTGTTGATGTTCACACCGAGGTAAACGGGGCCATCTTTGAACACAACAAGAGGAATCCTGGAGAGAAGTACCACATCGATCTGAAACACACTTTGAGGAAAGAGCTGTACTTACAATAGAGGATTTATCACCATCACTTTCACTTCACCTGCAATACTGTCAGCCACATATTAATGTCACGCATTCTTTGCCTTAGAAGAACCCTTGTTAGTGTGTATGCAGTGACACCTACTGGTTAAAGGTGCTTATAACACTTGTTTTTACAGACGAAGAAAAACTTATTTAACAGGTTGTTTTAAGTGTATTTATTTAATGTTTGAAAAATCTGCTTGGACATATATTTTAATAGTTTCATGACATATAAATGTACATGAAGGACAAAACAATCATGATAACAGTAACTCTACTACTTCTTAACCCAAACCCAAAGCCAGCAACAGCAGCATCAGGGAGTTGCAAACAACTCACCCAATCAGAGCCTAACAAAAGAGGTAAATGTCAATTTAATTTAAGACAAAAAGTAGAGTTGTATCTACTGTACATGTAATATGTAACCTTTTGTTTTTTGAAGCATTAATGTAAAATACATTTTCATTGCTTCACAGTGCAGCTAAAACACACATGTAGTGCCTGAATTTCTTATAGCTACATACCTTTTAAAAACCTGTGCAGAAATGTGAAAATGTTTAGTTGAATTAAACACTATCTGTCTATATCTACTTTTATCTATTAACTTTAATTATTACTTTTACTTATTTTTATTTTATTTATTTTTGTCCGATTAAAAGTTGCTTTAAAAAAGTGCCATGTGAATAAAATTTCTTCTATTATTAATACTCACATATATCTGTTAAATCCCAATATCTAAATAAATCCCACAATATTACATCCTTGTAGGCTACTAGCATCATTTCATATTTAAGTGTAATTTTGATGTATCCATTTATTAGCTGGGTTATAATTTCATTATATCTTTACAGTACGTAAATGTTTGAGATCATGGTGTGAGCCTGTGAATCAAGAATCAGACAAGCCTTTATTGATCCCAGATGGACAAATACAATCAGTTTAAAAATCATACAGATATAGATACAGATCCTGTGGGACTACCAGATCCAGACTGACAAACTGGTGATGGCTAACCAACATTGTGTTGATCGACAACAGAAGAAGGCAGTGGTGATAGATGTAGCAATCCCGAATGACAGCAACATCAGGAAGTAGGAACATGAGAAGCTTGAAAAATACCAAGGGCTGAAAGAAGAGCTAGAAAAGATGTGGGGAGTAAAGGCAACAGTGGTGCCAGTGGTAATCGGAGCACTCAAGGCTATGACCCCCAAACTGGGAGAGTGGCTCCAGCAGATTCCAGGTACAACATCTGAGGTCTCTGTTCAGAAGAGTGTGATCCCATGCACAGCTAAGATACTGTGCAGAACCCTCAGACTCCCAGGCCTCTGGTAGAAGACCAGACTAAAGGAAAGACACAGCACCATCCCCGTGGGGGCATATCTATATCTATATCTATATCTATATCTATTTCAAAAAAAGGTCAACTGACTAAGAAGAGAGTTCTTGTTATCACACTATATAGTCTTTGGGCATATTGGGTTACTTTTTAAAAACATATATTCAATCATATTTTAGGAGAAACTGTAGTCCCACGTGCCCAAAGACCTACTATGATAAGAAAATGATTGTATCTCAGAAACTACAAGTAGCATAATCAATAGGCCTATTTGGTACCTATGAACTCATAACAAGTTGAATATAAAAGATATGCACACATATTCAGTGTAAAAGAAACATATATAAAGACACTTAATCAACTCAGTTAGCATCTTAGCCCATTTTTCAAAGCTCCCCTCTTCGTATGGTAGCAGCAAGACACTCCGACCCAGACGAAGAGACACAAATATGTGTTGTTTTTAGTTATCTAACATCTCTTTGTGGAGTTTTGTATTTGTTTAGCATGTCTTTGTGGTTGTTTTGCATCTCTTTGTTTTTTTGTTAATGCCTGTTTGTGGTTGGTTTTCTTTTCTTTTTTTTCTTTTTTTTCTTTACATCTCTTGGGTTCTTTTGTGTCTTTTGTGGCTGTTTTACATCTTTATGAGCGTGTTTACCGTCTCTTTGGGGATTCTTTTGTTTCTCATTGTGGTTGTTAAGTGTGTCTTTGAGGTCGTCTGATTTTTCTTTACAGCAAGATATGTTAACATGCCTAACTCAAGTGCCCCCTGACCCTTTGGGCCTCTGGGCATGTATCCATCAGGCCCATTCAGTAATCCGTCAAAAACTTAGTGTTTTTCTGTATTAACAACAGAGGGGTGGACTTGAGTCACATCACTTGGACTCGAGTCAGACTCAAATCAGAAATTCGATGACTTTAGATGCAAGTTGACAAATTCGAAACTTGACTTAGACTTAAACACCAATGACTTGTGACTTCACTTGGACTTGAGCCTTTTGACTTAAAAATACTTGCTACCTTTCCCCAAGACCAGAGATTAACAAGTGTGTTATTTAAAAAGTGTGCCACAAATTCATTAATTTCCTGTTGTTTTTTTTCCCTGATTCAATAAACATTAACAGTATTTGTTCCCAGTAAGATCCACTTTGTTTAATACAATCCAACAGCATCTAATCAAATTGCACAAGATAACCATGAAGAACAAGGAAAATCATACGAAAGATAATTTTGTTTGCATATAAAAACTATGCAGTGGTCAACAAAAAATGAATTGCAGTATACAAAATGTGCAGGTTGAAAATTGCAGCTGAAGATGCAACAACTTCCGACAAACTTGTTCAAACACATAAATACAAATTTTAAGAAGCATTCATGATTTTTGTAAATTTAATATAATCTGTTGTTCAAATAAAAGTAAGACACAACATGCTCACTCACGATTAAACCTTTAAGACAGGGTGCTGGATCCTCAGTGTAAGTTTTAATAATGTATAGATCAGGACAACACTGCAATTTGCAATTTTAATATTGCTACACCCATGTCTTGATCTTTATATAATCTGTTGTCAAAGCGGCATTACTTCTGGTGAAGAATGCATTATGACTTGTTTAGGGCTTAAATTTAAAAATGTAGGACTTGGGATTTGTCAGTGTTGACTTGGTAGCAGACTTGATTTAGGACTTTACTGTCTTGACTTAGGACTTAACTTGGAACTTTTCTTGGGACTTGTCATTGTTGAATTGGGATGTGACTTGAGACTTGTCATCGTTGACTTGTTAGTCTACTTGACTTGGGACTTAACTGTCTTGACTTAGGACTTTACTTTGACTTTTCTTGGGACTTGTCATTGTTGATTTAGTAGCTTACTTGACCATCTTTACTTGGGACTTCACTGCAAAGACTTGAGACTTACTTGTGACTTGTAATACATTGTTGACTTAGGATTTGACTTGGGACTTGTCATTGTTGACTTGGGACTTGACTTGGGACTTGTCAATGTCGACTTGGGACTTGACTTGGGACTTGTCATTGTTGACTTGGCAGTCTACTTGACTTGGGACTTAACTGTCTTGACTTAGGACTTAACTTGGGACTTTACTTGGAAATTGTCATCGTTGACTTGGGATCTGTCATTGTGGATTTAGGACTTGACTTGGGGCTTGTCATTGTTGACTTGGTAGACTACTTGACTTGGGTCTTAACTGTCTTGACTTATGACTTAACTTTGGGACTTATAATTTTTTACTTGGGACTTGACTTGGGGCTTGTCATTGTGGATTTGGGACTTGACTTGGGGCTTGTCATTGTTGACTTGGTAGTCTACTTGACTTGGGACCTAACTGTCTTGACTTAGGACTTAACATGGGACTTAACTGTCTTGACTTAGGACTTAACTTGGGACTTTACTTTGGACTTGTCATTGTTGATTTGGACATGACATTGTTAAGTTGGTAGTCTACTTGAATTGGGACTTAACTGTCTTATCTTAGGACTTAACTTGGGATTTAACTTGGGACTGCCATTGTTGACTTGCTAGCCAAGTTGACTTGACTGTCTTCACTTGGAACTTCAGTGAAAGACTTGAGACTTACTTGTGACTTGCAAAACAATGACTTGGTCTCACCTCTGATAGAACTATAATAGAATTATAATACTCTATATGTTGTTATAAAACACTCTATCATAGGCTATTAGCACAGTGCAGTGTAATACTGCACTGTATTATGTGCTGTGTTATTGGAAATTTTAGGTGCTTTTTGCATTTTGTAATTCAAGAAAAATGTAATTAAAACTGAATTTCATATCATAAGCTATTTCTTCTTTGTGTGTCAAAATACCAAATGTAAAAAGCACCTATAATGTTCAGCAGGACAGTCTTCAGCACCGCGCAGCGCTGTGATAGTGACAGTAGGAGGCAGGCAAGTTATATGAGGAACATCAGGAGACACGCGCACAGACACGAGAGTCCAGGGCTCGTGAGCGCGCACGGTCGGGCTGCTGTTGCTATGATGCAATGGCGACTGCGCCGTGGGAAGCGAGCGAGGAGTTGAATGAGTTCCCTCCACAGTTGAAGTGAAGCAGCCGCCGACAGTCAGGACAGCGTCAGTGCCGAGGGACAGACAGCGGGCAGGGAGACACTGGCAGGGCCCCGTCCTACCACACTACATGGACACACACAGCCAGGTGTGTCTGCTAGCCTCGCAGCTAGCCGTGTCATGACGTTTGGAGACATTTCTCACACATCTGTACGACGTTGCAGCGAGACGAGCACCAACACCCTCTTTGCCCTCCGTAGCCGAAAACAAGTGAGGAGGGGTTGTTGTTTTTAATTCTTTATAACATTTCTGGTCGCAGTCCTCCTCTCCGGCGACTCAGTGGACCTATTTGTGCTTCTTACCATGGCTGAAAGAACCTCCACCGGGTTGCTAACGATGATGTTGGAGCCCACGCCGGCTGTCGCTATGACCCTGCCGGCGGAGGTCCGGGAGAAGCTGGCGGAGCTGGAGCTGGAGCTCTCTGAGGGTAAGTTGACAACAGCATGTACACAAACTACCGCACCGTGTGCCCAAAAGCATGCCTTTTATTTCCCTTGAATGGGGCTTTAAACATTGTTCACGCCAGCTATCAGAACCACCGCCCTTTATCTTGGCTTTGTGGCTCATGTTTGAAAACATGCCAGCATCACTGAAGCCCCCTCTGCAACTATCAGACATCCCCAAAACTCAACTTCTGCTGTAGTTTTCTCCCCATGGCTGTTAACCACTGCAGCACAGGGAGCTGTTAAAGTATACCACACGGGTTAATAAGCTGCAATGTCTAGTTTCACCTGTAATAAAGACCAGCTGTTCCCATTGTCCTGAAATTTAAGCTATGAGACTCCAAATACCATATTTGATCAGATGGCTATCTGCTACAACAGCTGAGCTGACACACCCATGTTGCTGTTATGGGGCTCTGTTCATCACACAAGCACGATCAAAGGTCTCTCCTTTTCAAAGTTTATTAAAAAGGAAAGTTAAGAAGTAATGCTAACCCACATATTCACACAAACTACCATCTTGTCTCTATAAAGGTTTCTGTTTCTGAATCATGACAGTAGAAGGTCATGAGAAAAGTTGAGACAAGCATGTTCTGACATTGTGTGAGAAGTAGGCTTCAGGGTTTTAATGTGAACAAATATCAAGATCCAATAAGTTTCCAATAATTTAGCTGATGTTGCTTTTGTGTACAGGTGCACGTGCCCATTTATTCCTTGTACTCCTTTACCTTTCACTCTGCTTTTGTAAAACGAAGTACAAAAAGAGCAAAGAGAGGCTTTTGAACATGAAGCTCTTGCATCTGCCAGTCTATAAAAAGTATTACATTTTATTTTCGCAGACATCAGGCCTTAAGTTTAGTCACTAAACTGTCTTAAATTTGAATTATTTGGGGTTTAATTCTAATATTAAACATGTTTTGGTAGCCTTTAAACCCAAAGCTAACCTCTGTGCTGAACAAAACATTCAGTACTCATGGTTATACTTGCCAAACTTCTTTATAAAAGAAGAGATCCACTCTATAATATATCTATAATATATTAACTATCATACTTACCTGCTGACAGACGCACAAAGACATCATAGCATGCGCCTGTGCAAAGTCCTGAAAGCATTGTTTACTGATATGATTTATGACGCTACCTAAGCACTTTCTTTGATACTTGTCCGTCACTATAAAAATCACGTCCACCTTCTTGGCAGAGTTTAGCCTCTCTGGAGCTCCATGTAAAAATAAAACAGGAAATTACCCATATTTGTACCACCTGTCAAGTTAAACCTACTCGATTTGTCAAAAAAAATGTATTTTCTGTCATATTTGGTGCTGGGAAGACTTTATGTGTAGTCAGTCAGTGCTTTACAGAGTAAATACAGCTGGGCTCATCCTCCCGCTGACTTGAAATCCTTATATGCAGACTTGTGGCGCACTGTAATGACGAGGGTGCTTGTTTCTAACAAAGCATTTCTTTTGTGTTTTTGTTAGTTAAGTGAGACTCATTGTTTAACTACTCCTTTGTTTGAGGAGGTCTCACATGGTAGAATAAGCAGAGCTGTGGTAAAGTCACACTAATTAATGACCTACATTAAGTCTGATTAGATTTGGGATTTGACCCCAGGGTGTGACCCTATTTCGTGCCAACTCCTGGAGAAAATGTTCACTCTGCAATCCGATAAGTGTAGTCCCAGAAGTTGGAACAATAGAAAACCCACTGGTCCGTAGTTACATTCTGCATTGAGCTTTCCTTTTGCCATGTGTAGTAGCACCATGCCGGGGTTAGGAATAGACCAAAGGTGCACGCTTTGATAAGCACATTAACTGCCACTGAGGCCCCTAATGGGATAGACATGTTTTCAGGTGCGGCTACTAAATTAATCTATATCTGTCCAGTTTCCTCTTCCTGCTCTCCACATGTCACATCCTGCCATGTTGGAGCTGTGATAGCAGTATCTCCCTGACTCTGTCGCCTTGCTTCTTTTTCAGGCTTTTCTTCCTCTGTTGTCTCTCTCTTTCACCGCCTCTCTCCATGACTCCCCACCTCCATATTTCCCCCATTTTCTCCTTGATCAAAGAAGAAAATGTCATTCTCTTTTGGGTAAAGAGAAATCAACCTTTTTTTAAAACTCTCAAATCCTATTGCTGCACGCTGCTGTGAACTCTTCACCTCGTGATGATGCCCTTCGGTTGCCTCCCCGTTGCATCCTGTCTCAGGAAAGAATAGACGACTCGTTTTATTGGAAGGAGATGAGAGCCTGAGAATCCTGTAGGTTTTCTGTCCTTCTCAATAAGCGTGTCTCGTAGGGATTTAAAGTCAGGCATGTGTGTATCACACCGAGAGACACATTTTGGCTTGAGTGTGCCAGTAGGTGTGTGAGTGTGCAGGAACACTGTATTATTCATGAAGCTGAATAGATGTATCATGCATGTTTTCTTAAGCAGTTTAGCAGCAGCAGCAATTGGAATAACTCGAGGTTGAGACAATCCAGTGGCTCAGCTAGATAATATTCCAGCATCAGCAGCTCAGGCCTGCTGATGTGTGAAATAAACGATCCGTACGCTCTTATTGTTGTTATAATGAGTGGCGTTTCCTCAAGAGATGCATTTATTTTCAATTTATATGCTCTGTTTTTATTTCTTACTGAACATGTGTCCTAAAATGTTTTGATTACTTCGCTCTACTATCCTCAGATAAGTTTTTGCAGTTAATGAGAGCTTGTAACCCTGTGTCAGTTCTTCTTGCTGTGCCATTGTTCTTTTTGTTTACAACTTGTCTCCGGTTAAATAATTTGAAAACACATTACTGTGTAGACCTGAGGCCTGCCTCGTGAAGCAGGATTACTAAATAATCTGGATACCTTCACTGAGTTAAACCTGGAATCGCTTTAAATGTGGAAAATGGACTTAAAGTAAGTAAAAGAGCTTTTCAAGGTTTAAAGCCCCTGACAATTTGGCTTTTAATCTTTAGCATTCCTCCATTATAATAAATATTCACAATAAATAAGCAACAATCAAAGTTAAAGAAAAAAAAATCAAACAAAATCTAAGATATTAATTAGTGAGCTTCAGAGGTGGTAGTTTAAATTTGACGCCTTTGTACAGAGCCAGTGTCTAGCCCTTTTTAAACAGGAATTGTGCAAATTTGCAGGAAAGCCCAATGAGTCTTCTTTCAGCATTGGCAGTACAAAAGCAAAATCGGGGAGTGCAGCAAAATGCTGCCTACCTACTTTTGTTTATACAGAATGCGCCTTTTTCGGCGCAATGGGGGGCGTGAGCGAGTAACAAAACGTGTAGCTCAGTGTGTGACGTAAACAGTGACGTGGGAGGGAAGCCGCTGCTGGTCAGTCCTTTGGCGATTCTCTCGTAAGTCGGCCCGTTCTTCACCATTCCCCTCATCTGATGGTTAATGGCTTCTTCATTTGTGAGGACAAGGAGGGCGCGCAATTCCTTGTCTCCTCAGTTCCTCATCTTTACAGTATCTGTCAGGTTTGCATTTCCCTCTTGCTACTAGCTGCTCACGAATTCCTGCTATCAGCTTTTTCCTGTTTATCCACCGCCAGTGGGTCGCACGTGCGGCGTCATCAACAGCTCCTCCCACAAGTCTTCAACAGCCCCTCCCGTTGCAGAAGGCTGCCTCAGTCTTTTTAAACCAAAAGGGTTCCGCCAATATACGAGGCTGAAAATTGGGCACCTCGGATCAACGCCAATCCGGCTCTGTGTGTCTAAACGCTCGCAGGTTGCCGGCAAAACGGCCCAACATTCGTTGAAAATCTGGCAGTGTAAAAGGGGCTTATAACTGCTTCCCCTCATTTCAGGTCTTTGTGCTAAGCCAAGCTACGGGCAGCTCACTGCAGCAATGTTTTTACTATACTGGGCATAGTGAGTATGAGTGGTATCAGTTTTCTTATCAAAGAGGATGATTGTATCTCCCAAAATGCTGAACTACTCCTTTAAGTGTTTAACAGTCAAAAACTCAGCCAATCTGCTTCATCAGGAACCTGTGGGTGTGGTTTGATCAGATTTGATTGACAGTTGGCAAACAACCCAACAGCTGTCATCTGATTCTGAATCGGGTTTTGCCAAATCCTGATTGGTGTGAGAAAGTGTGTATGATCTCCTCTTTCTAACTCAGTCCCACCCCCTTAAAACCGGCAAAAGACCACAATACAAACACAGAAGTTTCATTCATTCATTCATTTTTCCATAACTGCTTATCCTGTTGGGGGTCATGGGGGGGCTGGAGCCTATCCCAGCTGGCATTGGATGAGAGTCGGGGTACATCCTGGACAGGTCACCAGACTATTGCAACCATTCATGCTCACATTCACACCTACGGGCAATTTAGAGTCACCAATTAACCTAACCTGCTTGTCTTTGGATTTTGGGAGGAAGCTGGAGTACCCTGGGTTCGAACCAGGAAACCTCTTGCTGTGAGGCCACAATGCTAACCACCTTTAATCAGTGCCGTTATCCAGCTTGGTGATTCTGCTTTGTAAGACAGGTTGCCATGGCTTTTCCAAAAATTTTAAATCCCTTCCAACCAAATCCTACAAACTATAGCTATAGGAGAAGACTCGTGGTATTTCTCAGCTGACCTGGATGCAGATGAGTGGTCAAAAGATGGGGCGTAAAGGAGGGCAAGAAGACGGATGATCCCCATTATCTCCTGCAGGGAGTAAAGAGGCAGAGACGTGTCTGCTGAGTAATTCATAGACTCACTCTATCATTCCCTGGGTTTCTTCCCTCCTCCTTTGTTTGCTCTCTAAACCCTCTGATTACAAAGTCATTTTTAGTCCAGTGCTGGTGTTTGCTGGGAAACTGCCAAACCCCTGGTTGGTCGAATTTGCGCTCGTTTTGCCTGCTCCCATTTAGCAAACATTTACAGAGAAGCAGTGCAGGTTTCTGGTATGCTGAAGTGGTGCCTGGCTTGTTTATGGTTGTTTGTATTCATAGAGAAAATGGTTTCTTGCAGGTTTAAGGTGTTTGTTGTTTTGCAAATTCTTTGCAAATGCATGATGAAAATGTTCATTACTGTAGAGATGATAGTGATAGACACTTCATTTGTTTTGTACTGTAGTATCTGCTCTGTCAATAACCCAATTTCCCCGTGGAGATCACTAAAGTTCCACCTTATCTAATCACTTAGATAAGGTGACATTTTACTCACTGTAGACCTGAAGGTAAAGAGGCAACTAGGCACAGTGCTGTCAAGGTATAACTGTAGTAATGAGGCGGTGATGATTAAACCTACACATGCTTGTCAACCTCTGGCACTGATGGAGGCTTGGTGGTGTATGATCAGTGGTGTGTATCTAATTGCTGTTAATGGATCGCAGTAGCTCCATTTCTTTTTTCTTTTGGAAGTTCAAATGGGCCTTAAAGTGAGCTGGGCAGTTAATCGTTATCAATCTCATTCTTACCTGATGATTCTGCAGCATTGGCATTAGCAGGGAGAGCTGTTTCATCAAAACAAGCACTCTTACTGACGGTAATTTCTCCCTAAACTGTAATGGCGAGAGTCTAGTGCTCCAAAGTGTGCACAGGCAGAGGATAGAAACAAAAACAAAGTTGATGTGTGTGTGAGAGGAAAAACAAGATGGAAATGAGACAGAAAAAAACATCAAGTTGATTTTGTATGAAACGTTTTCAATTTCACACATGATGGTTTTTCATATAAGCTAGTATGAGTTTCTCATCGGTTTACAATAGATCGACAGTTATGACCTGGGGCTGCAAGCTTCGCCCAGTTTGCTACTGATCAGCTGATATCCATGCACCGCTCTAACAACTTTTTTGTAACTCATATAGTGTTGCAACGATTATTTGATTAGTTGTCAATTGTTATGAGAGTCGATTAATCAGTTTGAGTAATTATAAAAGGAAAAAGTCAAAATTCTTTGATTCCAGCTTCAAAAATGTGAATATGTTCTAGTTTCTTTACTCCTCTATGACAGTTAACTGAATATCTTTGGGTTGGGGATGAAACAAGACATTTTAGAAGGTCATCTTGGGCTTCGAGAAACACTGATCGATATTTTTCAACCATTTTCTGACATTTTATAGACCAAACAACTAATGAACAAATCAAATGTTTTGGCCTAAAATAATTATGGTTCTTCCTAACGCAAATCACATCACGTGACATAAGTTACTAGTATAGCATGCTACACATACTAGCACACTAACTCCATTCATTTTGTTTCACATGGGAAACGAACATTGAGCTCTGTACTTTCTTCCTCAGTATACTACAGTAGTTGCTGGTGGTGTCAGAAATAGCTGCTCACTGCCTGATGCGTATGATACCACTGTGAAGAGTGTCTTGATGTGTCTGTTAGTGTTGTGTCGTTCCATACGAATCGTTCAAAAGAACGAATCTGTTGAGTGAACGTACTGAACTGAATCACTTCCGGAACTGATTCGTTCATTTCTTAGTTTAGTTGAGCTCAGCAGCGAGCGTGCAGGCTGGGAGTGGAACTGCCGATTCGGTTCGTGGGAACGATGTTTCACTCGCGAGTTGCGAGGCAGCCAGGGTGCAGGGAGGGACTGCCTACTGCGTGACGAATCACTCGGTGAACGAATCACTCGTTGAACGACGTAACCCTGATCCCTGAGTGATTCAAATCATTTCTTCTCAGCGATACACTTTCATAGGGACTGTATTCTCCAAGCTAACGGCTAATGTAGCCAGGAGTCAAGCCACATGAACACAATCACACACCTCCCCACTGTTTTAACAGACTTAGTTTCCAGATCAACAGTCAGGGCTCATCCCGCCAAGCACTGAACGATTCGGTGAACAAATCTTTTTAATGAACTGATTCTAGTGATTCGGTAACATCTACAGAACTGCTTTGCTCATCACTAGTGTCGGTGTCCGTGGTTTTGTGTCTACTGACAAAGTGGCAGTATTTGACAAGGCATCTGAATTAGCCGCTGTCCGGTGTGGATCATACTCTGTGAAAGGTGCCTCTGTGCGTCAGTATCTGATGCCAAGATCACTGACAAATTAGCGGTATTTGACAAGTTCAGAGTGAGAACCAGCTGAAATACACTGCCACATCCTTCTTGTGGGTCATAAGTGATGATTGAGAGGGATTATTGTACAAATCTATGCTTAAATTCTTAGATAAAATCCTGCATAGTGTATCTTTAAGTAAGTATGGGCCTGTTCTACAGTCAAACCTGAATCCAAGTTAAAGGCCTGTGTACAAGGTGGGGTTAGTGGATAGCTTTGGTGGCCAGTAGTTTCACGAAACCCCTCTTTGGAAAGTATGAGTGTACAGGAAACCCCAGTGAGTCGGCCTACAAAGTTTGTGGAGGAAAGACCACTCAGTGCAGAGAATGACCGCTAACTGGTCCTGACTCATTCGTCTCCGTGGTCACTTACTCCCACCACCAACTCATGAAGAAAGAACTTCCACTGGGCTCACCCAGTGAGTTCAGCCTATTGTTATGCAAAACCCAAACATTTGATGAATGTAGAATCACATTCTGCATTAAGAGCTTTGAGAACATGTAGGATTTAGGGCGATTACTGAAGGGACTCTGTACATGGCTGCTGGTTAGCACTGTAATAGGATCCAAAAGAGAAGAATGTTGAGCCTTGCAGCGAGCTGGCTGCTGTAGCTGCTGTAAAGTCCAGTTCGGAGATAAAGAGGCAGCTATGCCGTGCCCCTGCCACAGTGGAGGATAGAACGTGGAGGGTCATAAATATTTCAAGGGTGTGCCTCAGAGCAGAATAGAGCTTCAGATTCTTGTGCTGCTCTCATATGCTTCTGCCTGTACATCCGAGTCTGTGCACATGGAAGTGTGTGCATGTTTGGTCCATTTACCTTTTTGTTTGTGTCTCTGGGTGGATTGTTAAGGTGCTCCTTACAAACCACAGAGCTGTTTCATTTTAGCCCAACAATGATCCACAGCACCAGTTATTGTCCTGGTGGTTCCACTACATTTTGTGGCTCTCTACTGTACTGTAGGTCCTGCCTGTTTGTTTTCTTTACGGTGCTTTTCAACATCCTGTCTCTGTCGTTACTGGAGCCATGAATATTTAATGGAATGGGATTGTAATGTTTAGAAATATGTCTTTTCTGTCTTTGTTTATTCAACCGTGGACGAGTCTACAGAGTAAGATTTCTGCCAGCATAGTTATTTTGGTGCCCCTGTGGCTTTTAGTATTGGGATTTGCTCATTTAGGTTTTCAGCATTGACTGCCATTATCAACTGATCTATTGTTTTAACTCATTAACTGACTAATAATCTTTAAAATGGGAAAAATAATGGCACAATCTTGTTAACGAACCCACTGGTATTCATGCAATGGTTGCATGAATGGAGAAAAGAATGCATCTCATTTTAGAAGTGTGAAATATTTGCCATTATATTTTTATTCGAGAGCTGAATTTAAGTTTGCTTACTCATTTTTGCTCTAGTTACAGTCATGATGAGCATGAGCACTAATTGTTCCAGTAATGATTGATTTAAATACCCACCTACTTTGTTCATCCCTGTGGAAGTACTGTAAAAGCTTTCGGCTCAGAGGGATTTTAAAGTTTGTTGAGAAACTTGAAATGCAAAAAAAAAGTTTTGCTCTGTCTGCATGCCTGCCAAAAATATGACATTTCATTCGCTCTCAACTGATTCAACCATGAAGTGACTCACTGGTGCTATTTCAGCAGTGTTTTATCGCATATAACGCTTTATTGCTGTGGTTACAATTGATGGCACAAATCACTGCACAGTTTGATTACACTGCCACTCTCCTACAGTCACCAGCTTGTGACAGACCGCAGCATTTTCCAAAATACTGTGGAAGGCAGAACAAAAGCAAAACGTGCCACTGACTGAATGAATATCTTTAACTTAGTATCAGTGTAACTTGATTGACATGTAGTACAATTCATTACTCTGGCCAGAAATGGACCTGTGCTAACTGTGCAAGACAGCTAGCTGTATGGGTAGCTAACAGTCATTCAACTGGGTCATGACTGTAGTAGAAAAACAAATGAACAGAAAGAATTACCATCCCTATTTATTTTGAGCAGTATTGTGAATTAAATATAACTGATGGCAACACTATCTCAAAGCTTCTGTCAGTTTATTATGAGGCAATAAACACATCAAAGCCCCAGATCACAGACTCTGCCTTTGCAGTGGCCAACCCCCAATACTCTGCTCCTACTGAAGGGTGTAAGAAAAGCTCAATACACACGAGAATCATGATATTATTATTAGGGTTGTCCCAGTTCGATCTCAAACATCGGTATAAGGCATTTTTTAACTGATTGGGATCAGCTTTACTGAGCTATATTGAGCCAGATCCAATTTGTTGTTTTACGTCAGCTGTCACACAGGTGTTTGTAGTGGCGAAGGTTTCGTACACTTGTACTCTCTTACTCTCTGTCTCTCCTCCACTCTGCACCCCGCCCGCTGCGGAACACCACATGCCATAAACGACAGCAAAATGCTGGATGAGACTGTTTATTTATGTTATTTACTGAAGTAATGAGCACATATTTCAGCTCAGTGTGAGAGTCTCTGGCACATGGTGTTTCCCCGCAGGCAGGGGAGAGACAGACAGCGATGCAAAGCCAGGGACCATCACATGTAACCCGCCACAGCAAATGCAGCAAAAACTCAGTGTTCAGACAACAAAAATAAACACTCAGCGTAATACAGTTTATTTAAGAAGGCTAACACTGGAGAATACTCTCTTAAAGATACAGAGAAATCCCCTCAACACAGCGACAAGCCCAAAAACATTAAAGAGGGGGTTTGTGACTTTATACCTTAATTTGTGAAAAAACAAACGAACAAAAAAACAGCTTGGATGCAGGGAACTTTCTTCTTGATGCCATGCAGAGCTATTCAATTTTCATGCATATACATTGGATTAATTTTAATAACTTATAAGTGCAGAAGTAGTAGAAGTATGTACTGTGCAACTGCCAAGAAAATAGTATTAGTATTGGATCGGGACTCGGGACATAATATTTATTTTGTGATACTGTATTGGTTCTCAGAAATAGCTTATCAATATTTAAGTAATAGTTTACATGCAAAGATTTATAGCAGTGGTTCATTTTCTGTTGTATTTGTTTATTTCTTGTCAATACACAGCCCTACAACTGTATATGCTGTGCGGCTCCTGAGTTCCTTTAACTTTTTAAATCAGATGGCTGTGTAGAACCAGAAAGTTTGTCTTTTTCAAACCAACCTGAAACGCTGCCATTTACTAAGACAACAGTACAAAGATGGTGTCAGCCAGCCTCCTGCCAGGCCACCATACTGTTCATTCTGCTACAGAGACCTCTGAGCTCTGTGGCGGCCAGAAGGTGCATTTCGTAGCACTCCACCAGGGATTGTTTTAAATAATTAAAGGTGTAAGCACCATTTTGTTCAACTTAACTAATATGTCCTCAGTTTCAGAATATTTTCTTCTTCATAACAGGTGCCAGGTACTGCACTCTGGGTGCTAGTGGTAACACTGTATGTGTCCTTGTTGCAAGAGAGATGGCACGTGTAGTGGAGAGCAGGGCAGTGCAGTGCAGCGGGCACCGGCGCCAGGGAGATCTGCTGACCAAACAAGCTGCATGCCCCACTTCAAGGACACATTGCAAATTTCACTCTGCTCTGTGCGCCGCATTCTTCTGCCCGGCAAGGCTTTTGTTCTGCCTCCATCAGCTTTCTGGTGTAAATTCTTTGCTGTCCATTCGCCTACCTGTGTGTGGCTTTGATCCCTCACCCTCTCTGTTCCCATCTGGTGGAGACAGAGGCTTAGCATGAGAGTTGGATGACAGCTAAGGAGCCCCCCTTGAGCTATAACCACAGCTCAATCTGGCCTCTCTCTGGTCCAATCACAGTCACAGTAAAAATCACCTAGAAAGTCTTCCTCAGATGGCTGAATTCTCCCTAAATGCTGCGCATTACCTCCAAAAGATAAAGAACTGTCTCTAAGAGCATATTTTCTATTATTCCTGCATAAGAACATTATGTTCACAGCATTTGTACTGCAGTGTTTTCAAGGTTCTGAGTGAATAGCTTGTAAAGGCTGCAGGGCTGAGGTCACTGAGCTATGCAGGGAGCCTTTATACACCAGAAAGTTTTTCAAAACCCAAGGTAAAAAGTCATTAATAGTCCTCCATTAAATCTCTCTTTGCTGTCCTGATTATTCAATCTACACTGCTCTCATTCAGTACTTGATTTCTGCGTTAACAGCTCAAACATAATGCACATTTCCAAACAGCTACGCCAAACTGACAACGTACCCACATGGCTTTTCACATTGCTTCGACTGTACTGCTCAGTTACTCTCAAACACTCATCAGCTCCTGAGTATTTTGTGATTGCTCTGCACATGTAAAGGTTGTCACATGAAGGATCTGATGTTATGCATCCTTGTAGTGTTCACCTCATAATGAAGAGCGAAACTTAAGTGATAATATTACAGCCTCTTGAACAGGGTTGCAGCAGTATACCATGACATTAATATTTACGGTTATCGTACCGTGTATGTTTGCTTATCTACGATACTGAAAAAAATGCAGCTTTAAGGGTCATTTTGACCTTTAGTAAACTGCAGTATTTTCTGAGAAGGTGAAAATCTCAAGCTGCTCTGACTGGTTTCACTTCCTTTGCTGTATTAACTTCCTGTTCACATAATACATGTAAGGTTTATAATAGAGTCTGCAAATGTTACATCAGCACCTCAAGAGGCATCACAGAAGCCTCTGATTGTCTATCAAATCATCTCCTCTGTCTTGTCTGTGTTGATTACACTGCTGTTTGCAGTCCTACTTGAATAAGATGCCAATGGCAGGAGTTGTCAGTATTTAATTAAAATCAGTGATGATAATTCATTCCAGAGAGGTGGTGTAATGATGCAGCGGTCAGTGCCATCAGCACCTATTAGCTTCTCTTGACCTTCTCTGGCTGGGAGCTAGCAGAGTTCAGCCTGCGCAGTATGACAGGACCGTGTGGAGCCTGTGAACTTAGCACTATCAGCAGCTGGCCAACAAGCAGCCCTCAGTGAAAGGGTAGAGGAAGCACTACAAAGGGGAACGTTTTCAGAAAATGGATGGTTAACTGTTGATGCTTTACCCATGGTAGATAGGGGCGTCTTTTTGCAAGGAAATGTAGAGGTCTGATGATGATGATGTAGTGATGCCCAAATTGCTCCGACTATAGTGCAACATCACTTTTTGATTTCTAAAAAACAGTAATGAGACTGAAGAGATGTCTTATCAGAGCATAAACAAGTTAAGATTTTTTTTGTGGGTTCAATCAATGTCTCGGCCTACTCAGGTGTGATGTGCACATCAAAGACAAACACAGCCCTTTGTAGCGGCAGCAGGCTGCATTGTGAGCCTTCCTGGTGAAAAACAAACAGACAGAAAATGTCTGGAATGTGCCGTGACCTATCAACTTAACCGTGAGGAGAGGGGTTTCCAAATCCCCATCACTGCTGGAGGGCACGGCTACACACAACAAACAGGCACATAGCATAGCAGGTTGTCCCAGCCTTTTAAAAGAACAAGGCCAAGTTGCCCCCCTCCTCTTCTTCACCTCTTTCCCTTAGGTGTCCCAGTAGAATATGAGAGGGAAGGAATAAAATAAAACTGAGTGTTTTTTTTTTACTGTGGGGCTAAAGCCAGGCTTTTTTTAGATCTTAACTCAGCTCACATACCAGAAAATGTGTTTTCAGCCTGTGTGCGCCGAGCAAGCAGACAGTTTTAGGCGAACTCCGCTGCTGTTGCTCCCCAGAGACTTTTCCAACTGTGTTATTCAAAGTGTACCTGTATTGCCAGAAAGAGAGGAGGGACGCAAAGCAAGGGCAAGTCAGGACTGCATTTAAAGTTCCTAAGGCATAACTGACTGCATTTAACAATTACTAACTGATGTCTGTAAGACTTTAAGTTGTAAATCATCTTGAAAAACATCCATGCTGATTTTCACATGACAGTTTCTGGTTTACCCTTAAAGAAATGTAAACCCGCATAGGGCTGCACAGTATTATATTTTTTATCATCAACTTGCGCTATAAACACATCATGAAAGACTGCGATATATTGCAGCCAGGGTTTTTAGAGTTAATTGAAAGAGTTTCAGTCAAAAACTGCACTTTAAAATGTAACTACCATTCTTTACTGGTGCCATTTAAGTTCAGTTTGATGCTCAAATTGTTGAATAAAGACACAGATTGTAATGGAGGTTTAATTTTTTTCTTTTCAAGATTATGTGTTTGCCTATAATTGATCGGACAGTATAAAGTGTGACAGAGAGGGAATGACATGCAGTGAAAGGCTGCAGGCTAGAATTGAACCCATGGCCACTGCAGTGAGGACATTGCCTTTGTGCGTGGGACATCTGCTCTACCCACTGAGCTACTGGGTGCCCCATGGAGGTCTAAATTAACCCCCAGGCTATATAAACTAATTTGAAAGAGCAAATAAAGTTAAACTCAAATATTATTACTAAAACTGTCTGCAAAGATCTTTTTTTACACTTGCCATAGGCGTGCCCATGCAGTTTTCATATGCAGTAAGGGACTATTACTGGCATATTAGGCACATTCACCATCAGTTTTACCTCCAAATGAAGCGGTTTTTGAGTATCTGGCTTAATTGTTGCAATCTGTCTGATTGGCTGACTGCTCATATATGTTGTCATGGCCAATAGAAATGATGGCCACTGCTAATAACACAAGACCCAATTTGTATTACAGTGATATTACCCTTTAATGCTGAGATAAAGACGTAGTGATATTGATGCTTTTTCAGTTTGAAACGATGGAGAAACCCTTCCTACTGCTGCTTTAACCTACACAATCATCTGCTGGTAGCCATACACATTTGAGAGAGAGATGTAACTGAACCACCTGTCTGAGTGCATGTTCGATAAATTGTGATTGAACATGATTAAATATGAATAAAAGCATCTCAGCCTTGAAGTAACAACGCAATTAAAGGTTGATGGCAGGAAGAACTAGCGCTCCACCTCTCTTCATCATTTTATCTCCCTGCTGAAGATTTGGATTCACCTGATGGTGAGAGACAGTGTTTGATCAAAGCACAGCAGGTTATATTGCGCAAGTATTCCACCTGACTTCTAAGCAGCTTTACATCTCTCCCTTATATTCTCTGTATTCCTCTCTGACTACAAAGATAACCAAAACATATGTAAATTTGAAATGCCTTCAGTGGCCTTTTTTTTATAGTCGGGTCGGACTTACTATCCAAGGAGACTGCATCCAATCTCAATTCCTGAGTAATGATGTATGAAGGTGGTCTCTCGCACCATGTATGTTCAAAGTCTCAAGTAATCACTGTAATGTTTTCTCTGGCACTACCACCAACACAGCAGATGTTTTTACTGATAAGGACTTCAGAGAGGAGTGTTTTCGACTCGAGACTGCAGCTTACAACTTCTCTGAACTGTGCTTTTTACCTTTAATTGCATTTAAGTTAACTTTGAGACTGAAAGTTAGTATACTCATGGTCCATGTTAAAAACTTTGGTATTTTTTTCAACATGGACCCGTTTTTCTTATGTTTTTGTGTCTAAATGACTAATGGGGACAACAAATTATAAAATTAGTGCAGTATTGAGAGACGTCATTCCAGCTGCAGCAGCGAAAAAGTCTGTTATGTAATCCTTTGGGGCAATTGTGCACTGTCAGTATACGTCCATTAAAAGTGCTTATTTTTGCCACTGACAGGTTCAGACCAATGTTTGGTCAACTATTTTGGGGCAGCCCTAAATGAAATTTCCTTTCCTTTCGCTGCTCTGTTTGTTATTGTCACCAAGTCTCGCTCAAGGGGAAATCCTGTAAGAGTGATTAGCTGCAAGAAATACAACAGTAGAGATGCTGGTTGGAGAGAGTATGGGCAGAGTATGTTGTGTTGGAGTGCAGAAAGCCTAGCGTAGTGTTATCTTATAGATTTTTAATGTCATGGCTGAATACATAGCTGATTTCTACTAAGTGTAAAAGACTTCTCAGTGACTAACAAACATACTCGGGCAGAACGTTCGCGGAGTGGACTCCGCGGAGGTCTGCCCGGTCTAAAAGCGGACGTCCGCAAGCCCTGTGCGCGCAAAGCTCAAATTTTACGACCGCACGGACTCCACTCCGCGCACCAGTGTACACAAAAGACTGCTCGGCATGTATTTTTCACATCGGGGGATTTTTCACTGACATTTTTACAGGAAACTACAACGCGGAAGTGTGCTCGACTATGGAAGCCCGAATGACTGCGGACATTCCTCGCGGAGTCCGCTTATAGTACGTCCGAGTCTGTGAGCAACTTAACTGTACGTTCAAACCAGAAATTTCCAAAGAGGCAAAGTCTCTCACTGACGCCCAAGAAGCACGACTGTCAAAAATATTTGTGGCAGCTTTGGTCGCTCATCACGTGAATCATTCGAACGTTCGATCGTGCTTGTCAATTTAAAGGAGCTACAAAGCGGACTACTGGCTTGAAAGCAGTAGTGCTGTAGGAACCAAAGTTACATGGCTTGCTCTCTGGGACCCGCTTCATCGAAGCACGTCAGCATTCTGATTGGTTGTCGCCGAACCGCATCAGAGCTCATTACCATAAAGTAAAACTAGTTTTAACTCCCCTCCAGACCTGCTCTGGTCGCTTTGGTTGCCCAAGACGCGCGGCTGACGACCAGGTCGCCCAAGTCGCCGGCTCTTGTTGAAAATGAATGACTTCCGCCGTTTTGGAAGCTCTGGTTACTGCTGGTTTGAACGTACAGTAAGACTTGGTTACACACACTAACAAACAAACCGGGTCAGCGAAAGTTAAAGAAAAACCTTGTGTTTCTCTGAAAATTCTTCTCTGTAATGTTGTCAGACACTTATAATAGCAATCCAAGTTTGTGAGTGGTAAAAACGGGCACTTTTAATGGACGTAAATTGATGGCGCACAGTTGCCCAAATGGATTACATTGCGGCCTGTTTTGCTACTGTAGCCTATCTCAATACTGGACCAGTTTCAAAAATTGTCATCTCTATTAGACACAAAAACATGGGAAAATAGGGTCCAGGTTAAAAAAATACCAACGTTACCCTTTAAGAGATAATCTGTACTGATCCATGTACAATATTTGGCATCTAAATACTATAATGAAACACACCTTTTCGTCTCAGCACTAAACACTGCTTGTCAACACACCCTAAAGGTTTTGAATAACCTTTTTTCACAGTGTGACTTGTGGAATCCCAGGCGCTTGCGGAGGAACAATGACATGGATACAACTTTAAGCTGACATGTAATCTAATATAACACACACATGAACACGTCACGTCTCAGTGCTCTTACTCACAACATTCTTGACATAGAGGTCACAGGCCTCTGCAGTCTGCGGTCAATGCTCATGGCTGTGGGCCCGTAACGTGTGTGTGACTTGCCTCATGGTGACAGTTGGAGCTCAGTTGTTGAATCCCAGAAGCCTGTTCTTCATTCCTCGCATCCCCCTGTTTGTCGTGCCCTTTGCCTCTGTCCAAGAAACTCATTAGACCACCACCTTCAAAAAACTTTTCTCCTTTGTATGAAGAATTTCAGGGCGTTAAGAAAACATTTGTGCTATGTGTGGGTGGATTTTACAGCATTTGTGTGTCTTCAAATAAGTATGTAGACTGTTGTGTGTTGTCTGTGTGTGTTCTACAGGGGTGTGTTCTCGTGTGTGCTAGGATACAACAAATGATTATTAATACATTCGTATGATTCACTGTCATATTCTCACATTTTTAAGCAACCAAGTCTTTGTTTTATGGCTGCTTGAGGGCTCGTCGTGCTCTAAACTGTCTCTCAGCCACAATCAACAAAGCAACAGTGCGATAATGATAGTTTATGATTCAACACTGTCAATAATGCCGGATAATAGTTGCAGTGAGCCCAAATATACTGTACACGCTGACTCCACCCTGTCTGTCATTAGGAGGGAGAAGCAGTCAAGTCTGAAATGCCAACAAGTGGCAGATACTGTAGCTGCTGGGAGGTCTCCTAGTGTGTCATGCCCCTTATGACACACACGCACACTGGTGTGCAAACTTTCTCCTGAGGCTTACTACTGCAGCCTCCAGTTCCTAGCGTAATTGGCAATTTTGTGGTGTGTGTGTGTGTGTGCGTGTGAGTCAGTAAGCCATATGACCTTAAAATCAGAAAGCTAAACCTATGACTGAGTCGCTGCTCCCTTGCCTCCCTCCCTCCTTGTTATTTAATTTGATGAGACAAACTGAATTCAATTTTACTGTTGTCATAGTCAGGCCAGGCCTATAATTAGCCATCAGGACAGTAAATCTTAGAACTCTGATGACCAGTGCAGAGAGGAGAGTAGTATGAGGAGGATGCACAGCTGCCATGTCTGATGAGGATCAATAGAACTAAAATGGGAAGGATTTACACAACAAAGGCTCGCTGTCAGTGCAGCGAACACATCATTTATATCACATCTGAATCCTGAAATTCCTGCTTGTTCTCACCTCGTCTTGTGCTACTCTTTTGATTACTGAATTGATTGTGAGTGCATCGTGAAACATTTCATTTGTCTGTTTTTGCCTTTTGTGCAGTTTAAAAGGATTTGGAAGGAATGTTTGAGTGAATGTCGTTGTGACCCAGCTAAGCTGTTGAAAATGTCCTGAAAAACGAAAAAAGAAAAAATCAGCAGGGGTAACCACCAGTGCATGTCTATTTAAAGATGACGTGCCTTTTAAGTCCACTCCAGACTTACAGTTTGGTCTGGTTTTCTGAGGTTAAAGTCAGTTCTTCCAAATGATATCTATAAAGAGAGCTGTATTTACATCTGTCTGTGTCCAGAGGGTCCAGGGAGAGAGAAGGAAAAAGGGAGGAGGAGTGGGAGGAATAGTGAAGCTTGGATTTAAATTTTCTCTTTCACCGAACAGCTGGAGTACATCAGACTTAGGGGAAATCAACACTGACCAATTATTTATGTTGCTTGTTTTTAATCTATTTCTACCACATGTACTGTATGTGCTTCTATACATAGACTAACACAGGGATACCAGAAACACTCACAGGAAACTATTTCAAGTCTGTCTCTTTTTTTGGATGACTTACTCATGATTATAGTCATCCCGATGCAGTAAATACCATGTTCAAACAAATGCCAAGAATCAAGGCTATGTATTCACAAACTCTAGATGCTGTATCATAACACTTACAGTGTCTGCAGTAAATGCAAATCAGCCTATGTTTTTTGAAAAAGGAGTTTGCAATCACTGTGTTTTTGTAGATGCATATTGATCTAGGCTTGCAGAGGAGTAAAAATACACTCTTTCTGGGTCATTACAGAAACAGTGCAGCTGACACACCTCGTTCCCTCAGTCAGACTACTATAGTTTAGCATCTGTTGTTTATCGGCTTTTACTAGGGCTGTCACATTCTGTTGGTTGATATGCTCTTGTCCCGCCAAAGTCTCATTGGTCCGGAAATCACTTGTGTCTCTTTAATAAGGCTGTATGTCCACTTTAGTGTTTCTTGTCCTGGTTGAAAATGGCAGTTATTGTTGTTCAGCGTCTGTATTTGTCCTCTGTGATGGTTGGTCTTTGTGGTATTTGTCCGGCCACTTCTTCACGATACAGTGCGCAGCTTATTTTCGGATAATATAACAGTGGATATCACATTTATTTTTCACTCGTGGCATTGCACTTGCCCGAAACCAGAGTTAACTTGCTCTGGGCGAGTGTTAATGTCAAGCTCTATGACAGGAAAAAATTGCTTTTGAGGACACGCGATGCTACCAGGTAGAGTGCATCCCATCAATCAATCAGTTTGTTGAAGAGTATGTACACAATTTCAGCCAACCAGGATTTTTTTGTTTTGTCGTGGATTTATTTGCTGCACTCGAACCAAAAAATTCGTCTGTAGTGTTGGTCAAAATTCAGTAAAACTTGCTTGCAATAAAATCAAAGAAAGTTCAGAGCACTCTGAAGAAAAACCAGGAGGCTGATCAGAAGTCCAATGCAAGAAGGTTTATTCTTTGTTCAGAGATGACATCCAAATAAACCCATGTGAGTTGGTGGTCCGGACCAAGAACTGAACCCAAAAGGCTCGGGCACTGACCTTTATATCTAGTCTCTCTCTCACTCTCGCTCACTTTCTTAAGTGTTTTTTTAACCAATCATAGGTGTAGAATTACCCTTATTTTTTCTAAGTCATACATCACAACATCACTTTTATGTCACTTGAACCCTGACAGAAAACTGGTTGGGGGGCCTTCCTTCTCAAAAGTGTCAACGTCAGCACTTTACGTCTTCCATATCTGATCTCCCTCCTTTGATGTATCACAATCATCCAAGTTTGAGTTGGTGTGTATGTTGCAGGTGCTTGGACTGGCCTCAGGGTGTGAGTATGTCCCAGGCCTTGCATCTACTAGTGTCTGTTAGCCTGCCAGTGTGTCCTGGTGTTTCTATGTTCTCCAGCTTCCCCCTCCTTCTCCTGGTTTGCCTTTACTATAGGGGCTTCATTCTACTATTATATTTGGATCTTGCTTGGATTTTTCTTTTAAATTCACACAGTGATGACATACTAATGATGCAGTAATAATGTATTGATAACACAGTGGTAATATATTGATAATACAACTCAACACACAGTGATTATGCTTAGATTTTGGTGCTCTTGACTACCTTTTAACTCAGTTTGATAGGATATGATTGTTGTTGTTCCACACATCAAGAGTCTGTTGTGTGAACACATCACTACCCTGCCGTCTTCTTGATGAGCTGTGAAGATGAACTGTGTACAGGCCTCGGCAGTGTCGTCCTCAAGGCACTGACCTCTGACCCACTGCTACTGATGCTGCATCAGGATGAGCGCTGAATCCCCTGCAGGTCACAGAAGACGAATGATAGGCTGATGCAGAGCTTCAGCAGGGCCGCCATCAATCTGTACTTTTCTCTTTAGGGCAAAAGGAATTGGCCACTGGCTGGAGACCATGTGCTACCGCCTCTGTCTGCCTAGACGATCATCTGGGACCCCCGACTCTGCCCTGTCCTGTATTTTTTTCGCTGTCGACAGGCTTTGCACATATACGTGTGTGCACATGAATACACACACAGATACTCCTTCCCCCCGTGTCACAGGCTGTTTGTTGAGTTAGGCTGTGGTTTGGCCCCTGGCTTACATGTGTGTGAGGATAAGTGCAAAAACAGACCCTGTGCTGGCCGCCCTGTCTGTCTCTCTCTGGAACTGACCATTTATTCTTGTTCTCGGTCTGTTCTCTGTGAGGAGTGGCGGAGGGTCTGGAGCTGTGAATGCCTCGCTCAGTGAAAAAATGCTATTACAAGACTTAGCCAGGACAAGAGTTTGTTTTTGTCTTGGAATCAGCTCCACTTGTTTTTGAAGTATCGCCTAGCAAGTTAAACCCCACCCTCAGCAATCTAACACTGGTTCCATAAATACGGGATATTTTGTCTGGTGTAATGGAGCGGTATTTATTAATTGCATTTTTGGAGATGTTTATTTTAAAACAATATGTTACAGGAGTTCATGCATTCCTGCGGTGAAACCTTTGACTAGATCCTCAAGAATGGACAATAATTCCTGAGGTTTGAACTGAGCCCGTTCAGTTTCACCACTTGCATGTTGTTTACAGCTTGAGAGCAGTTCACACAGTGTCAGCCACTCTGAGGGGTTATTTTATTTACTCTGAAACAATCCATTTTTTCTGGCACCCACTTAGTTACTTATACACAGGAAGCTTCAACCATCTCTCGCTACAAGCAGGTTGAAATTAATGGCAAGAATTATTTGCAAATATTTGGCTCAGGTCTGGCTGAATGTAACTTCACATAATGAACTCTCCAGGGAACGTGCTTAAAACTCTTTAATTTCCCTAGCGAGGCAGAGCCTTCACCGCATCAGCTAATAGAGGACGATTAGCCTGCAGTAGAGTTGGCAGACAGTATCAGCTGGCTAGTGTTACTGAGCAAGAACAATATCACCACAGCTGACTCGCTCTGCCTTATCTTCCACATGTCCTGGAAGAACAGTGAGCAGCCGTGCCGCTGCCTGGTCCGAAGGCAGCCTGACTTTGAATTGTGGGCGTATGTGGAATGTGCGGCTGGAAAAAGGCCTGGGAGGGCTTTTGAGAAATTTTTAGAACAAGCATATTATTCAGTTGTTTTCCCCATGTATGGGGAGGCGGTGAGGAGCTGGCAGAATACCTCAGGAAGCTGGTGAAATGGACCTCAGGCTGTTGTCTGTTTGACAGACGTGAGCAAACAAGCTCCTGTGGTTGCTGCTTTTGTTTGTTTGTTTGCATGATGTAACACCCATTATCTATCACACATCTGTGTGAATGTTCATATATAAATTGTAAATGTCGAGGTATTTCTCTGAAGATACACCCCAAGGCTTTGAAGCACCATGTTTGCCAGAATGAAGGTTTACATACAAATAGGCTACAGGACATGCTGCGTTTCTCTGAGGCACATTACTGCAGCACAGATGTTCTGGATCTGTCAGCTGTCCATCCCTTTCTTTCTCCTCTCCCTCACTCACAGTTTAACAGCATGAGGCTAACCTCGGCTCACCTTAGGCTGGAATCTGCTATATCTTTTCTGGGCTAATTTCTTTCTGTCTGCCTGTCAGATTCCTCACTGCGAGGCTCACCCAGGGGTTTGACCACTGACATTAATGCTTGAGGTTTCAGCGGGGAGGCTATTGATTGAGGAGCTGGAGGATGGTGGAGCAGAGCGAGACACCGAATGAGGGAGACTGTGAAAAAGGGAGTAATGGCAGGCGGCAAAAGGAAGCATGAAGTATGTGGAAGTAAAGGATAGAAGAGCTGCTGTGTGACAGACAGAACAAAGAATAAGAGTGCGAGAGTTGGAATAAGAGTAAGAGAATATCTCTACAACATTGTGAGAAAAAAACATGCAGCAGAAGGTTTGGCTGATACGTGTACTGTGAGACAATATAATTTGTCTTTTTTCTAAGATAGCAGCTATTGCTTTGAAATTTCTGGTTGTTTTAAATCATTGAGAAATTCATAATCAATAACCAGGACTGTTTATAGCAAAAAAAATTAGTTTGATTAATTAATTCACAGGCCCTAGAACTAGCAGAGAAACCAGACCATTTGAAGTCGTTATCTAAAATCAGTAAGAAGCTAATTAAACAGAAAAATGTTTCTACAGGCAGCTGTCAAAGTCTCACAGACCTGAAAGACTCATCGACTACTGTACATTATGTGTCAACGTACAGTAGATAAAGAGGTGTATGAGTTACAGGCCTTTAGGCTATGTCAGTTATGGAATTGGCCTGTCAATGTCTCACTTTCAGCTCAGGCACAGCATGTTCCAATGAAAGGAGACGAGAAAAATGGTCTCAAAGCAATGCTGAGAAACTCTAAATCACTTTACTGTAATACTGTAAAATGATCAGGCTGTAAAAAAAAAAATCTCTAAGCTGGATGGGTAAGTTACCTCAGCCAGCAGGTGTAGTGGCAATAGTGTCAGTTTGCACACGGTCACAGATGAGAGGATCCAACAGGTTCTTTTGATGCTGACATCATTAGAAGATGTTAATCTGATACTCTGCCCTTTTGAGGATCAGCATTGTAGAGTATCTGTGGTGAACTTGAATTCACTCAGTCATGAGATTTCTCACAATGTTTCCTGAAGCATTTTATCGTGGAATACAATCTAGCATTTATATGAAACATATTATTGTGCCTTTTAAGCTTTAGGGAAAAGGTGTAGTAGTGATACATCACACAGAAAAGGCCACATATTTAATATATGGCCGAATTATCTAAATCACTATCTTGTAACTACATCAGTAATAAGATGGGACGAGCCAGGATTTGTCTGATTCAGCTCAGCGGGAGATTGATTGATTGATCAGTCGTATGCTCCATTCACAAGTAATTAACCAGAGCAGCACATTGCAATGTCAGGGGAGAGAAAATAAAGCCTTCTGAGTTTTTGCAAAGTCGAGACAAACAGCCCAATCAGTCACAATCAGGTTCACAGATGTGCGAGACAAACACTCTGCACTGCAGGTTAGGCGCCAGGCTGGAGTTTGATAATCGCTGCCTGGAGCATGATTTACCCAATAGACTCTGCATTGAGTTGAAGTCAATTTATAGTTGGTATTGACCAGCTGGTCTTGTGTCATCAATGGCTGTGATCAGCTGGAGCACTTAACTGCTCTACTAACCAATTTCCTGAACTGTTCAGGATGTACACTTTTAGCCTTTTTGCTTTTTACTCAATGCATGCTGGCATAGATTTCAGTTCACCATGACTCTGCACTAGATAAGTGG
The DNA here is from genome assembly GCF_006386435.1 of Epinephelus moara. Taxonomy (NCBI): domain Eukaryota; kingdom Metazoa; phylum Chordata; class Actinopteri; order Perciformes; family Serranidae; genus Epinephelus; species Epinephelus moara. The sequence goes on from NC_065512.1 coordinate 23,518,702, forward strand.
GTTTATGGACGGATGGACAGTGTTGGGGTGTAGATTTGACATGAATACATCAGAGGAAAGTGCAGGTGTCACCTTGTACACTCTAGTTAAAGTAAAATTTAACACACAGTATATTTGTCGGGCAAAATCGCAAGCTAGCTAGGTCCCATTGCACAGCACTTTCGGTCCCAAAGCACTTGTTGACCACTAAATGTAATGAGCCTTTGGGTCACAGGGGACCACTTTCACTCTGATTCTCTAGCCACTCAGGCCATTTGTGTCCTTCCTGTCTCCAGATAAGGCTTTCAGGAGTGGCTTTATCCCAGTGCTGGGATGTGTGACTGAGCAGCCAGGCATCGCTAGCAGGGACACTTTTTGTAAAAAGCTGTTCCTCTTTCCTTGCTTACCTCAACCACGCTGCTAATGAGCTATCTGGAGCTGATGTATGTGTTTGTGTGTGTGTGTGTGTGTGTGTGTGTGTGTGTGAGTGAGTGTGAACGTATGTATATATCTGCCTGCTCAGGCGGATGTGAAAGTGGATGATGTGTGTCCTGTGATTGCAGATTGGAATGTGTGTTGCGTTAGCGTCTGCAAGCAAAGCACAGTCACGGGTCAGCAAGTGCCTCAGTCAGTCACACACTCCCTCCCTCCCTCTCTCCAGGAACTGGGCAGCTTGCCTGCAGAGGGGAATGGTTGGGTTAACACCATCCTCCAAAGAATCACTGCACTCCTGTCCTCATTGTCCTTCAATATGTAGCGAGGCCTTTCTGATTATCTGATGAGTCAGTGTGTGGATGTCGCTTTTATAATGACGGTGTTGCTTCATCGTTATCATTGAATAGTCAAGCAGAGGTTAAGGCATTAAAGGATGTTTTCCACCGAGTCTTAGAGGAAGCAAAGATTTAGGGTATATTATGAACACTGTAAACAAAAATGGTGCCAAACAGTGCCCAAAAGCGTTTCTTACTGAGAAATGCAATGCCTCACCTTAAACTAAAATAAACTAAGCTAACTACTAATAGATGACTAATAGACTAATAGATGACTAATCGACTATTAAAATAATCGGTGACTATTTTAATAGTCGACTAATTGGTTTGAGTCATTTTTCATAGAAAAGAACTATAAAAGTACCCCAAAATACTCTTATTGCAGCTTCTTATGTTCAAATATTGGTTGCTTTACACACTCTCCCATGACGATGAACTAAAACCCTTTGCCTTAAGTACGAAACAAGACATTACATGACATAATTTTGGGGTTTGGGAGAGACAGACAATGAAATTAATCGTTAGTTGCAGCCCTGACTTGTTCTTTGGCTTAATTTAGTTTAGTTTACTGAGGGAAAAAACACATAGAGAATCTCTATAGAATCATAAAGGGGCTTAAAAAGTTCTTAATGTGGCAGTGGTGTTATAGCACATTAACCCATGCCAAAGACCTGCTGAGGAACCAATGATTTTTCTTTGTGTAAATGTTGTTTTTTAAAGACAACCGAAGCATAAAGCAAGGCCCCAGATGTATATTTTGACTCTCACCTATGGTCATAAGCTGTGTGTGTTGTTGGAGTCTGGCTTTGTGGGCTTTGTAGTTTGAACTGGCTCTTTCATACCAATAAAATGTTGTTTTATGGTATTGCAAGCTGCTCACCTCTTTCAAAAATTATGTGCTGCATGAGTAATCATCTGTTTCAGCACAGGACTCTGAAAACTCTGAAAAATTATCTAGACTGTGTTCAGTCAACCAAAGGAACAGTCCTGAGGCCTAAACAAAACACACAAGTTTCATTCCCAAATAGAATGTCACCTCCTTTATATGCGCGTCTGTTGTTGCTTATTAAAAAACATTATGAAACCCTTTACATTCTGAAACTTAGTGCCACTCTCCTTTGAGGTTTTGCGCAGAAAGTCCTGCAACTGAATCCTTTATAAGACATATTCGGTTTCCGACCTGTTCGAGTGGTTGGTAGTGCAGTAAAGTCTTTTTGGATGAGGATTTTGCTGTGAGGTAACCAGTGTAAACAGTGTTATCAGGCAGACTGCAGGAGGAAGTGCCCGTCATCAGCTGAGCGATCAAACCCCGGCTCGCCGTCACGCTGGTATTTCCGACTTCTGGATGCTGGACCATGTTCCCTTTTTGAAAGTCGGATATTAAAGGTCACGCACTGATGAGCATGTTTCTACACACACACACACACCCCCTTAAAACATTTCATTGCCTCCAGTGCAGGACTGAGAGAAATAACATTCCACTACAGCCTGCTTTCCAGTTTTATCTCTTTATTTCCGGTTTTGAATTTATCTTAAGAAAAATCTAGTGTGTGCAGCATTTAAAAGGCAATTTATTGGTGATTTCCTTATTTGCTATAAAAATGAGAATGAAATTAGTTTTGTCTGTTTGCCCCTACGAACCTCTAGGCACTTGCAGCCACTTGTTTCTTTACCTTTGAACTCTTGAGTCAGCTGGCCAGGTTGGGTTCAGATGCTCCCTTTGTAGCCGGCCGCCTCTGTCCACGTGCTAAGGTCATACGTGACACAGGCAGAGCTGCGGGCCTTTTTAGCCTCAGTCAGGGGCCATCAGCTTCAAAAGAGGCTGTGCCCTGAGGCTGACCTTTAATGCTTCGCCTACACAATTATACCTCCAAGCTGGAAGCTGCCTTAGTCTGAGTCGCCTCATCGCTGCCTAACTAAAGGCCACTTTTGCCACAGATGAGTCGTTGCAGAGGCACCAAATTAACCAAAGGTCAATGAGGTCACACCTGGCAGGCAGCCTGGCTTCCTGACATCAGTTGTGTAGCGTGTGGTGTATCAGTGAGCGCATGAGGCTGGAACAGAGGGAGGGAGAGAAGCTGCTCGGGATTAATGTTATTGAATTCTGGTGGGAGAGATTAATGGAACAGAGGTTTCATTAGGATCAAGAGCATAAAAGTGTATTACTGTATCCTCCACTTGAGAGAGCAAGAGAGGACTACAGTGATTGTATTATGGCCTCTTATAGCATTCCCTTATGTCTTTCCTATAGTTTTTTTATGAGTCATATAGCCTAGCCCAAACAAAAGACAGTTTCTATTTTCTCGCTTGTAGCTCGAGGAGGTTGCGATGGAGGTTGGACTTCTGAAAGATGAGACAAAGCTACGAAACTCCCTTCAGGACACCATGAACACAGAGCTTCATTTTTTTCAAGCTCATTTGAGGAAGACATGAAGGATTGACGTGAAGACAAATGGCAAGACGAAGAAACACAAGAAGACGGGCTGAGAGAAAGAAAGGACACAGAGGGAAACAGAAAGACAAGAAATAAAGTCCAGTGTTCCTCCTCTATTGTGTGATGTTATGCGTGGCAGATCTCCAGCCTGCCTTTACCCTGATGTCATCTAACATATCTCTGACCTCAGCTAGCATCTTGCCTAGCAGGGCCAAATGGTATGGCAACCAGATGACTGATTTGCAAAGCTATCCAGTGATGTAGTGCTTTTTTTTTTTTTTTTACTTTTTGTGTGGAACCTTTATCACCATAAATGGTCACAGTGAATTATTCCTACCGATAATGAAAGACGGAAGGAAAAAAAATGCTTTGTGTGTGTAGTTCGTATCAGACCAAGAACATGTGATTTATTTGTTCATCCCTGAGGGAAATTCAGTTTACAAGGCCAGCGTAAAACAGCAGAGCACCATATGTGCTAACGTGGACAATTTTAAAAACAGGTGAACAGCTTTCTCATTAAGCAGCACTTAGCAACTTGACCTTAAAAACAAAGGAGGTGACAGCACACAGTGAAGCCAAGGTCAGTAGTTAAACTTGGATAACCTTGGTTCCTTCAAAAGTCCCAGAAGGCATTAAATTCATTCATCTAAAAATAAGGCTTTAAATGGTATTAAAATATCTTATGAAATGCCCTTGCCACTGAGTCCGTTTTTTTCGGATGTGTTTTTTAAATCCGTTGTCTGGAAAAAAAAAAAAAAGGTTACATGCAGAAACCTTGCACACTGATTCTCACCACTCCCTTCCTGTCTGTCTCCACATACTGTGTGCGGTCCACATCATCCTCCTCTTCATCATCATCCACCTGAATATTACTGTCTGACCTGTTGAATGTGAACTGAAATGATATGAAATGATTGCGTGCGTCCCATTCCTCTGACTTGTCGCGGCTGTGTTCCGACAAGACACAATTCCAAAAAATTGGATATCTAACCAAGATTCCGTGGAATGGTTGAAACCAGTACAAGGCAGTGCACACAAGGCTCAGTGTACTTGATACAAAATGTTTTCCAAACTTGGCACAATAGGAACCAAGAACTTGGAATCCCACATGCCCACAGAGGAAGAAACATAGCATTGACAAGAAAACCCAGCAACAAACATCAGGTATTTCCGAGCTGTGTTTCACGCTCATCTCCTCCACAAGACAAAAAGGCGTGTTGTATGTTACTGTAAACCTTTGGGCAAAATTGTCCCTGACCCTAAGTAATTTCTTTACTTTTGTTTTTTGTAAAATTGGTCTTCACTTAAGTCTGAGTGGCACTTCAAGTCATGTGATTATCATGTGATTATTTCGCACATCAATATATTACGAATTGTTGCATTGTTGTGAGTACGTTGACACAGAATGTTCAACTCAAGGAGTACAATTTTTCTGCGCATTTTGCACCACGAATTAAAGCAGTAAACAGTCACGAGGTGTGGAATGGATTTCACGTCACAATGTCACGACAATGATGGATCTGTTTCCACTGTTGCTGATTAGTTTTAATGCGGCCCAAAGCTGTAGGAACCCTGTCAACAATCCAAACATAATGCACACAATAAAACAATCTCACCATGAAGTACAATTAGTAGCTGCTCTGGCGCTGTCACATGATCAGCAGATGGAGTTTACCCACTTTTAGGACTTCTCATCCGTGTCGGTTTAAAATCTGTTTTTCGAGGTTCATTCTGTACCCTGAAAACACACATAAAAAACCTCCATCTGCTGATGAAGATCATGTGATGTGATCAAATGCTCCAGAACAGCAACAAAATTCAACTTCTGGTTCATTGTCTCAACTACTGTTTGTCAAGGTCAAGTATTAAACATCAGCTTAATACTAGTATCATGTATCATGAGTTCACACATTTTTTAATCACGCAGGTGTCTTTACTCTGAAATCCTAACTTCCATTGGTGAACACAAACAGCACAGTCTGTGTTTGTGATGTAAACAAGAGTGTCGTCAGTGTTGGTTACTTTGTTTAGCGTGTGTCTGGTGTGCACATCCAGTCAGGTGTCCTTTTTTCTCGCCCGTCTTTTGTCTCTGTGTCTGTGTGTTTTTAATGGGGGGGCAGTGTGTGTTGTCTGAGCAGATAGTGGTAGACTGACTGGCCATGACTTATGTCCCTTGTTTCCTGTTTTAGGCCGACTTTGCTGTGTCTACTGTCAGTGTGTGTTTATCCAGTGTAGCTGTGCTCTCATTCTTCATGTCATTCACTCTCTCTCATCTCTCACCTCCCCTCTACTTTCTGTCTGTCAACGTCATATTTTCCTTCTCCCCTTTCGTAGTTCATTTTTCTGTGTCCACACTTACTTCTCCTCAGCCTCTTTTCCTTCCGGCCTCTTATGTACCCCTCAGTCTTCCTGCCTTCTGTCCTCCCCGCTCCCTGTCCACTCCCATTCAAGTCAAACTTCCCGTTGTACTTGATGAAAGGCACTGCAGTTTTTCTGCACCTACAGCACACCAACTGTATCGCTGCATCACCAGTCCATTGGTCCTTATAAGGAAATGATCCAGGCTGCCTCAGAGAGATGTTTACTTGATGATTTATTGTAATGCCTCCTCTTCTCTCATTTCTAGGCCTTCACTGGCTCGCACATAGCACATCTTCATGACCTGAGTCAGCATTTATGTTTATAGACTGCTGTGGAGTTGTGTGGAAGATCTGGGCCCAGGTTTACTATTAAGCTGTTATCACACAATAGGGATCTTTGTGGAAAATGAAGGTGCTTTTTCTGGTATGATGGCACACCTTATTAAACAACCAGGCCACAGTTGGAGATAGACAGATGAAATAATCAAGTCTGTCAGTGAAGCTGCTAGACCGTGTCCTGAGTCCGAGAGCACATGTTTACATTAGTAATCCTTCCAGCACAATGGATCTGTGTTATCCATGTCACTCATTAGACCTGGACAGTGTGCTGCAGAGGAGATAATACCAGCTGAGTGGCAACATCTCAGGTTTTAATAGGGATCTATGAGGTAAGCTGCACACGATTTAGGTTATGTCTGCATATCATGAGAATCCCGGTGGATTAGGAGTCAGGATTAAGCTATTGTATGTCGCATATCTCTTTATTGTGCACTCATGTCTGTGTTATGGCATTTATTGAGCACATGTGGTGTGAGAGCACAGCAATGAATCTGTGCGTGCTCATCTGTGCATTAATGCATGCATGTATCTATCTGCATGTGTTGGTATGGATCTATGGAAAGCATGCTCGCATGAATGTTTGTTGTTTTTTTTGCCCAGAGGCACATAAAATAATGATGGTGTGATGCTGTGAGCATTGATCCAACAGTAAACTCACGTAGCTGGTTTCACTCTCCGCTAGCGGTTGAGATATGAGGACTCCAGGACAAACACGCAGCTGAGTTCACAGGTTCATAAAAACAAACACAGCCCACATTGATATCTGGAGCCAACGGATGGCTGCAAGGTGGGGGTTTGTTAAAGCGACACACGGCAGTCAAGTACTGTAAGGACACAAAAACACAGACACACAGATGTATGTCAGCTTATAGAAAAAAAAGGGAAATGGTTTGTGAGTCATAGGGCTACATTAGGATCAGTTCAGGATGTGTTTTTGAAGGGAATCCAAGCGTGAAACAAAGGATTAGGGCCTCGTGTGTGTGTGTGTGTGTGTGTGTGTGTGTGTGTTTTAATGAGAGAGAGAATGGTTGTGTGTGTGTTAATGCAGTCTGCCATTAGTGTAGAGTTTTGTGCAGATGTGGCTTTGGGGTGGGGGAAATTTAATGCTTTACTTTCAGTACTTCACCTACAAAATGATTATTTGTTTATCAGTTACTCACCCCGTGTTATGTTGAATTCATGAAGAAAACTTATGCCTTTTTACACAGAGGTTGTGCGATAGGGCCGTTATGTAGTCCCTTCACTACACCACCTTTACTTTTTTTATACAGAACCAAACAACAGCAGCATGATGTCACTCCAGTGTGTGATTTAAGATAGCATGCCAACATTCCGGAAGCAAAAGAGGTGTGACGGGCTTGACATGTAACACAACAGCAATGGCCTCTAGTGTGACATACAACATGGGTGTCCACAGCACTTCATAAACAATAACAATGGCATAACATGGCAATAACAATCATTTCCCGTCCCTGTTATATGTCGATTGGTCTTGTCCTCTGCTCAGAGGATAAGGAGCTCCTGGACCTCATTGTTTTTCCAATTTGCAGACCATTTTGTCTGCTGTTCTTCTTTGAGTTAGCTGCTAACTGCTATCAGCTGCATTTTAAATCTCCTGGAGGTGGGTTGCAGAAAACATGTCGTCAAAATTTCGAGTTTGTTTTTTATAAAGAAGGGCGAGGTGGTATAACGGCACAAAAATTCCCTTCTTGAACAGGCAGTGTAAAAGGGGCTTTTGTGTTTCTTGCATGTTGAATGAAGAATCCAAAAAACGGCTAACATTTTATTAACTGAGGTAACAGGGCTCCGTTAAGTAAGAGCGAAACTACATTAAAACATCTGTTTACAAACTCTCACACAACTTGTGCAGTATAATCCAAGTCTTGTTTATACCTTCCAAACACAAGCATGTTTGCTAAAACCTCACTATTTAAATCACTTCTGCATAAACAGTATCACGCATGTTCAGCAGAGTGCCCTAGGCAACTCAATGGAATGCATGAGCAGAGTTCGAAACGCACGTGCGAGTTTAAATAGTCAGGTGTAACTGAAAATGCTAGAAAAATAAAGTTTTCTTTACGAATTCAAGGTAATCAGGGTGAATCATTTATATACATATGGTCATTTTATGGGTTAAGACTTCCTTTAAGACAGAAGACATAAACTTTGTAATATAACAAGTGATGGAGAAAAAATATTTGTAATGTTATCTGAGACTGATATAACTTTGCCCTGACCGTGTCCTTTATTTCCTCCTCTGTAAGCTCCCATCTGCAATCTATTAAACTGTAGCCACTGCATCACGACCAAATGTGTTTTTGGCATAGCAATTCACACAAAAGCTGTGTTTAAACAAAAAGATGGTTTCTGTTGGAATGGATCAGTGTAATTACTGATGCTTGTGTGTCTGTGCACCGTGTGTGTGGTCCTGCAGTCCCTAAACTATCAGTGTCATTGTTCCTTTGTAGTGTTCATCTCCCATTCTGCGTCTTTGTCTGCCTTTGTTATCTCAAGGTGTCGCATAGTAAATAGCATGTGCAAACAGGCCTGTGGGTTTACCTGCATGTGTATTAACTGGTTTCTGTCTGGTGTGTGTGTGTGTGAGAGCTAGAAAGAGAGAGAGAAAGAGAGACAGAGACATAGCCCGTGGGGCAGGTGTCAGGTGGACTGACAGGTGGCAGCTGGGAAATAGGAGGATTTCCTCTTTTTAGCAACGGCTGATTAACTCCCACTCCCTTCACCGTCCACTCGCAGAGACTATAGATTTCCAACCAGGGCTGCACAGTAAACCTGGCATGCAGTGATTTTTAGTTTCTACCGTTCACAATTACAGTCAAATATAGCGGCAAGTCTAGAAAGCTGACATTTGTAATTAGTGCTCTAACCAGAATAATTTTGGTAGTACATGATCTGTATTTAATACGTTTTCAAGTTTCAGCAAATGTGTGCTTTGTTGATAAAATATTTAATTAATTGGCTTATTGTTCTGTTGCAAAAGCGAACTAAACAGGCAAAAATAGGACAGACAGCAACTCAAAATTGTGTTTAGATATCCTTGCTGTTTTTCAACATTTAGACCCAGAGGTCAGGTGACGAGAAGAGGAAGGGAGGGAGACAGACAATGAAAGAGAGAAGGAAAAGGGGTAATGGAGGGTTAAAATAAGTGCACAAGGAGAGGGAGGGAAGGAAAGCAATACAGTTGTTTGTTTTCCACATCAGTCGTCCTGTCGGAGGGGGGATTGCCCCCGTGGGAAAAAGACTCCTGTATCATGGTTTCTACCGTTTTTTTTCCCCGTTAAAGGGGTTTTTTTGGGGAGTTTTTCCTTATCCGCTGCGAGGGTCATAAGGACAGAGGGATGTCGTATGCTGTAAAGCCCTGTGAGGCAAATTGTGATTTGTGATATTGGGCTTTATAAATAAAATTGATTGATTGATTGATCATCAAAGAGCAGACAGATACTGTACAACTGCCACTCTGTCTCTATCATGATATATCTCATTATCCCCCTCTTCTTTTTTTTGTAAACCAATTTTGATTGTTGTGCATTGTGCAGGGATGTGCACAATCAGTCAACATATCAATTAAATGTTGCTGTTCTTGCTAGTCGGCACTAGAAAAAACAGTTGGGTAACATTATTATTTTATTGATGTGCACATTTAAATTGCATATTGACACAGTTTGCACTGAAATGTCATCTTCCTTGTCAAATGTTTCATTAAAAAGGAGTGTGTGAGCTAAATATTAACAATGTCGGACTTGGGGGAAAAAAGAGGGAAAAATAAACAAAAACACATTGGTATGTTTGCCACTCCTCATGTAGCGAGCTAGTAGCAACCTCTGGAAAAATACCCAACTGTACAGTAGAAATAAACATGTTTACAGCCTGGTACAAAAACAGTTTGGGTCTTTATAGCTACTTTAAACATTCATGACAACTGTAGGGGGGTACATTTTTGTATAACGCAATCATTTACATTTTATTAAAGTCCAAAGTTACGCATATTTGGTCAGATCCACCCTTCGCCCTGCCACTGCCTCCACCCTCTCATCTAAATATGGTCACTTCACGCTCCAAAAAACCAAGATGGCGGTGGCGGAAATGCCGAAGTGGGGGCTTCAAAATGGGAGTCCACAATCTAGTGGGTAACGTCCTTATAGACGTAACTATCAGGCTTCTTCAGTCCTTCAGAACTGAAGATGCCTCTTGGATGAAAGGTGAAACGTCTTCAAGAAACTCAAGCAAGTCCAGTTGCCTATGATATAGCACTTAAGATTGCCATGACCTGAATGACTGAGAATCTTCACCAACAAATATACAGTCTGTGGTAGCTAGGAGGAAAGTGGTACAAAGATGACGTCTCATACAACCAGTGCAGTTTGGCAGTATTTTTATCTTATTTAGTGAGTTGTCATGTTTCGTAGGATAATGTACAATGTTCACAAGCACGGTGCAAAGTGCCACACATTTTCAATTGCGTTTAGATACAATTAGATTATTGGAAAATGTGATTTCAAATGAGTCGTATACAGAATAACTTTTCTATGTTTAGCCGCATAGATTAAGTTACACTCAATTTTGACTGTTTTCTGGATGTTTTCTTACTTTTAGACTAGTTGACTAGTCTAAGTTTAAACGACAGGGAGACTAGTCGTTAGATTGATCCTGACCGTTATGTGTGCTGCCGCAGGAGAAATTGATCTGATCCAGTTACAGATCAATTTCTTCTCCTGGTGTGCTATTGTTCGTGATGTTTTTCAGATCACAGACACACACATGCTCTCTCCTTTTCTTCTTTTCCTGCGTTGACCCCGAGTCAATCAGGGTCTCTTGACCTCCCATCACCCCCTCAGATTAGTTGCCATAATTATCACACTCCATTAAACTTCCACTAACGGCTGAGATGGCCAGAAGTCAAGGGCCCAGCTGTCTCCTCTGTAGTCTAATCTACAGATCCCCTCATCCTGGTGTGTGCCTCAGGTCACAATACAGGCACACTTATAGATTTATAAACATTCACAGTCGGTCTGCCTCCACATCAGTGTTTGATCTGGGGAAAAAACACACACACTCTAGGCCTTCATGTTGGCAATACTACACGTGAGTACACACATTACCCCTCAAGTGGACACAATGGGGATAAGAGCGCTTGCAGTGACTACAACCTTGCGCAAAGTCTGTCAGGGGAGGGGTGGTTCATGTTATTTGTTCTGCTTTTTTAAACTGTTTGCTTTGAGGGAGGACATAACAATACAAGCCGTGTGTCACACCATCAGGTTTTCGGGTGGAGATGGACACAGGGGTTAAAGAGTGGGTCAGCTCAACTGTAATTACCCCTTCTGGCACTGGAATAGTTCTGTAGGCGATGTGTCATTTAAATGTATCATTGGTTTCAGTTTCAAGCTTTATTGGTTTAAGAAAGGGAAAAAAAATGGCCAATAATTACATTGAAAAATGATCAAGGCAGAATGATGACAGTAAGTCACAGATCCCTGTTCAATAAAATATCTCTGGAACAACAGAAACACAACTTTTTAGTTGCTGAATATCATTACGATATGTCATTAGCCATGTTAGCTGCCCAGCATTAGGGTTGTCAGTGTCAGACATGTTGGTCAGCTGGTCCACCACTTTGGCACTTTATGTTTATATACAACTAATTTGAAACAGCGAATACATTTTGAGGCACATGTAATCCTGAACAAATTCAGTTTTCTATCAACATGATCATGGGATCATTGCTAATTAACATATCTGGCAAGATGCAAAAATGTAGATAGTGAATATATCGGCAAAATGTTCACCGACAGTGTTTAAGTTATCGGCAAAATGTTCAGTAAAAAAAATGTTGTGACTACAGCATTAGGCCTATTTTTTATTACCTTTTCATTAACATTTAACCAAAATCACAATGTTTCCCTGACCTTAACCAAAGTGCTTTGGTTGTCTTTACCTAAGGCAGGAGTCTGGACATGAACTCGAAGCTCTGGTGTCATGTTACTACACTTTGAATTCCCACAGCTGTCTCCAACTACCTCATTCCAAAGCCTACGCAGTACATGAATGTAGTATTTCCGTACCTGAAGGAAATATTGACTCTGAATATAATCCAGGCAGCAATTAAGTTGCCACAACAGCATAATTAAGAAAGCAGTTTAGTAACATACAAATGAGTTTTTGTCTCCTTCAGGATATAGGTTCTAGGAACGTAACAACTTTGGTGATCTTTAAGAGTTGTCATGGTGTGTGCCAATACTTTGTTTTTTGTTTAAATACTTAGTTGTGTTTTGTGCTAATTAACAAATGTTAGCATGTTGCTAACATGCTACAATAAGAAGGTGAGCATATTCAAAAAATATACCTGCTAAACATCAGCATATTAGCATTGTCAGCAGAGCATGTTAGCATGCTGATGGTGGAATTTAGCTCAAAGCACTGCTGAGCGGCGCCGCAGAGCTGCTATCATGCCTGTTGACTCTTAGGCTACATCCACACTAATTTGTTTTCATTAAAACAGGTATAGCTATTGCTACGTTTACACCTAGCATCTACGCTACTACTTTGGAACCCCTACAACTTAGACTTTGGAAATGCTGCTGATCTGTCTTATTGTAAAACTCTAGGGTTGTGTTTTAGTCTGGACGGGCAGGAACAGAAACTTTTAAAACAATGATGCAGATACCCACGGTAGCTCTTATAAGTCATGTCATATCAGGCCAAAACGTCATTGCTAGGTCTAACTTTCATACCTTTTGTGATTTCATCCTTCTTGTGCAGGTAACTTACTCCTTTCTCATTACCATGGTTTCCTCCAGCGATGCTCCCAGCACCGCTCTGATCTGTTGCTGTATTTGCATTGCAGCAACTCTCAGTCTGTTTTCTGCTGCCTTGACCACCTTATACTCATTTTTCTTTCAGTAACAGTTCCACTTTGTCATTGGTCCAAGCAAAGAAATATCTGGTCTTGCCATCTCCGTAATATTTTCTGTCACTAAGCAACCAACCGCAGGGTAGACAATCTGCTTCCTGCTTCACGTACGTGAATCGTCATGTGATATGTGTTTCTGTGTGTTTTGGTATGGATTTAGATTATTTCTGAAATGGTGCTAAACACTTGTGTGTTAGTAGTGAGAGAGAAATCTGCAGTATGGTCATTATTTCACGTGTCTAAATTTTAGAATGAATTAAATTACATCAAAACTATTAACCCCAGGACAACACTTTTAGACTCACTGGGTTTGAGGAAACAGAAAGATAGAGGAGATTTGATAGAGAGGCACTCTCTGATCTAAATCTTTGATTTCAAAACGTCTTGCTTTTCCCTCTGTGTCGTCCATTATTTGTATTGCCGCTCGGAGATGTGGCCAATCGTCAAACCCTCAGTGACATCTGACAGCACAACACAACACCCCAGGTTCCCTCTCTCTGCCTCTTACCTCCTCCTTCCTCCTTTATTTCTTTTTATTTCTTTCCTCGGAGAATTTACCATGCAGACAAACACACACTCTTGCCCCGCTCTGTCAGCCTTGTGAAACAAGGGTCTGATTGGATGATGCCGGGCTGTCGTTACTCTGCTCTCTTTAAATCAATCTTTCCGACAGCTGCTCTCACGCCCGCCTCCCTGCTCCTTTCCCTCACCGTCCTCATCTCTGCGTTGCTTTCTTCTCTGACCTGTCTGTCCAGTGGAACGAGTTTCTCTGGGTGTTGGTGGCAGCATGTTGACCTTCCTTTCTCTCTCTCTCTCTCTCTCTGCTCTACTTTCTGCCAGTTACAAAGGGACTGTACAGATTTGTCACAAAAATGCAAATTTGAATGGCTTGCAAAACTAAAACTGTTAACGGACTTCTAAGGTGCAGTGCGAGCAGTTGAGTGCAAAGCATATCTCTAAAAATTCAAATGAAAGTGGGGCATTGCAGTGGTGAAGAGCAGCATATGTCAGAATTAGGGCTGCCCCCATTTAAGAATTCTCCTAGTCAACCAATAGTCATCATTTAGGGCCATTAGTCAACTAGTCGTCTGCATGTTTACGATATTAATTTCATTATTAAATGATATATTTTGGGCAGGTCAACACAATGGTTAGAGTTCAAGGTCTCAGAAAGAATAGTATCAGTAACATTGTTAACACTGTGCTACATTACAGAGAATACAAAACCGTACTAATGAACCTTCATTAATATAGGCCTATATTTTATCTACAAGTGCACGTCACACACTGAGCGAGCCGCCTGTTAATGACGCTGTCGGCTAATGGGCATATAGCTACTTCCATGTTTCAGATGATACATCATGTTTATAGTCGACCAATGAAGATGAGTTTACATATCACCTTGGGTTCGTCCTTCACCTTCTCAAAATGATCCCACACTTTGGATTTCCTGCCCGACATGTTATTAACTAGCCTGTGGAATAACTGCAGGTACCAGCCCTGGAAATTAGTGGCCGTCCACATGCCGAGTCTCTAACAGAATGGAAAACGCGAGGTCAGATGCTGGCCGCTACTCTTGTGCCTTTTTGTGTCAGCTTTCAAGAGCGTGGCGGCAGGTTGCGTCTGAGGTTACTAAGCAACCTTAAAAAGCATGTATAGCCTTGTTACCTGAAATCCTCAGTGCAGAGCAGATCCTCTTCCAGGCGCTGTTTAGAAGTGTGTAGGCCTATTGTCAGATGTAAAGCTCTGGGTAGCCCTGCACTAAAATTATCAACTTTTCCGTATTCATCAGACTGAATAGTCACAGAAGAAGGGAAAGATATCTGTCGGCTGTGATTGGTTTGTAACATGACTCCTGTCTGACTGCTGAGCGTGGCCTCTTTCTGTGTCTGTCCTTTCAAATTGAATTCCCACATGGTCCAGTCATATAGGTTTTGATTTATTTTGACAAGGCGCAGCTCCTAATAGAGTTTCACCTTTTTTTTCTGTGACTAAGTGACCAATGAAATTTTGCCGACTAATGACCTTTCTAATCGACTAACGTTTGGTCGACTATTATGGGGGCGGCCCTAATCCAAATGCAATAAATAACATAACTAGAATTGATGGAACAGTAGAGCAAAAGTAAGATAATACAGTAAATACTGTAAAGCACTGTGTAAATAAAGGTATGACATATTTGCCTCGCAGCCTGTGCATTCAGACAAGTTCTCACTTTGCTATTAGCTGACAGATTTATAGATTGCAATTCACAGCCCTGTGCAAAAAATGTGTGTAAATGGAGTGTTAAAGTGTGAAATTACACCGAAAATTGAACTGATTCTTTAAAAACCACACAGTAGATTCCAGACTCTGAGCCGAGTTGAGCATTTTCCATTTAAAACACCCTTTAAATGTGATGTGAGAAGGAAATTTGGAACCGATGAGGCGCATATGTGACAGACTATCCAGTGATCTCTATGGCTTATTAACTGGATCTACTGTCAACCTTGTTTACCCTCAGCGAGGAGAGTAGTGGAGCTGAGCATCGCAGTGTGTTGTTTCTGTGTCTGCAATAACACGCTGAAAGATTTGGGGCCACATACTTCGCTTTTAATCTTTCTGGTGTAGCGTCGTGATAAATTCCCTCTTTTCTGGCCATCAGCCATGCAGGGTAGATTAAGAGTTGGATGGATGGGATATTTCAGGCCAAAAAGAGCGTCACTTTCCCAGAGGCTATTGTGCAGGCGTGAATCAATAAGGAGTGGTAAATAGAGTTGGCTGACGTGACATATGTTGTAGCTGAGAGAGCCTGCCATTGATGATTTATTCCAGTCCCTGATGAGTCATGAAAATGATCAAATTAATCAGCAAGGATCAGGTGTCTAATCAGACGAGCTGTAATGTTTGGCACGTGTCTGTGTGCCTGCGTTAAATGTGTGCATTTTAAGTACGTGGTGTGGCCCCATATGTGCACCTACTGAACGAACCTCCTCCTGTTTGCTGGTGTCATGTTCTCTTTATGTTTGAAGCACAGCCCCACACTACACTGTGTTTGTGTGTGTGTTTCCAAGTGCAGAGGTCCCCACCATGAGCTCCTTCCTGGTTACTTGCAAACACAGCGTGTGTTGCCGCTCCCTCCC
Source organism: Epinephelus moara (assembly GCF_006386435.1). Lineage (NCBI taxonomy): Eukaryota > Metazoa > Chordata > Actinopteri > Perciformes > Serranidae > Epinephelus > Epinephelus moara. The sequence goes on from NC_065512.1 coordinate 23,534,634, forward strand.
AGCTCCACACACACATCCCTCTCTTCAGTGTGCTCCACACCGACAGGAAGGAGAGAGGAAACAAAAAGCCAACTTCCTGTACGTACAGCCAGCATCCTACACACAATGGGACAGGAAGTGCCTGGCAACTGTAAGGAGTGTGAAGGGAAGATAAAGCGGTCTCGCTATCCTATAAAGTGCTCTTTCTTTTCCCTGCTCCCCCTCTCATGCCTGTCATTTTCCATCACCCGATCTGTCAGGGCTCGACCGACATGTTTATTTTCTCTTCATGTCATTTTCTAAAAGGATGAAGCACATCCTACTTCTCCTACAGTCAGATTTCTCAAGTTTCGAAGAGCTGATGGCTAGTTTTATTTCCTTTTCCAGTGTTTGTTTTGAAGTTCGGCGATGCACGGTAGTTTAAATTTACAGCATACAGAGGATAAACTGTTTGTTTGGTCTAGTTTCTGTTAATTTGGTGTTATTTTCTCAGCAAAAGTCGCACAATCAATCTTCCCCAGTGCATTCACCCCCCTGTGTCAGACGGCCCTGGAGAGCACTGCTGCTGTCACCATGGTGACCTTTGCTTGGGACAGACAATCTTGGACAGCAGGGCGCTCTGGACTAGCACTGCAGATGCTGAAAGCCTTGCTTTAAATCACCACTGCTGGCCTGGCTGAATCAGACTCACATGCTGCCAAAGTCTGTGGAGAAAAAAACAGCGAGGGGAAAGCAGTCTTAATGCAGACGGTCAAACAACTGAACGGCAGTAAAGACATCAAAGAAGGACAGGTTTTTTTGCCCCTGCCTCCTTGTTTTATGTCTTGTGACAGACAAAACATGTAGCACAGAGACAAACAGAAATATGGAGACGTAGAGAGGTCCACTGTAGCTCTTATCCAGCCCATCATGATTCATCACCTTTCCCTTCCCTCCAACCATCCACTCTTTTTACGATTGCAAGCTCCAACCCTCCCCCAGCGTTACTCCAGGGAGGCAGGTCTTTGCTTGGCTCATAACTTCAAAGCACATGCCCCCCCTCTTTTTTTCCTGTCTACCTACTCTCTCCCTCTCTTCCTTTATTTGTATTCTCTATCTTCTTTCCATTGTTCAATCAATATGTTTTCTCTTTTCCCTCTCTTTTTCGCCCTCTATCTCCCAGCACCTCTTCCCTTTCCTGCTCCTTCCCCTCCTCTTTTTTCTCACCCTCCTTTTCTCTTCGTGTGATTCCCACCAGTCCAAAGACGTCAAAGGCATGTCTCCCCCTCCCCTCTTGTAGCAGTCATCTGCCCAGGCGTGCGGGCAGGCTGGTTTCATGCCAAGGCCAGGTACCCTCAGGGGAGGATCCAGAGCAGCGTGGAAAACACACTGCACCTTATCTGGTGAAGAAAGTGTGGAAAAAGTAACGGCACCATATAAGGGATTATGTCATACTGGGTGGAATGTATGGACAAATGGTGGTGAAATGTATACGAGGCATTGTTAGGCTGCGTGAGGGTGAAGGGAAGCTCTGTCTGCGAATGAACAACAAGGCTATAATCTGGAATGACCAACATTTCTTTTTTTTTCTGTTTTTTAGTTTCCATCTTAACAACTATTTTTAGAGGAGCTTCCTATCTTCCAGGAAAGGCCATAAAGCCACTTGTCAAAGCACGGAATTTATACAAAACAGGCAGCACTGAGAGGCACTCGATGGCATCTATTTTAATAGCTGCTTAACTTTGCACCACATAATATCTCCCTTCAGTTGTATAGCAGGCCTAACTATGGGTCTTTACAATAACATGCCTCTATTATCAAATTTCCTGCTCTGCTACTCACAAGTTGAACAAGGGACAGTTTTGAAGTCAAATTTAGGCCGCTTTTACAAATGGGCTCCTCTGAATTCAGTTTCTTTACAGTAAAGCTTAGAACAGAGAGCAGTATGTTGAGTACAGCTGCCAAGATTAGTCGACTAAACAGAAAATAATTGCCAACTATTTTGATAATTCATTGATTGTTGAAGTAATTATCAGGCATAAATGGCAGAAAATGCAGTTTTCAGTCTTGCAAATATGGAGATTTCCTGCTTTTCTTTGCTTTATATCATATTAAACTGAATATCTCTGGGTTTGGAACAAGACATTTAAAGACATCCCATTGGAGTTTGAGAACTCCGGTGGACATTTATCATTATTTTCTGATGTTTTACAGACCGAACTGTTAATCAGTTAATCGAGAAAATAATGGGCAGATTAATCTATAATGAAAATAGTCATTAGTTGCAGCCCTAATCTAAACTAGCTCATCTGATATCAGTATTCTTTCAAAATAGTTGCATTCTGATACATTTAAGTTGTCCAGTTGTCTTTAGTGGGTTGGGTTGTCCATGACTCACCAGTGATGGGGCCCCTGCTCCTGTCAGGTCAAGGCTGCACCCTTCACTCTGCTCTGCTAACACAATACAATCATATGCAGAGCCGTTCCCACACAAGCACATTAACAGAGGTAGGCCTACACATACAATCCCACGGTTTTGTCTCCGTTCAGTGAGTGGTGACCTTCAGTCAAAGAGAGAGAAGGTAAATGTCCAGTGTCCTGCACAGATTAGTTCAGCCTGAAGGGAGCTGTGCACTTACATTAGCATTGTAAATCCTATTGAGGGTAGGTCACAGGCTGCCATCACTCTCTCTCTCTCTCTCTCTCTCTCGTCGGTACAGTAAAGAGCAGGCGACTGTCACTCACCGGTGCATCCCTTACCTTACCTCTCAAGCCTCCTTCCCTCCCTCTCTACCCCCCCTCACTCACATCTCTCTGTCTGCAATGGCCCACATCTGCATTCTCAGCACTCTCGCTGTGCATAAAGAGACATGGAGGTGCTTAACTGCTTTTGAGATCAGCAGCTGCTACCGTGTTCAAAGTTGTACTGTATTAGTATTACAATCAGTGCTGGGCTCATTCCGTTACTATCAAAACATAAATGCATGTAATATACTCTATATATTTAGTCAGTGATCTAAATAAACGATGCCAAGTTGCAATAACAACAGTAGAATATTGGCATATTTCCAATACAGTAATATTTATTACATCTGTTTATTAGTCTGTTTGTTAGTAAAATGAAACAGAACGTGTAGTTCACAGATGTAATAAAACTTAGAAACAGGCCACAGTCCAAGTAACAAATGATAAGTTTGTGATGCAGAGCCAGGAATTTCTTAATGATTCCTCAACATTGTGTTTTAGCATTTTTACTAATTTTCTCTTACTATTGCTCTAACTTTAATGAAAAACTAGATCCAGATACAGATTAAAAACGTCCGAACATTTTCTATTAATACAGTAGCAAATGGCTCGCGCAGCTTCAACAACACTATCTGCTCTCTGCCTGCAGCAGATCACCCATAGATTAATAGATTACATCTTAAAATAATACAGATTAACATTTCAGCACTCAACACACTGATGTAAACATAAACATATATAGATAGATAATGGCTACGACTTGCCTCGACGGGTCAAAAGCTTAATATTCTGTGCAAGAGTAACTCTTTGCTTGTGTTGCTGAGATAAAGTGATTGCATTTTTATAGCTTGATCACACAGAGCTCAGCCTCATTAACAGCACACTCATAAGAAAACACACACACACAGCCACTGTGATGGATGAGCACAGGCTCAACGCTGCCACTTCCCATGCACACACACACACTCAAAGGCCAGCGTTTGCGTCCACACTGTAGCGCTCAATCTGTCAATTCATATATGACAGTCAGGATCAGGCTCTGTGTGCAAGCTGCTGGTGCTCAGATACAGTGTGACTCACACACTTGTTACAGAGCCCGGAGCTGCCCCGGGCCATAGTGGAATTATACTGTTAATAGTCTCAAATAGTGGTGTAATGGGGTGTTATCCATGAGAGTTGTCACGGTTATACTGCAGTTATTCAGAAATGATAAATGCATGTATATATTTCATCCAAGAGACTGGACAGACTTTTGATGGAGCAACTCAGTAGCTCAGGAAGACAAAATTGATTGAGATATTTAACATTTTAAGGCAAAGAAAGATTTGAATAATCCTTTGCGGTGTGACTGTGTGTGCAGAGACAGAAAGAAGAAAACATGAGAAAGAGAGAAGAAGAGGAGGACAGGAGACAAGACTAGTGTAGATAAAGGTCATTAAAGAGAGGAGTGATTGTGTGGGAGCCTTCAGGCTACACATCCCTCTAGCACCCTCTATTGGACACATCAGACAAAAGCCCACCATTATTTTACTGTCAGCGTGCACTCTGGTGGGGTTGGGTGAGATGCTATCGTGTAACACGATAAGCCTGTTTGACATGAGTGCTATTCCCACTGTTATCCAGTTGTGAGGAGCATCAATTTATCACAGGGAAATGAATGTGTCATGTTTATGTGGGTCTGATTGTAGCTCAGGGGCAAAGGGGGCATTATTTTGCAAATATGTAAAATATGAGTATGTTTTAAAAAAGTTTGTGTGTGTGTGTGTGACTCATTAGAACAGGAGCTCTGCACATGTGCTCCAGCTGGACTGTCTCCTCGTGCCACCTCTGCTCTTGTTAATGTACTGCTCACTGTGTGTGTGTGTCTGTGTCTGTGGGTGTGTGCATAATTGTGAGTCTAGGTGAGTGGGTAAGTGTTTGTTTTAGGGTTGCAATGGTATGATATTTTCAGAAAATATCATGGTTTCACAGTATCATTGTATACAGTATCACACAGTTACGATTATGTAACTTTTAAATAAAATCATAGATAACAAATGGTAATAACTGTCAATTTCATACCATGGTATACAGTGAAATCCTATATGTAAGTTTTAATGTTTGTTTGTTATTGGTGTGCATATGTGGCAATGGCATATATACTTTATGTGTGTAAGTGTCACAGAGTTCATGTTTGTTAGTGGGTTCATCACAGCAGGATAACTAGTTATGTGTGTGAGGTGAGGAGGGGATGTTAGATGAGACTTACTTTAATGATCTCCTTGTCTCTCTCCGCCTCACACACACACACACGCACGCACACACACACACACACACACACACACACACTCTTTCCGTCCTTTCTAACATACTCTAAATGATAATACAAAAAAAGATGTATGCAACGCAGCCCAATGTCAATTGTTGCACCACACAACACGACACATCGGCTGTTTTTAAACTCAACTCTGCTGGATGTCAGTATACGTACCGCAACTTTTGTTCTTCTCCTCCAGTAATAAATATCTTGTCTGAGGACAACCAGATGTTCCAGCCAGCCCTGGTCTTGTTAACAAGGGCTAGGGCAGTGTTGAGCTGTGGTGTTAAAATTTAAAAGGCTTAAGTCCGGCCTTGAGAGCGCTATCACTGCTCCACTTAATTGCTTGGGCGCAGCCAGAGGAGCACAGTTGAGCCGGTTGTGTGGCGGGGAAAGGGAAAGTGCCACACTGCTGAATTATAGATGAGCAATCACATGCGTACACGAGCTAGGAAGTGTGTAAGTATGTGCATTATGCTGGCATACACAGGCACACACTCACACACATATCTTCCTGTGGGAGCATATGCAGTGAGAAAAATTTTAGAGGTTTTTGTAGCTTGGTTCTTGAGAACAGCAGCAGCTTTTTTAATTCGAATTTTCCTATCAATTTTACTTGGAGTCACCACTGCATTGATGGTGGATGACAGAAAAAAAAGTAACCAGGACAAAGAAAAGAACAGGGGAAAAACAGTGACTCTAAATAGGATTGATTGTTAACGCTTGTGCAGGTGCAGATATCGAGGTAATTTGAAAGGCTTGTGGGAAACAAGAAACAAGCTTGATGTTCCAGTTTGATGCACAGATGACACCATTTTGTATGTCGGTACAGAAACCCATGGTTACTTGGTTACTTACTTGACTGTATTTTTGGGTGTTGGAACGGTGGGTTTGTGATGCAGAGAGGAAGGGAAATGGAAAGAGAGGAACAGATGGTGTTTGGGAGGAGGTGAGGCTTGTGGTCATCCTGTCCAGAGCCTGGTGAGATCGGCCGGTGGTGCTGTTGGTGTGTGTTTGAAATTGAGGGAGTTGTAGTGGACCAGCGGGTTAATGCATCTGTGTGTGTGAACAAAATACAGTAATCCATATACTATTTTATATTCCAAAGATGACGGTATTCTGAATTTTATACATGCCTTTTTTTCTGTATTTGACATCTGATTAAAACCTGCAATACGCCAATATTAGTCAGGTTTTAGGGGCATTTTTTGGACATGTATACAGCACACTCAGAATATGCATCTCAATTGGGGGTTTTACTGCAGTTTGTGACACACAGCCTCTTGCCTGTTTATGGTCAGCTCTGTGTCTTGTCATGGATACGCTGTACACAAACCAACTTGCCAACAGTTTGTTGTGGAGTAGAGGTGTATGCCCAAAAGAAAAGCCCACATTTCTAGTTAGAAGGAGAAACATTATTAAAGACTTACATCAGCATGGTTTTCTGATGTGTGAAAATATCACAACGTCAACCTTTTCAAGAAAGCGGCCGAAAGAATGAAAGAGGGAGGCTGTGTTTGCACGGTTGAACAAGTCCGTCATCGGTGGAGAAGTTTGAAAAATCACATTTTGATGCAAAGAAGCAAAATGGCACAAGCAGCTCCAGCTGTTCCACTTTTCTATATTTTAACGTGCTTATCAACATGTCAGAGCACATTAATCGAAGTATGCACGGCTGCATGTAAACTGGAATATTAGTGGAATATTCATTTTCAGTTTCAATCTTTTTCAGAGTAAGGGCAAAAAATTGAATATTTTGTGCATGTAAACGTAGTCACTGAGTAAAACTTGTCCCTAGTAGTGCCTCATAGTGTTGAAATGATTAGCTAATTAATCATTTAAATCATTCAGCAAACAAAAAGGCCAAACTGTTGCTGTTTCTATCTTGTAAAATGTGAGGACTTGCTTCTTTCCCTTCTGTCTTATGTCACTGTAAATGTAATACCCATGAGATTTGTACTGTTAGTCAGACAAAACAAGCAATTTGAAGACTTCACAAGACTTAACAGCTCTGGGAAATTCTGATGTTGATTTTTCACCATTATCTGACATTTTACAGACATTGGAGTAATCAAACAATGAAATCCATTATAGAGATACCTGATAACATTGCTTTTGACCAGGTTCTTGGAACATGCATTGCAGACTCCGTTGCTTCATGGTTATGATTAGCACATTTGTTCTACATTGTGTGTCCACCTGCTTGATCTGTTGACCTGCACTGAATGCTGTGATGATCCGCTCTCACCTGGAAAGCCCTGCTGTGCTCTCTGTAAAGAGCTGTGTATACTTGGAAACATACAATTTCACATTAGCGGCGTTGACAAGAAATAATGGGCCTGTGGTATGTTTTGTGTTGAAAAGGATAAACACAGGCACACACGGTTTCATGTAATCACACACTGACGCTGGGCTCATCTCCAAGACCCGGTCATGAATCACAGGCGAGGAACAAAAGACTTTGCCGTATGGCTTGTTAGACTTGGAGCAGAGCTAGTTAGCCCTGGCCGCTGACATATAGATATGGATACACAAACGCACAGTTGGGGGTGATAGCCTGCATCTCTAATACCACTGAGTGCATGTGTGTGTGCACCCTTTAATTGGATTGCCACGGTGCCCATGTGTAGATGTTCAGCTGTTTTGTGTGTGTTCATGCAAAGACACCCAGCTCTCTCCCACCCTGCTATCCCTCACTATAGCACATAGGTGTTTATGTGTGAGTGTGTATATGCAAGGAGCTTAATAGCTAAGCTTGTGTCAGGCCAGTGAAAACATGGTCATTCATATGGTAATAACCAGGCAAAGAAGGAGACAATAAATCTCACAACATCCTCAGAGACCGAACAGAGAAGTGAGCAGATCCCACCGAGCTGGGAACTTCAGATGGGACACCATCCCACTCGTTTCTCAAACACCAGGGACGCAGGGTTTCTCTCCACAAAGGTACATGCTGAAAGCTACCTCTGCCAAGTAGGTGGTAGCCTTAGTCAGTAGAATTAGCTTGTCATTAGGGCAGTAGGGTTATGTTATTCTCTTTAATTATTGTCACTGTGTCTGAATGGTTTTATATGGAGGACAAAAAAGAAGTAATGATGATCTGGCTGGCTTTTGATCTGTATTTGTCTTGTGCATAAAAGGCAACATATAGCAAGCATGTGTAATTTTTATCCCTTTATTAATAATCAGAGCCTTTGTCTGTGAAAACATTAGTTTCCTGCTCGGGTTATTTAACAGGTCCCCCGAGGAATGTAAAACAGTCGGACTGCATGCAGCATGTGTGGCTAAGCAGGCTGAATAGCGTCTGGACAATGGCCTGAGATTTCCCATCAGGGCAGGCCTTTCTGTGTTTTAGACTCTTATGAATCATGACAAATTAGATTGTTGAGTTTGAGAATAGAGCTGTGATGTCCTGAAAGAAGGGCATTAGTGAAATTGAGTTTTACTTTGCTTGACTTGATTTCTTACTTCTCAGAACTGCTCACAATGAGGGAACATAACATCAGCCTCCTTATCATGTCCAGTTTTCGACTGAGCTATTTATTAGAAGCTAGTTAGGCACTAGCCTTGCTTCATGTGCTAATCACTGCAGCTCTGCTCGCTCTGTAACAACACCATCAGCGTGGATGTGTTGGCCAAATGACAGTAGCACACATGGTTCTCTGCAGCTCAAGAGAGACATTGAAGCTGTCACCACCAGCTGAGCTGATTTATATGCATGCCATCAAATAACTGAACCGGCAGGGAGTAAAGCAAGGTTGGCACTCGTGAGCTAAACGTGTAAAATACAGTAGTTAGTCCATTACAGTGTAGCTGGAGGCACGGCTGTGCTTGTTGGCTGTGAACAGATCCTTGCGTTTCGTAGCGGAGTCTTCACTCTGAGGCTCCCACACTGGTCACGCCTGTCACACAGATGTCTTGCTCCACAAATCACACACATACTCCGCAGAGACGCACACACTAACACATAGGCGACGTGAAAGGACTCGGACAATGAGAGAAACTAGGCTGAAATAACCAGTTTCACATTGCAGTTCCACACACATCGCACTCACTAATAAGAGGCTGTATATATCGGATGTGGTCAACAGTATTACAGATCAGGTCTTTTGTTTCCTGCACTAGCGCTCTTCATTGTCATTGTCATTGGTCAGGGCAGTTTCACTGAGCCATATGATATGTAATCGCTGTGATGTTGGATGGGACCATTTCTTCTGCTGTCTGTGAAGGTGAGACGCTTGTTTACACATCATGAAACTCTGGCTTAGAGCCAGAATAGCAGCACATCGCTCAGTTACCATGCAGCTCAGTTTGGACTGGAGCCAGGTCTCTCTCTCTCTCTCTCTGTCTCTTACACACATACACACACACATTTGGATATTTGCAAGGATCCACAGTGACACACTCCTTAGCCCGTTATCTTAACCTTAACCATCATAATTAACCCTAAACCTTACCTTAAATGTAAAGATATATTATGCAGGATTCTTGGTTGCTGTTTGTGAACAGGCAGAGCTGTGTCTCTTAAGTCCTTTAACACAGAGCTGCTATGAAGTCCCTTTCTCTTAGTGCCTTTGCATCTCTACACAGAACCAAACAACAGTGGCACCATGTCGCTCCAGTCTGCGATTTTAGCGCACCGATATCGCCGCAGCAAAAAAAGGTGCGCAGCATCAGCCTCTAGTGTGACATATAACATATGTGTCTGCAGTGCTTTCTAAGCAATAACAATGGCAAAACTTGGCAATAACAACCATTTACTGTCCCTTTTATATGGCGGCAGATTTTGTCCTTTGCTCTGAGGGTAAGGAGGGTAATTTGCAGACATTTTCGGCAGCTGTTCTTCATCTTCACTGAGTTAGCTGCTAACTATTGGTAGCTGCTCTAAGTCTCCCGTGGTGGGTTGCACGCACACATTGTCAAAGCCGTCCCATCCTGCCAGCTGTCCCTTTACACAGATGCCAATTCGGGGCTGTTACTACCCCCGCTGCCAGCTTAAAGGTGAGAAAGCTCTGCCCCCCCCATTCAGCAATATACAGAACAGCGAGGTGGCATAATATTCCCACCTTCAAGATGCAGTGTAAAAGGGGATTGAGATGTCTGCTGCTTATGGTCTGGTACCTGATTGCTACCGTTTTATGGTATGCTGTGGGGGTACATGCTCATAAATGTCACAACCACATAAAATAAGAGGAAAATAAGAGAATACAGGCAGAGGGCAGAGTCTCAGCTGAAAAATGCACTGGCACACACCTCTAGTGGGTCAAAAGTGTTGATTTAGAGGAATCAATTTTGTATGAGTTTACATGTAGTGTTTTTTTTAGGAATATTCTGCATAGTTCTGAATCTTAAACCTAAACCCAAGAAACCATATCCTAACAATCAACTCATAATCCGAAAACAGCCCTTTGATCAAGTGAGGAGTGGCCAGAGTGTCCCTACTTTTCCCAAATGCCATCATTCAAGGTTTAATACTCAAATTGGTCCTCACAAGGACAGACATGCAGTCTAATGACTACAATGTGTGAGGTTTGTTTGTTAATGTGTGTGTTTTCATGTGTGAGCGATAGCCTGATCCCTCATCTGCTTTAGTATTTGCTCTTGAGATGATCTGCATCTGTCTCTTTGTGAGAGCTGGTGCAGGCATCGCACGTGTGTGTGTGTGTGTGTGTGTGTGTGCGCCTTTGATGTGTGTGCGTACAGTATCAGTGTTTATTTGTGACTGTTAATTACGGCCCCCCTCCTCTTGTCTGCTCCCCAAATCAGTGCACAGCTGCAGGGCCCCCTGAGTAAGGCAGCGCTGCATCTAATGTCTTATTATTCACGCTGTCTGTCTGCTCACCAGCCATACAGAGCCTGGGGGATGGAGGGAGATTTTGGGCTGTGTGTGTGTGTGTGTGCATATATGATGAGGGGGTTATGTATTAGCAAAGCAGTAATGGAGGGTTCGTTCAGTCTCCTAATTCGTTGGCACTACTTAATTAAAAGCGATACGACAGTGTGATTGGAGCAGTTGATGGATGGAGACTGCGAGACGCCCATGTGCTTTAGGATCAGGGATATGTGTGTGTGTGTGTGTGTGTGTCAGCATGTGTCTGTGTGTCTAGTGAAAGGAAGAGGAAGTCATTACCTTTTAATCATATCCTCCTTTATTCCTTATCCTTTTTTTCCTCCTCTCTCTTTTCTTTCCTCATCCCCCCTTCTGTCTCTAAATTCTCCCTAAAGCCCCCTCCAGTCACCCCTCCTGTTCCCCCTCCGTTTCTCCAGCTGGCTCTCAGTGTCAAGCTCCTTGTCATCTTCAATCAACCCCTCTTTTCTGCAACACTTACCCTTTTTCCTCTCGTCCCTGATTGTCTTTAACCTTCCAGTAGGATGTGTGTCACATAAATGATCCTGCACTGTGCATTCATGTCATGCAGTATGACTGGAGCTGTACAAAAGAATAAATCTGTAGTCAGATATTTGTTATAGCCTTGAGGTGACATGACATCTCTTGGCTTTATTGAACAGTGCTGCACCGCTGTGTTCAGCTGGGAGCTTCGTTTAGTTTGTGACTTAAAATGAATTTGCCTGGTGTCAAACTGCAATGGAAACTGGTCCTACTACTGTGTGAATTCATACTCTGAGTGGCTAGAAAAATATAAAACCTTGACGCAATGATTAAAATTTTTGTGTCATACACCACGATATGTACAGGACAAAATATAAAAAACATTAATGAACTGTGATTAACTGTACCTGTGTATCTGTCTGTCAAGTTTGCTGACTTTGCTAATTCTAGGGCTTATGTTTCTTCTACACTTCAGTCCATTAAATTTAAAATGATATTCAAAAAAGTGCAGTAGTATGCAATGATTAGTTTCATTATTGAGTATTCTGCTGATTATTTTCTTGATAAATTGACTAAGGCAGATACTATTAGAACTCAGGTGTTCATAGCCAACAATGCTATTTGCACCGAGAGTAGAATTGCCAGTGTGGCTGTTTAAGCCTTAATTGCACCAAGCAGTTTGGTTCAGCTCACCTTTGTTCAGTTTGTTACACATTAGAAGAGTTATTTTTGTGTTTCCATTGTCAAAGGTTGTGGATGTCACCAATAGAACCATTCCATTCTGTCCTGTTTATTTATTACATCTGTGTTGACGTACCGAGCACACCGATCCAATACTAAAAGGTGGATCTAGAAACACTGCCTTCTGCTGACGTCAATAGAGAACTGTGACTCTTGCTCGTCAAGGACTCAGTGCAGAAAACAGCTATTTTGAAGTATCCCATTGATTGCAGCAGAGACTTTAAACATTCCAGCAGGTTCTTTTATGAAAATGTTGGCATGCGAACTCACTCAATGGACAATCAACGAGGTACAGACATTTTTCTGTGATGCCCTTGGAGAGGAAATACTGAGCAGTGACGCGGGTATATGCGGTAACAATCCAGCCTACATTTAAGAATATCGTCTGCCATATTGGGTACTATACCAAAAGTGTTTGGCGGAAATGCGGCTTTACACCTCGGTGTATTTAGCATCATGGCAGAGACAAGCACCCAGACATCCATAGCTAACAATGCTATTTGTACCCGGGCTATTAACACCCCGAGTGTTTATAATCCTGGTCGTTCTTGGAACATGGAAATATGATGTAGACACGAACAATCTACTCTGCTGAAGTTGGTGTACAAAGTGTTTACAGTTTTATACTATTAAATCTAAAATTAAGAAGCCAACGTTGACTCATACAGGACTCAAACCCCAATTTCTTGTGTGAAGGTCTTGTACTTAACCCATTCACTATGTCTTACTTTCTCTGTGGACTCTGTCTCCCTTTATAATACATCACCTGACTTTCTGGCAGTACATTGGCGAGTTTTTATCATAAATTTACAACTTCAATCTCAGAGAATTTGCTCTAACCCTAACTGCATCCGACCTTGATGTGTCAACGTGATGAGAACTAGCCAATCACAGCAAACAGTAGGATCCTTAAAAGCACTGTAGGGATGGGTGTAAACGGTCAAATAGCTGCAGTGGGACTTTTCTCACTTGATTGCAAATAGACACATTATAATTTCCCACAACCAAAACAGACCAAAAAAGATATTCAGTTTACTATCATTATAAGAAAAACAAATTTTTGGGATTTCGTTTGAAAAGTGACTGAAACAATTAATCGATTATCAAGATAGTCGCGCAGCCACTCAATCAACCGACAAACAGCAACATCTTTAATTCAAGCTACAACAAAGGTAGTGTTGCAAGGCTTTTCCCTCGGACTTCATTTCATTGCACAGTGGTTTTCCTTTTTCCACTCAGTTCATAGTATTTAACATGTGAATAGCCCTTTATCATGAGAGTTTAAGCCAATACACAGAAGGTGATTGACCCACTAGTCCAAGGTGACATGTAGTTCATCCCAGTCTTTAGAAACAGAGGAGATGATCTATTGTGTGTGGGCGTTTACTGGAGTCTTTGTGCATGTCCATTAGCATGTGTGCTAGCAAGCAATAATTGAGCGTAATTATATGCAGCTATTCATTAAAACTTACTGCCATAGGGTAAATAGGTCTCTAATTTCTAAAATGAAATAGTAGTGCACGCACACACGCAGGCAAGCACGCACGCACACACACTTTAGGGATAAGCCTGCTGGGACTGCTTTAGTACTCCATCTCCAACCAACTCAGGGCAGTGTTCTCTTCCACATCAAAAGGCTCCTGATCACAATAAGCCTAATTTTATCTCAGTGTATCTTAAATACAGGCTACGTTTTTCACTCAGCTACTTTGAGGCGGAGACGACAATAGAATTACAGCCATTAGAAGTTGGAGACAATGTATTGGTATATTGTTAGGTAGATTTGGTCTGGCTGCCCAGGTGGTGTGGTTACATCCACCATCCCTCAGTGATATATACATTACTTTGCTTCTTTATTTTTCCGCTGTGGTCTTTCTCATGTTGTAGTAGGCATAAACTCTAATGATGTGGTTTCCTGCATCCGTATGGTAGCTTCTTCTTTACAGTGAAACAAGGTCTGCATGCTTTCTATCTTGACCTGTATAAACGTGTTGAGACAGGCGGACGAAGCCTTTTCTATAGTTTTTGTACAGTGTGTGTGTGTGTGTGTGTGTGTGTGTGAGATTGGTATGTGGGAAGGTAGGGGGCAGGGGTCTGCTTTGACACCCTAATCCTGCAGCCTAGTTTGGCTTTGTGTGGAGACCTTAGCTGAGAGTAGAGAGGGATGGAAAGAGTGAGAGAGAGAGAGAGGGAGCAGGAGAAGGAGGGGGCGTTTGGGGGCAGTCGATTGAAGGGGTGGGGGGGAGACGGGAGCGTGGGGTTTGAGAGAGGGCGAGAGAGGGAGGGGAGTGATGAGAAGGGTGAATGAGGGAGATGGTGTTCGTTCATTCTCCTGCTCTCGCTATGAAAGGAAACAAAGGATGCTGAAGGGCCTGACTTATGACAGCAGGACTTCTTAGAGTTTGCCTGTAAGCTGGTTAGCCTCCTCTGACCTGACTGCCTGTGTTGAGCCGCTGGCCTCTTCTCCTCCCTCCATCCGTCTGTGCATCTCTCTCTCTCCCTCTCTGCTGAAGACGTCTCATCGCTGCTCTCCTTGCTTCCCTGGCTTCTGCATGTGAGTTATTCTGACTCTGTCTGTGTGTTAAAACAATTTAATAGGGGTCTGATATGGTCACTGCACACTGTACTTCTACTATCCTTTTTTTTCTGCAGCTCGGTTAGTGCTTTTTGTCATGTGGACAGTCTAATAAGCTAGACATGTGGCTGCATCTGTGGTGATCTGCTCTTTCTCCATCTATCCTTCTCTTTCCCTCCTATTCATATCTCTGCTCCTTTTTCTCAGCAATAACTGCTCTGCATCTGTCAGGCGTAAGTGAGGAAAAAGCTGTGAGCAGCACAGGTATACGTCCATTTCCTCTGGGCTGGAATAATTAGAGGAATAATGCACAGGGCTGACCATGCATACCTGAAATAGATTTCCTCTGGTCCTCAAATAAACTGTCTGCAGCAAATATGCAGTGGAAAAGACAAGGTTTCAGCGCCTGTCTAGGATCAAGCTTAATCCAAATGCGTAAAACTAACATTTGTATGCCGGAGAGCTAATGCTAAATGACAGCTGGCTACATCTGCTTTTGTTGGAGGCAACACACGAGCCTAGAGAGCAAATGCTGTCCTGCCTAAATATTTAGCTGTGGTTCTCTGTGGCTGAAGGGCAGACGGCTCGGTTGGTGGCTTGGCAGCAGTTTTGGCACATTGTGGGTCAGCCTGGCACATGCACTGACATTAAGGGTGGGTGGGGCCACCTCTCTGGCTGCCTGTCACTTAGGAGGAGAGGGTGGCGGTGGGGCAAAGACAGGAGGGGTTTTATTTCAGGGTAAAGAAGGATTTTGGACTATTGATTAGTAGTGTCTGTTATATGGACATAATTGGTATTGCACTAGTTAGCACAGCATTGTCTAGATATTTAAATAATGATTATTGTCTGATATACGAATTCAAAATGTATATTCACCTTTAGATCTCAGATTATAGAGATTTTGGTAAATTTTAACTTGCCATCATTCATTTTAGAGCAGACAGCGATTGACAGAAAATGAATCAGCAGCTATTTTGTCAATCAATTAAGTGTTTAAGTCATTTTTTCAACAAAAATGCCCCGAATTTCCTGGCTCCACCTTGTCACATGTGAAGATTTGCTGGTTTTCTTTGTCTTCTGTGATAATAGGCGGAATATTTGTGAATTTTAGACTGATGAGTATGTCACTTTAGGAGAATTTAGGAGATTTTGATGAGCATTTTTCACTATTTTCTGACAATAATTAATTGAGAATGTAATTGGCAGATTAACTAATGTTGGAAATAATAGTCGCAACCGTTGTTCATTCTCCCTTCTCATATCTCAATATAAGAATTTGAAACAATACAGTTATACAAGGATGATATGTTATATAATACTAGATTATCTCCCAGCCCTAGTGTTGCTTATTGAGGTAGACTCATAGTCAGGGAGGCACATAGACAGTCTGCCCTCATTGCTCTACTCACACACATTCACACACTCAGACACACACGCACACACTCAGACACACACACACACACACACACACACACGCACACACACAGACAGGGCTCTGGTTTTTAATAGGCAGCCGGCAGGAGAGGAAAACACAGATGCAGGGCTTTAGACATTGAAACTATTGCCGTGTGATTGTGGAGCTCTGCACTGCCGCTGTTCGTGTGTGTGTGTGTGTGTGTGTGTGTGTGTGTGTGTGTGTGTGCATCATATCTAGGGAGATATTTGAATAGTTGAGAGCAAGAATTGATTCTCTGTCTTTCAGCATCATCTAAAAGAAGTGAGAAAATATGTGTGACCACGTGGAGAGAGTTATTTTTACTGGTCTTATTAAAGTAAGTCTCGCACCACCTTAAGTATAGCCAATCTCACCATCTCCGCTCAGAGCTTCATTATCTCTCCTTAATGTGTTTGTGCTGGCTTGTAGAGGAATGTGCTGCGTTTCAGTATTCCCCTCCTGATTGAAGAGCTCCGTCTGGGCAGATGCAAGATAATTCTCTAATGGGCCTCAGCTCCACTCAATAGCCATCAGTCAGTTATACTCAATAGCCATCAGTCAATTATAGTCAATAAGACAAAGCAGAGGACAGCGGGCTGTCATGCTGTCACTGTTCAGAGTGTCACAAGATTGACCGTCTCTATTTCAAAATTGGATTCTTTGCCGGGTGAGAGGAATGTTTTCGGGTAACAACATTGGATGATGTGCCAGTTAAAAATGCCTCTGGTCTCTGAAAAATAAAATCTTGCCACTTTAGATGGATGGTTGCTTGTGTCCCATGACTAGCATTAATACCTCTCAAAATATGGACATAATATCCCTTTTGCTCTCTGTTTTTTTACCCCTGAAGAACTGCTGCAGGTTGTTAAAAAGAGAGGTCAAAAGATGACTATAATGCTTTGTATGCGTGGACAGTGAGCCCTCAAGGGTTGAGAAGGTGAGGAGGTTAGAGTGAGAAAGGATGGAGGCCACAAAGGAGGCAGGTTTTGATGAAGGTAGACGCTGGTTGAGGAAAGAGAAACCAGTCTTCCAGCTGAGCCCCTGGTGATGTTCTCTAACCCATCATGACATGAAAAATGCACCCTTCCCCTCTCTCTTTCCCCCTTCCCTCTTGTGCGTTGGTTCATCTCCCTCTTTGACACATTGGTTCACATTTTTTATTTACTCGACCCCTCCACCCCCTCTCCCCCCAGGTGCTTGTTTGGAGATACACCCTTTCCCTTTTCTTTACAGCTCAATTACATGGTAAAGCCTGTAGTCAGCGTAGAAGGGTGACGGGGTCAAATGAAGTGGTTCACACCCCGCTGTAAATATACTGTAAGCTACAGCTTGTCCCTTGTGACTGTGCAATTTGGTGTATATGCTGCACAGGCTTCCCTCAATCCATCGCTCCATCACTCTCTTTCCCTGCATCCCACTACCCTCTCCCACCTCTGTTATTCCCCAGGCGGCAGGCCACATATTGACCTTTGTATCCTTCTGTTTTTCTCTTATGAAGGCACTCAAAGCTAAAGCAGAGAGGGGAAATGGAGCATCTGTCTGTGAATACATAAAAATGCAGACACACACACACAAATATGCAACGTGCAAGCATATGCAAACTTGTTAATACACACTCACACAGTAAATATTGTGATCCTTTGATGCCTCAGACTTTTTGTTTGGCTTTTTAAGATTCGGGATAGGGGTCATTGTTTACCATTGAATGCTCGAGTCCATTCCTCCATATTTAATGACAAAGCTGTTTGTTCTCAGATGAAAAGATTAGCTTCACTCAGACATAACTTGATGGATCAGTGTGTGCTAGGGGCCGCTTGGCCACCGGGGCCGCTAGCCAGAATTCGGAGCCTCCGCGGAGAATAGCCCCTCTATTGTGCGGTTGTCAGGCTGGTCGGCTGCTGTGGTGCGCACTCTCAGACATGCTGGCATGCACGCAAACATATACTGATGTACACGCATACAAACAGAGACACTTATCACCAGAAAGAGTCAGTGTCAGGTCAGCCGGCTCGGCCCGTGGACAGCGCTGTATTGTTGCTAGCCTCCAGCTCTCCTGGACTTTTAACAGTGCAGGCATTCAGCTGTTACTGGTGACTCAGGACCAGCGGGCAGCGCGGCAAACAGTGTGACCAACAACACCTGCCTTCACACTGTCACACTGTTGTATTCAAGAAGCCTGAGGAGCAAAGATAAATCAAGAATATTTTGATGAAGATATGTTGGTAAAAAAAGTATGCTGAGTAACACAACTAAATAAAGTATGTATCAATATGACTGGCTAAAGATGAACTGCATTGACTTAACACCAATATGACTATTCTAGGGGGAAGGTAAAAGACAGAGTGGGTGCAGTATACCTTTTATGAATTAGTATAGATTAAACCGGTCAATAAGGAGCAAGTAAAATAAAGTATTCCCTATGGTAAAATGGAAGAAATGGGATCACAAGGGAAAGGTTTGAATCAATTTGTTCTGTTCAGATAGCCCTATTGAACTTATTGCTTTTTCACTTGACCTCCACCCCAATGACCCCCACTGAGAGCCTGTAGAGATCAATGTAAAGCACACAGTGGGATCCCTATTCATCGGACTCAAGTGTTAACCTCCAGTGGAAAATCTAACCACTGAGATCTTGCGTTGACTTTTGTGTGCATTTCTAGCTTCCTGCCAAAACAATGCAGATGTCATGTCAAGTGGCTGTTTGACTTTGACACTCCTTCCAGCCCGGCTCTTTGACTGGCATATTTTCCACAAGGCCCTTCCTTTTTTTTTTTAAACATCCATCTTTAGTGGTGTTTGAGCTTGTTTGAGAGGTCACATATGGGTGCATAGTTGTGTACATTCTCATGGTTTGTGTGTTTTTGAGGTGCTGTCAATCAGCCCTCTCTCTCAGTGAATCAATATGTCTTTTGTGTCTGCAAAAGAGTGAGCCACCACCCCATCAGCCTCAGCCCACTCTGTCTGATATGCAGAAAACACAGTGACATCTCACATCCCCCAATTCAACCACAAGCAGCCTCAATTCAGTGACCTACTTCTCTGTCTTTTGAACGCGTCCCATGTGGTCGCAGAGTTGTTTCAACAATTTTTGGAATTTTGGGTGGCACTGTTGTTTAGTGATGATTTTAGCTGTGAGAAACTTTTACATGTCACAATGCAAAGATACTGTTTTGCTGGTTTGTGTCTTCTTGGAAAAAGGGAATAAAAGGCTATTGCATACTCTGTGGAGTTGCCGATGCAATCTACTCTGTGATTAGGGATGGACCAGTCCCACTTTACTTATTCTGATACCTCAACTGATACCAGTACCAATACCAGTACCCTTAAAGCAATACCAATTGAGTGCTTCATGTGATACCTTTTGTTCTTCATTTGATACCCACTAATGAAGCATTCAGCTGTGCAAAATGCCACCAAATGCCATGGGTGTGTAGTTAAGCCATACTTCCGAACATTTTGGTGGCCTCTCTGTGCTGAACTGCCACATCCATCAAATACACCGCACTAGACCTCAACACACCACTGTTTGGGTTGTAACTGCTGTGGTAGTGTGCCAGTCACACAAAACCACACAAATAGCCTTTTTGTTTTTGGGTACAAAACATGCAGGTAACATTTGACTGGGGAAGTTTTGAAACCAGTTGTTTCCATGTTATTTCTGTCAATACCTTAAAGGCATAGAGTACTGGCTCCCAGTCCTGACGTTTACTGACCCAGTACCAGGTTTTTCCAAATTTAAAATCTGTATACCTCATCATGCTGACTGAGGTCATTGTTATGTTGGGTATCATGAGGCCAAGGATTGATGTTTCTTTCTTGTCAGGTTGTTATAATATGGATATAACGATGTGACTTCATCCTCTGAGATCAGTGACAATACAAGCAATCAGTACAGAGGTGTTGCTGAGTTTGTTGTGGTTTTTTTGTCTGTTTATTCATGTCAGTGTAGGGAAATCACCTTTTTCATCACTATCTTAACAACCACCATGAGGTTATCCTGGCGAGGTCTGTGCTACACTTTGCCAAGTCTAGAGACAATTAGCAGAGTCAAACTAATACCCTACTGCATCTGTATAACTTTGCCTTATACCTTCGCTCCATCGCTCTGTCTCCATCTGCCCTCATTTCCCTCTTTGTTCATTTGCTCTTGTTAAATTCTAGGCTTGGAAAAGCTTGTACATTGACGTTCCTTTCAAATAGGGCTATTAAAATACCATGCAGCTAGGTCTTATTTAACAGACTGCCTTTTAATTATGTGTGGGGAGACAACTGAGGCGGGTTCAGTTCATGCTGATATCAGCAGTATTTTTACTTCTGGTAAAAACACTGCGAAGGAAAATGTTCCAGGCGCACCAGACAAATGATCTTTTAAGTGCCTCTTGCCTTGTCGATGTTATCATTCAAGTATTCAGTAGGAAATTCACCACACTACTGTATCAGTCAGCTAACACATGCCACAAATGCATTGTCACTTCCTGTGTATGTGTGTGAGTGAGAGAAGCATCCAGTGGGTGAGAGCTGGTCACCTGCTGCCATAACCCTCCTCTGGTGCCCCGTGGTGCCAGTGTAGCCCGCCTGGTAGTGTGATCCTGAGGCACTTGTGTGCACTCACACACACACACACGCACGCACACACACACACACCACCAGGGCACAGCTGAGCTAATGACTCATCTCTCTGCCCCCCCCTTTCTCTCTCTGTCTGTCTGTTCCTCTGTATTTCTCTGTCTCTGTCTGTACAGGGGACATCACTCAGAAGGGCTATGAGAAGAAAAGAGGCAAGCTGTTGGCACCGTACATCCCGCAGATACAAGGTAAGACACACAGGCCTGCAGGAAATTTACTGCCCTGTACAGGTTGTTGTCTTTGCTCTGGCTGCACGGTAGCGTAGCAGTTAGCATACTGTCCTTGCAGGAGCAAACAGAATGAGGAAAAGTATCCTGTTTTGGAGTAGCTTCGTTTTCATACAGCACTGTTTTTGCAGTGACAAGTAAAAGAAGGAGAAATCCAAAATAAAATCCCACATCACAAACAGCATATAAGCAGAGCCAAAACTAATTCAGAAGTTGCATTTTTTTTAATGGCGTAAATTGAGTATTTTTATATAAAATACCAGATGGAACATCACATGGTCATAAAGTTGTCATGAAGGATACTGTGGAGTCTTAATTCACCTGGTTAGATAGTGAATGTCTGCTGCTGTGTCCTTGGTTCTTCTTTAACAGTGGTTCACTGACCCTTGGGTGTGTTATTGATGCCATAGCCCTGCGGCAGCCATATATCATAGTGTTTGTAGGGGCCAAGTAAAAATAGATGCTAACCAACCAAGGCAAAAGACATACTGTAATGGAATCATAAATATTTGGTAAATACTGGTTTAGATTTCGGTCTTTTGAGTGTGTTTGTGCCCTGCTTTTATTATGGAGTTGCTTCGCTCCTGTATTAAAGAATGGTAATTATTTAGAGAAATGTTTGTTTATTTAATAGGCAGTTTGTGCGTATTTGTGCCTGCCACCCTGTGTTAGGCTGTGGGTGCTTTGAGAGGAGAGGTATTTAACTTAGCAAGGCAGGGAGGCGTGAAGTTTCCCAGATGTATGTCACTACTTATTATCTGTCTATGGCTTTTGACTGTGTCGGGGGTATGTGCATTTATACACCAATTCAGAGTATTTTTAGCCCCAGTCGAGCAGTCAGTCAGTCAGTCCCAGCCACGTCAGGCAGACTATAAGGCCGAGGTGGTTTGTGGTGAATCCCAGAGAGGAGCCGCCGTCTATATGCTTCATGCTTCTTTGTCCTCTATCTGGGGTCCATGGCAGTCTTTGGTTTGGCCTGCTATCAGAACACCAAGCCTGACTGGAAACCAGAGTCTGTTGTGGGCCGCTCGTTGAAGGCTTTCCACTGGAGTGAGCAGGCCTGTTATTTAGCTTGGGCGGATCATCTCCTTCACTCTCTGTCATTCTCTTGCTCTGTTCTTGTTATCATGGAGTCATGTTTTTTTCCTCCTTTCCGTTATTGTTAGATCCACTCAGTCCAGATTCTAACACCTAAAGAAGGGAAGTGATAGCTATAGGAAGGAAATAGATGGGCTTCGGAGTGGGTGATATTCTCCCCCACGGGATGAATGGATGTGTTGGGAATTAATGACACATCCATCCAGCATGGTGAATCAGTGGGTTAGGATTTAACAGCTGCAGGGTTGAAATAGGAGACCAATAGACTGATGGCTTCTGAGCTCAGAACAAAATTTCACAAGTTAGTTTACGGCCTTATATTCCACTGTTGTCACAGGGCTGAACATGTGCCAAGTGCAATAAAGTTAGGGACAGAGCCAGATTGTTGAGATCTATGAGATTAATTTTCTCTTGTTTGTATTTTAGTGTTTGGGCTTCACTGTGAGCTGTGGGAGTAAATAATTGCTTTAGGTTTTGACCAAACATATGGAAAAAGTTTGCACTTGAATGTGAGTTTATCAGCATTAAATTGAGTTCTGTGGAGAGTACAGGTGCATTTTTAATGATGGTTTTTAGACAGTTATAATTTTCCGACTATGAATGCAGTTGCTGATTCTCCGCTCTTTCAAACTGAATTCAAACATCTCTTCGTTTACATTAGGCACGTGTCATTCCAATTAATTATTTATGTCTGTGATTCAAATATACGACAGTGCACTTGATGCAAGTCATTAGCCAAGCATATTTAATCTTTAGGAAGCGAGACGGAGTGTTGGTGTCGTCTGCCGCCACACCGGTAAACGTTGGCATCAGACGGGGGCTAAAAATTCATCAAGGTTCGCTGTAAACCAATAACAACATCTGCTGTGACGGAGCACGTCTCTGATTGGCTCATTGTGGTCTGTCTCTGAAGTGTGTTCTTCCCAGCAACCGGGTCTGGGGTCCTGGCTTGTTTTTATAGACCTGTTTCCTCCGGGAGCTGGGGAAAGGCTGGTGTGTGACTGGGCTGTCAGAGCGATATAAGGGACCAGCATATATTGATGTGTCTATCCATGCTTAGGGGATGCTGTGCCTGTGTGTGCATGTGTGTGTGTGTGTGTGTGTGTGTGTGTGTCAGACTCCAAGCATTATGCGTCCTCAAATGACCTCAGGCCTTATTGAAGCTTGCGTCATATTTGAAACTGGTGTTATTGAATAGATTTAGTAGAAGCGTGTGTGAATGTTGCCCAGCATTTCCGTGTGTGTGTGCTGCTGCTGTCTGAGAGTTGCTGACAGTGTGGAGCTCACTGATCCCCACTAAGCTGCCGCTGAAAAGCCGGGCGGGCTGATGGCTGGCTGGCTGGCTGGCTGGCTGGCCGGGTGTCTGACTGGCAAGCCAGCTAGGTGTTGGATCTAGCTGGCTGAATGTGGCGTGGTAAGACTGTGTCCTCAAAAGCCTTTTTCTGATGGGGGAACTTGCAAAGGCAGACGCTCTGTTTGGTTCACTTGGTCAACAGAGGTTGCAGCATCACAGCAACATCGAAGCTGTCCACAGTCATACATGTTTTTAGCAACACTGTTAATTTTGGAGTCCTTCTGTGCAGAGTTTGCATGTTCTCCCCATGACAGCGTGAGTTTTCTCCAGGTACTCTGGCTTCCTCCCACAATCCAAAAGACATGCACGTCAGGTTAATTGATGACTCTGAATTGGCCGTAGGTGTGAACGTGAGCATGAATGGTTGTCTGTCTTTATGTGTTAGCCCTGCAATAGTCTGGCGATCTGTCCAGGGTGTACCTCTTGCCCAGTGTCAGCTGGGATAGGCTCCAGCTCCCCGCAACCCCTAACAGGATAAGCGGTTACAGAAAATGAATGAATGTTCATTTTGGCACCCACATTTAGATTTCCATTATTCCACAATGGGCCTGTAGTTTTATATAGTGGATGTGGCCACCCATTGGTTTGTCGAATCCTGTTTTGAAGCCGCGAGTTTGGCGTTTTTGCCGGCGCCATATTGGATTTTTGGAGCCAGAGGTGACCATATTTGGAAGAGAGGGTGGAGCAGTAGAGCAGCGAGTGGTGGATGTGACTTATAGACTAGACAGCCTGTCACTTAAAGCAGCCCTGACCTTAACTATGCATAATTTTATGCCTTGATGAATTGTAAACAGGTGAGTTTAATAAAAATGCCCTCCTTATAAAGTTGTCATAAATGGAAAAATTGGCTATAGAGACCAAAACTGTTTTTTGTACCAGGCTGTAAACATGTTTATTTCTACTGTACAGCTGGCTGTTTTTACATGGGGGTCTATGGGGATTAACTCTCTTTTGGAGCAAACCTCAAGTGGCCACTTTTTGGCACTTAGTTTGGCTTCATTTTCCAGCCTTAGAGGTTGCTGCTTGAGTTTACTCACATTTGGCCTCCTCAAAGGAAGTCATGTGTTTTTCATTTTAACTTAACCATGTTACTGTGAGTTTAACCAAGGCTCTATTCAGGACACTTACTAAGCTATAATTTAAAACCTATCCTACAATAATTCCACATTTTGTCATATACAAAACTGTCAATCACTATCCAATGACAGGCAGCTTTCCCTAAACATTTAGCTGAGGTGCATGAATATAGCAAGACTAATGTAATGTTAATGATGAGTCTGTCACACTGTGTCACCAGCTTGAATGTGTTGGAATATTACCCAAAGTCATACTTTTTTCTAGAAGTTACTCATCCTTAAAACCATTCAAAACACTTCCCGTAAGAAGGAAACCTTCAAAAGCTGTAGATATCAAACCACAGATAAACAATATCAGGATATCAGCAAAGACATGTTACGTTCTTGCCTCCCACCAGAGAGCAGTGGGATTTAATTCATGGTGGT
Source organism: Epinephelus moara (assembly GCF_006386435.1). NCBI lineage: Eukaryota > Metazoa > Chordata > Actinopteri > Perciformes > Serranidae > Epinephelus > Epinephelus moara. Next base: position 23,559,522 of record NC_065512.1, read on the forward strand.
ACGCTGGCTTGGTTGTGCATTTCAATGAACTCAGTTGTCTTTGTTTGCATATGAGGTTTAATGTCTCTGTTACTGCATTTTTTAGCATCCACTTATCAAGTTTTATTGGAATAAATGGCCTAAAAGATGAGCTGTGTTCCCAGTATAACACCTCTGTAGCGTGAACCTGAGCCTGTGATGTTCCAGGTTAGTGTTTGTCACCTCCACAGGAGCTCTGGTGCTTTACCTGCACAAAAATGTAATGTATTAAGTTATTTGTTGTGCTGCTGCTTTGATGTATATCTTTAAGTATAAAACATGCAGTGTTTAGGTTCCCAGAAACTAGACATTGCATAAATCAAAGTACAGGCAGAAACCTGCAGGAGGCTGTGGAAACATGGCAGTAGTTGGTATTGTTTATCGAGACAGAGCTACAGAAGTACAGAAACATCCTTTTAAACTGTACTCTCATCTTGCTGGAAAAATATACCTCATAAAGCTGTCGGATGTATTGCTGAGTTATAGTAAAGATGCTGTTCCTTTGATGACTTCCTGTTCCATTGTGTGTGAAGTTGTCCCTCATCTCTGCCTAAAATAAACTAAGGCCTTTCCTTACTCAGCACAGACATACAAATAAGTTGTGGTGAGATACATTTGTTTAGTTAGTGTATTTATATTACATATTGACATTACATGTGTATATGTGCATTTAGATTTTTAATATGTAGAACATAATATACAGGGGGGAGTTCATCAACATCAGACTTGTGATGTACATTAAAATAAGGTTTGTTTCATTCAGTCATATTTTACATACTTACATAATTCAAACACATCAGTATGAGAGCATTAGAAGAAGCAGCAGAAGTGAAGCCAGTGGTAGAAGACTACAAAAAGAGCTCGAACCGCGACCTTCCTTCAGGCGGTAGTCTTGGGTTTCCCCTCTGATGTTAACCACAATACTTAATGAGGCTCAAATGAGAATTGCATAAGCAAGAGGATGAATCACTGCCTGCGTCATGCAGAGCACAGAGAGGTTGACGAGTTTGAGTGTTGGATAATTTTAGAACGCTCCAGTTAGAAGATGTTGTCTGTTTGACATTCATGGTGCTTAATCACCTCCTTGCTGTTACGTCTGTGTAATTTGCATTTGCCTCCCTTGGAAAGCTGGAAGGCGGCTGGAAAACTGCGAGAGAGGCGGGATTAATTTAAGCGAGGACTTTCTCAACTCCAAGCTACTGTATTAGAAGTAACAGCTTAAGTAGGGATTACCATTAAGCTTATGGATACTTGATCTAGTAGAGCAATATTCATATGTGGTCCTCCATGTCCAAGGCATGTTCTGCAATAAGTGAGCAACCCCAAGTCAAAAAAGTTGGGAAGCTGTTTAAAAAGTATGTTAAAAATAAATGCAATGTTTTCAAATCCTTTTTGACAAACAGTTGGGGGAGAAGCCTTTGTTTGCCAGCTTCAACACACTTCCTGTATGAAGAAAGTAATGTCTCACAGTATTCACACAGACAGTTTTTATATGAGGAAGATTTTGGTTGGCCTGCTTGTGAATCTTGAGAAAGAAATTTCGCTTTCAAAACTTCAACAATTAGTGTCTTCAGTTCCCAGATGCTTAGTGAGTGTTGCTGAAAGAAAAGGTGATGCAACACAGTGGTAAACATGCTCCTGTGCCAACTTCTTTGGAACGTGTTGCAGCCATCAAATTGAGAATGAGCGTATATTTGCAAAAGTTTATAAGTTTGAACATTAAATATCTTGTCTTTGTCCTGAATTCAATTGGATAGAGATTGAAAAAGATTTACAAATCATTGCATTTCTTTTAATTATGTTTTACACAGCGTTCCAACTCTTTTGGAAATGGGGTTGTATGCTCATATTTCTGATGGTGATGTGTTTTGCTTTTGAGCCATTATTAACTGTCTTTTCCTGTTTTGGTCTCGTCTCTCTACAGGTGTAGATCCCTCTCTGCAAATTGACAACAGGATCCAGGCCTCCTCCCAAGCTGTTCTACCAGGTTCCAAACACAACAAATCCCGGGCGGCCAACACCCGGGATGAACGCTTCAGATCTGGTAATCATGTCTCCATACTGCTTGGGAGTTTTTAAATGCCTGGTGCCCTTCTTTTATGCTGGAGCTTAACTGAGTTGATGTGTTCTCTTAGATTTGCACACAGAAGCCGTCCAAGCAGCTTTGGCAAAGTACAAGGAGAGGAAGATGCCAATGCCCTCCAAGAGACGATCGGTGTTAGTTCAGTCTTCTGTTGAGGCATGCACCCCGCCAGGTGAGAGCTCTGTTCCTGTAAACCCCACTGTTCGCCAAGGGCAAGGTTTATCCTGTGCACATGCAGCTGAGGTTTATGCTCACACTGGGTTGTTTACATGCGCTTTCATGAGCACTGGAGTGTAGGATGCTCACACTGTTGTGTCCAGTGGTTGAAGAAGTTGCCAAGCATTTGCTACTGGAAAGAATTGTGCAGTTTGATGAATGTGTCCATTCTTTGTGACTATAAAGGGCTCAGTTCTCACCGTTCTGTGTTCCCAGGCAGACCTTCCTACATGAGTTGCATAATGGATGCATAATCAGATTTTTAACATAGTCTCAAAATGTCGACCTTTCGCCTGCTTTTGTAACAGTTTGTATTGTGTGGGCAAGTTCATTTTAATGTCATCTTACTGCATTCTGCATTTTTTGGTTGCGATTTCTTTTTGTATTGTTAGCTTTGCCCAAATGCTTCCGGAAGAAAAAATGTAATCTTTAATCAGTCAGTATGATATCTGTGCAATATGTGATGACAGAAAACTTGCCAGTCTCTCAAACACTGCAGTGGCTTTATCATTGGTGTATAAAAGTTAATTGGTGGGGGGCCTTAGAGCCTCATGTCTTGGGTAAAGAAAGAGGACACAGCGGTGGAGCGAGTAAACGGATTAAGAGCTCAGACATCGGGGTTTGAACAGGAGAAGGAGGGGGCCTCTTCATGGTTGTTTTCAGTCACTCTGAGTGATCTACTGCAATCTACTGGGACAAGATACATAGGTATTGCTAACAGACCCACAAAATCACACAAAATAATCTGGGGCTCTGCTTTGTTTTCAGGGCTAATGGCAGCTACAGGTGTTGGTGTGCACACAATGGCACAGTTGTTTCAACATTTCATCTGAGAATTGGTTTTAAATGGTAGACTTCACGAGATTACACTAGCAAACATTTATCAGGAGCTATAAAGGTGGTGGATTTAATGGATTTCTTGGCCACTGATGGCACAGTAGAGTAGTATTTGGACAAACAGATCCCAGTATTGTTAGTGTCTGTATTTAATGCACATTCACATTGATTGACTTTCTCCTTTTCTATCTCTCATTTTGCTAATCTGCAGTGGCTGATTTACATCTGGTCACACTACGTGTCTGAACAGTCCCTGTCTGATTGTGAAGAACCAGTAGTAATGTGAGCAAAACCATTTTCATTTTGCCAGACCTGTCATTCAATCCAGTGTGGCGTGATTGGATGGTAGAGGCCTTAATCAAACAACATGCAGTTTATGTAGCTAATGTACTGACCAACAGTTACAATAAACACAAAACATGCAACAACACATTTATTAACACCTAACATTAAAAGTCTTCTACAGTGTATTTTAGCAATGCTAGCAGCATTGCCTTAAGATTAGCAGTGTTGGTTTGTCGGTCAGTCCACTACTTTGCTCCAGAGTGAAATATGACAACAACTACTGGATGGATTGCCACTAAATTTGAAACAGAAATTCATGGTCTTCAGAGGATACAGACCTGGGACACATGTGCAGTCTTTTAATGTCTGAAAAAATGCAAGATGTTTTGGTCGGGCAAACTTTTAAGGGCGTGGAAGCACATGACACTTCACTGTATCACTACGGGTGCTTTCAGGCTTAGAGTTCGCTTGCTTTGGTCCGAATCAGGGACTAATTTTGCTACAAAGTTGCGTAATTGCCTAGAGTTGGTTAGTGCTCTCATGGCAACATTTACAAGCGAACCAGATAAAATATCTTGCATGAGAAAGTTGCTCTTGATTTGTCAGAAATTCCATGCTGGAAAAATCCAGGAAGTTAATAAAACATTGAAAAAGAATACACTTGCAAGATAAATGCGACACTTTCTCATGTCACAATGGAAGGGCAACTACACGGGTTGATTTTAGTGATGGTCATTGTGTACTACATTGCTTGCATTGTTCATTTTAGGCAAACCATTGGTGCTCACTCGAGTGCGATTGCTGTGCTCACACCTGCACAAATGAACCACACTTAGGGGGCAAATGAACTTGAGTTTGATTGAACCGAACTAAACAGGGCAGGTGTGAAAGCACCCTGACATCCAACACCTACTTACCAGAATTCCTGAGTTTGGGGCTAATGTTCTTTCAGGCATTGTTATTGGCAATGTGTACCAAAGTATTGTTCATGGGACAGATGTAACGCTCACGGTAGCCCTGCACTAAAATGATCAACTTCTCCTCCGTATTATTTACTGACTGATATTTACGGAAGAAAGTGAAGCCTGTTGTGAGTGGTTGTTCCTCATCAAATGACATGCGGTGCGTTCTGCTGCGTTCCTTCATAAAGGATATATATCTCAGGGCACAGCCATCATGCCCTGAAAATAGGCACTTTGGATACGTGCTCACTTTGCGTTTGCATTTTTTTGGCACTGTATCCGTGTAATTCGTAGTTTTCTCTCAGATGCGTGCTGCTTACAGTCTGACACCTTGTTGTTACCTTCATATAAAGCCCCAAACTAGACGCCTGAATACAGTATTTCATCAGTGCAAAAGAATAACTGAGTTCTGTCTCTGCTTAGGATTTCTCTCTCTTTTATATCCCTCCCAACCTCCAAATCCTCCACCACTGCCTGTCTCTCTCTGGCTCAGTCTTTGCTATCTATTCTTGTTTTTGTCTGTGTGTCTGTGACTAATACCTCCTTTCTTTTTCAGTTTCCTTCCCATTCTTTCCACCTCTCTATTTCTACTTTGCATTTGTTCTCTGACCCCCTCTTTCCCTCTCCCTCTGTGTAACTGTGTCAAGGTTACTGAGATTGGGAGAGAGATTGGAGAGAGGCAGAGGAATAACAAACAGAATCATAAATGCGAGATAACCCCCACGAGTCTGCTGGTTGTAGAGACATTAAATTCTAGCTTGTTATAAGCAAACCTCCTCCAGCCTTCCTTTGGCAGCCTCTGCAAGGCCACAAGAAAGCCTAAGGAAGGTAACAGTGATTTCTGGAGTCTCACAATTGATGGGCTTTATTTGTAGCTACGTACTGTGAATGATTAGGAGGCAGATTAATTGCATGAAGGCTCATTAGTTTAGAGAACATTATCAGGCATGTGCTGATCACACACACAGGCTTAATCTCTGTTTTCGAAATGTCTCGCTCTCATCCCCTCAGTGGACTTTGGATAGGTTTCTACGTCATTAAAGCTTTGTTTTGTAAAGTGTGCTCAGAAACTTTAATGCAGTATTTTAATACGTGTGAATGAGTTTTGTACTTTGTATGAGTTGCTGCTGTTTACCTCCTTAATGATGAATAATGTGGGGGGGGTGAGTGAGTGTGACCTTTCTTGGTAATTTTGAAAACAGTTGTTTCATTTTCTCAAGTGGGTGATGCCTAAGCCTGTTTAGCCCTTTCATTGCACCCAGTTCTCTGCAGAATACCAATCTCTGAGTGGCCTGCTCTTTTGTAACTTCAGTGATCCCTTTGAAAGAACAGACGTTCCTGGGAGCTTGGCAGATGAAGTGGAATGTGTTCATTTTGAATGATCCTTACCTTGCTTTGAAGTTGTTCCTGTTTGGGCTATTTTTGCTGAGACCAAATGCTCACAGTTGCCTCAAGGGAGAGACAGTAAAACCATCAGTGTCTACATTTGAGCCCAAGCCATAATTACTTAAGCATACACTACACTTTGAAAAGTCTTAAACCTACATTGCGTAGAAAATTTGGTCAGACAATTTCAGTTAATGATTGTATTGTATGTATTTTTCCAAAACACCTTCAAGCAGGAATCCCAGTATCAGTTAGGTAATATGTAAATCCAGTCTCACATCTATTTTGACTTGAACATCCATTTTCCTGAGGACTGTAATGCAACGTACAAAAGATTTATAGGATCTTATAAGTGTGTAGTTATAGCAACTGTAGACATATAACTTTGTATTGTTTATACTATAAATATTGCTCTTAAAGGGACAGTTCACCCCAAAATTAAAAATACATATTTTCCTCTTACCTGTAGTGCTATTTATCAATCTATATTTTTTGGTGTGATTTGCCAAGAGTTGGGGATATCGGCCATTGAAATGTCTGCCCTCTCTCCAATATAATGGAACTAGACAGCACTCAGCTTGTGAGTTTAAAACTCAAGATAATTCATAGGCCTTGTTTTGGGCAGTTTCATGTAGGAACTATTTTTTTATTTTCTTTCTACCAAACTACACTCACCAACCATATTACAGCGCAGAAGGAAGCGTACATCTACTGCTAGCTCACCTAGCACCACTGCTCAGCCAAGGAGGACGCCATTAAATGCTTACACTTAGAGCTATGTCGAGCACAAACCTCTCGCCCATGAATGGATGCATGCTTCCTTCGGTGCTTTCATACAGTTGTTGGGTGTAATTTGGCAGCAAGAAAATAGTTCCCACAGGAAACTGCTCAAAACAAGGTCTGTGGATTATCTTAAGTAACTGGGTCATGATTTCTGGAGAGACATTGCTGTTGAGTTTTTCAAATGTATTTTGTTGGTGCTTTGACCACAACAAGCTGAGTAACATCTAGCTCCATTATATTCAAAAGCTAGCAGACATCTCGATGGCCTATACCTCTGACTCTCGGCAGCTCACACCAGAATAATATAGATTGACAAATAGCACTACAGGTCAGAGGAAAAACATGTATTTTTTATTTTGGGTGAACTGTCCCTTTAAAAAGCTGCATTTGTTAGTTGTATTCCTTTGATTAAGATTACTTAAGTCATCTGTCAGTGTGTAAAAACAATACCTCGTTTTTGTCATTTTCTTGTCGTCCACAAATTTGAAACACTCTGGTCTGTCTGGTGTCTACAACACTCATTCAAATAGTACATATATAGATGCAGTAGGTAAGGTTATGATGTGCATCTGTGTGGCTACATTGAAAGGCAATCCAATATTAAGTACATACTCTACCAGTGAAGTCATAACACATTTAACAACAATCATCCCTCAGCTTAACAACTTCCATCTCCATCCCAGTCATCTGGCCCTCCTACCAGCTTATATGTACTCTCTCCAGTATGTATAAGTGGAATAATGTGTCATCAGCATATCATCTAAATCCTGCAGCCCCATGTCTTTGTCCACTGTTGTGACGCTGCCCTGTCTTGACCTGTCAAACACAGACACCTCCTCAGCGTCAGAAGACGAGGGCTCGCTGCGCCGGCAGGGACGTCTGGCCACCTCCACGCCCTACCAGGGCCACGGCCACCCAGCCGTTGAGCACTGGTTTAACCGTGTCATCCAGGGTTCGTCCACCTCATCCTCCGCGTCATCCACTTCATCCCACCCGGGAGGGAGATCCGTCACCACCACCAACACCACTGCCCACGCAGCCCTCAACGCCAACGCTGCAGCTACCGCTCTGGCCGACCTTATGGCACACACCCAGCTAGGTCAGTGGCACACACGCAGTCTCACACGGCATCACATCACGGCTGGTCGATCTGTTATGTTCTTGTCCCCCTTTTTAATTGATGCAGCGCTCACATCACGTCAGAAGTGGTTGTGAGCTGAAGTAGTGTTGTAGAGCTGGAATGAGGTAACGTTTTCATGCCAAGCAAGGACACAATATTAGATGTTCAGATTATTTGTGTAGTATTCTCACTTTTCAAGTGTGCTGGTGGAAGATTCCTGATTAAAATGACATTGCCTTCATGGTAAAATTCCATCTACATGCAGCCCTTTAACAAGCCTGCAGAACCCCCTGCTTACCTTTATGGTTCTGAATTCCTCCATCTAAATATACACGAGTCCCAGAGTCTGCACAGATTTTCTTCTATTTTCATTTTCTTGCATTTGCTGATATTGGCAGAAGTTTGACGCGTTCTATTATTGCCAGCCAATCAGAGTTCATGTCTTGTCAAAGTTGACGTCTTAACCTGTATTATGTTGCTCAGACAGTTTTTCTGTAACAGCAGCACAATCGCAGGCAGACAGCGATGTCTTTCACATCTGCTACTTCCAAAGCCATATCTTCCCACAGATACACAGAGGCACTCGATGAGGCAAGACAAAGGAAACCAGCGACAGAGTTTTAATTCACGTCTTTCTAATTAGTCGTCTCCGTCTGCCATCTCACTGTCATTCAGTCATGTGAAAGGGCTCGCAGCCACTTCCCCCGTCAAAGCTACTTGCTCCTCGTTGCCATGCGAGTGTCACAAGCTAGTTAATGAGATTCGGTGGATTTATCTCCATCCGTCTCTCTAGCAGCAGCAAAGTGAGATGGTGTCTTGCTCGTGTATGTATGTGTGTGTGTGTGTGTGTGTGTGTGTGTGTGTGTGTCTGTACGTGTTGCTGGCAGAAGGATATCCTATTAGGATGGAGCAGTCTGATTTCTGTCCAGCTTGTCATCCCTCAAGGTTGCTGTCATAAAGTTGCAGCAGTGACTGGTGCTGAATGGAGCTGTAAATAAATCTCCCATATTATCCTGTTTCCTGACCCCTAAAACGCTGTCTGTCATTCACTTTAGCAATAGACAATGACTGGCAGGCCGTCAGGCATTTCACATTCACATGTTATATGTAGCTGACACAGTACATGTATAAGTTATTAGGTTCTTTGACTGGAAACCTCAGTTCTCTATAAGCATGATTTACAGCGATTTGTTTTAGTGTTACCACAGCAATCTAGGTTTACATTTTTAAACACAGTTTCCATCACACCACCAGCACCTATACTCCCTTTCACTTAATCAGATACGCCTGTAAAATGTCATGCAATACAACAGCTCAGCCATAGATTCCACCTTTACAAAGATGCTCAGATGTTTTTTATTGTGGCTGTAGTTTGCACTGGTGTTGAACATTATATTAAGAGGTGTTTCCAATGTGTTGCCAACCCCATTTACAAAAAGGGGTGTAACAATACTGGACTGAGATATTGATTTAGTAATCAATGATCCAATATCATCAATGCAAAGTAAAAAAAAACATTGATACATATCGCCATCTTTAAGATATGCCTTTTCTTTTTTAAAATTCCCATGACATATCTGTGTCACCATTTCCGTCCAAGCACACCTGCTTTCTATATATTCAAACAGTGCTAGCGTCCTAGCGCCACGCTTACAATTAGTGGCAGAAAAAAAGACAGCGAGGATATTTACAGATATCGCCTCTTATTGATTGCAGGCCCCTGAATTGAATCGAATGGAAATAGTATCCTGGCAGACTTTGTGATATCAGCAAATATTGTATTATTGTCCAAAGAATTGATATAATATCACATCGTAATGAAACTTGTGATTTACCCCCCATTTACAAACATGACAGGGGAAGTATGTCAGAAACACTTTTCAATATAATGCATTTCAGTACAGCACCGTCACTTGCTATGACTTCAGTAATAAGCATATGCTATAGATGAATTAGCACTTTTCTGACAGTGTCAACAAAAACCAAACAGTATAATCTTCCTAAATGTGGAATTGTGGCAGATCTCCTGTTTTGGATTGCTTTCAGTTGTAAAGATAAAGTAGCCTGGTACCAAGCATGTTTCCAGGTGTTTTTAGTGTCTCCCATCAGGCTTACTGATTTGGTTTAAAGAAGTCTTGGCTGTGTGTTATTAATGGATCTGTGAAACTGTATTGTGAGGCATCATTGTAAGCACAAAAAGAGGGGACAAATGGAGGCCGTCACAATGTCCTCAGACTTTCCTGTTACTCATACAACACAGCCATCTTGTTTTCTGTGGATATACTGGGGTGAATGAATCTGCTGAGTAGAAACATTCATTCATTATCATGGCAGGTAGTTCAAATGGAGGTAAAATGTGAAGTCGTTGTTAAAGTCTCTGCACATACAGATGACAAAAAGGCCTTTAGTTTGCCTCACAGTCACATTCACAAGCTGTCAGATCACTTTGTTTGCAAGCTCATGAAGTAGATTTTCATTCAGTAACGATAGCCCAAAGTCAGCCTGGCGTTTGACCTTTTAACCCCCGACGCCCCACTCATCACAGATAACCACTCAGCGCCCCCCGATGTGACGGGGCTGTCGGAGCGCTCCTCGCATCATGCGGAGCGGCCCCAGGTGGCCTCGGTGCGAGGCGTTTCCCGGGGCTACAACCACCACACCAGCGTCATGGAGACTGCAGATGGTGAGTTTCTTACTTGCACACACACACACACACACACACACACACACACACACACACAGAAACACAGTCACCTCCCTTCCTCCCCTGCTGTCTGTCCCTCTGTCTTCTCCTTAGTCAGTCTGCCTGTCAGACTGGCACAAGCTGCTGACTGACCCTCTTGTGTTTCCATGGTAACACTGCACCTCTCCACCCCCCCTGAATAACGCTATGTTTCTACCTTGATGCCTAATAAAACACACTTGATAATGGCGACTAAGGAATATTGTTTCACTTGAGTCCTAAAAAGGAAAAGAAAATTCATCTTTGAGTCAGAGTTGTAAACCAAATTATCAGACGTGATTCACTTCTTGTCGTGTTGCTTGTGAATCAGTGCATAAAATTAACAGCCGCCAAACATCATTCCTCATTCAAACAGCACTGTCTAGTATGCACCAAATACTGCCAGCAGTTTCTACATGGGCCATCGCAGATACTGACAATTAGATGCTGTGCAGTGTAGAGATGGTTAACCAGTGAAGTCAGACCAAGAGGATGTGTCAGTGCGACGCATAAAACCTCGATGGAAGTGTTTTTTTCTTGGAATTACGTCAGCTTGTTTCAGGATTTGCTTTTATATGTCATGTAACATGGGATCTACTTTTTTAAAAGGGGATCCGTTAAGATGTTTTTACAGTGTATGCACCAAGTTTATGGTCTTCAGAGAGTTGCCATAGATGACAATCTGGTCGAGCAGTCTTTAAAAGCAGCGCCAACGTGTTCCTGTCACCCTTCCATCTTCATTCATTCAACATCAGAGCTGAAATGCTGCTTTGAATTAATGTCCAATGTTTTTAACAAGCTATCAGCCAGAAAACTGGAACACTGCTTCAGCAGAGCTATTACCTTCCTGCCATCCAGCCTCTGTCATTAAGACCGTGTGCGTTGTCTTGGTTTTCACTGCTAATAAATGCTAAACCAGCCCCCTCTGGCTGACACATAAAGGGGAAGGGAGTTTTAAAAGATGTGAACAGTGACATTTTTATCCCTTCTGTTTGGCTGTTTGGTGCTCAAGATGCTTCAAACCCACGCTGCCTGTGCACGTTTTCCCACATAAGTCATTAAAAAAAGGACAAAAACTGCAAGAAAGCCTATCTTTGTTGTTATGGTACAACAACAACAACAGTCTGTGTCTTAGCGCCTTATAAGCCTACTCTCAGCTTTTGTCTGGCTGCTGGTAGATTTCTCTATCACACTTTCACACGTTCACATTCACACACGAAGTTAGCAGGACTGTTTCATTGACATCCTGATGTGTCTCTCCTCCAGGCTGTGAGTGGAGAAGTGAAGGATCCCTCAGTTTAATGGATGGTATTTATAACTGTTCTTCCAACTCTATGGCAGTCTGCTATATGTGCACTCTGCTGCGTGTGCATTTGTGTTTCTATGTGTTTCTGCCTCCGCCTCCACTGTCAGGTCTAGCACTTGTCCAAACCGTGTGTGTTTTCTAAAAATTTATGCAAAGCTACAGTGAATTCAGTCATTCGATTCCTGTGTGTGTGTGTGTGTGTGTATGTGTGTGTGTTTGTACAGCTGAGTGTGTCGCAAAGGCTTTAGCATTTATAGCATCTTCAAACAGTATCTACCCTATATGCTCTTCATATAGAAAATGTTGGCACAGATTGCATGAGAGGAACTTTTCAGTGACAGGTGTAACTATTCATTCAGGGTTTGTGAATAATTAGCATGTTGACATACTTGTTTCTGCACTCACACTGAGACACTAAGACTTGTCAGTTTATGTTTCTCACTCCATTCTGTGACACAAGCCTGTTAGCCTGTAGCCACACAGTGGGTCCTTTGATGGCAGCCGTCTTGCACTGTTGCCTTTTTAATAACAACACATAGTTGGGAGCAGAAAACATGCCGCACAGTAACTATGATTCCATCTGGACTCTGTTACTGACACTTAAAGTGTCGGTTCCCTAATGGAGCATACAAACTGTGGTGCGATTGTGTCGACAAATTCCATGAAAGACCAAAACCAACACTTAATCCCACTAACAAGTATTGTCTGTGTATCCAAAGCCTGATATTCCTCCGTGTCATAGACCTCAATTGTTGCCTAAAAACTATGAAAAACACAACAGTTAGCAAAACTTTTGTACTGGGTTACATGTTCATTTATTATAATAAACATATGCATCATAGTTTAACACATATGACGTAGCTCGTGTCGCAATAGATTTAAAGGGAAAGGATCGCCTCAGGTATGGGTTGCATTTTTCGATACCCGATCCATCTATTGTGATGATATCGGGGCCGATATTTGATCCAGATATCGGATCGGTGCATCCCTAGAAACTATACACTATTCAGAATATGCAGAAACTGTTGAGTAGGCTTAAATAATAGCAGAACCTCTATAATATGTCACATCAACACAGACATTTTACTAAATACAAATATGTGCTTAAGTGGTTCCTACAGTTTCGGGCGTTGGTGGCTTAGTGGTAGAGCAGGCGCCCCATGTACAAGGCTGTTGCCGCAGCAGCCCGGGTTCGACTCCAGCCTGTGGCCCTTTGCTGTATGTCCTTCCCTCTCTCTCTCCCCCCTTCACACTTAAGCTATCCTATCAATTAAAGGCTAAAATGCCCAAAAATATCTTTAAAAAAAAAAAGTGGCTCCTACAGTTTATGAATCAATCCAACATTAATCTCTATATACAGATTCTGCCAGGCGATGGGGCAAGATTTTGGTATCTGAAGTGCTCTGGTTTACGTTTGTAGTTCTTTGTAGTTTGAGTAATATTGACCAATCATGTTTGAACAGCAGGTAAAGAGGGGAAAACATTGGCTGAAACAGTTCATATCAAATGAGCTATTTTTGGCCAAAATGGAAAAAAAAATATGCCTCCAGCTCCAAAGCATATTTGAGCCTGACAATGAAGGAAACACATCCGTTTCAGCCTACATTAGCCTATCAACGTAACTAAGAGGTGTAAATGAGCATTCGTTAACATGTTATACCACAAAGTGGCTCCATGTTGGGCTTTTTATGATTATTTGGTACTTTAACGTTGTACAAGATCGATGAAAGCAAATTAATCTGTCCACTCCCCATTAAGTTCTCTATTTTCCTCAGAGAGTTTTCATTTTTTGGATTTGGAATCCAAAAGCAACCCTATCTGGGGAAACTCAAGGCTAGACAATGCTATTGAGTTTCATTAAAATTTAGAGGAAGTAGGTGCCAGATCGTAGACATGTGACGCACATATTAGTTGACGAAATGTTGAATATTTTTTTGTATTATGATTGTTTGTATAGGCAGCAATTTTTTACAGATGGAGAATGTGAGAGTCACTTTAGGCCTACGACAATAAAAAAATAAAATGAAAATATTAAAATAACCATTATTCATTTCCATATATTTTTTCGTCAAAATGGCTCCAGAGCTGCAGGTTGCCTACCCCTGGCCAAAATGCAATTTCAGAACCCATCTGTTGCTGTCTAATGACAAGTTGGCTTTAAAAAATGAGCTTTTTAAAAATGTATCTGCATGCGTATGCGGATAATTTTAGAGATTAACTGAAATGACCGGCGCACAGAAGGGAAGTCTTGGCCCGACAATCGGCTGGCTACACCTGAATTTCCAAAATATTGGCCCTCGTCCCCAAGAGCTTTATGGTCGTCAGACTGATAGCCGATGTGTTCAGAGACTGGTTGAACATACACCTCCCTTTTTCCATAAACACTCACTAGAGCAACAGATGATAAGTCCTTAACTAATGCTCCTCTGTTTTAAATAATTTAAGATTAAAAACCGCAGTGCCCTGCTGTTATAGGAAATTACCTACTAAAAAGTACTATGCAGTATATTGTGAACCATTTTGAAATAACTGCATCTTCAGTTGGAACAAATTAGCTTAGGGCTTAGAGCCGCACACAGGATGAGGAAGTAAAAAATATGAAGAGATGGACTAATACGTTGTGCTTTTGGTCTTTCCATGGGATTTATTAACAACAAGAAAAATATAGAACAAGGCCGTCCTCTCTTTTTATGCCCATTTTTGTAATAGTCTTGGCTTGTTGGTAAATACAGCTCTGTTTACTGAATATACAAAGACCTGGTGTGGCCCCCCCACCCCCTCAATTAAACAAGAGTCAGTGTTGACTACAGTAATTTGATACTGAGGATGGATAAATTACGAAATCCGGAAAACGTTAATTATAGTCATCATCACAGGCTGGTCCTGGTTGGCTGTGATATTAATGATCATGGCGCTTCAGTGGGTGGGGTTCAGGCCCCTCAGATGTTGCCCTGTGTGTCTGGGGCTTTCTAATTGGCCCATCAGGTGCAGCGCTGACCCCCACACGTCTACTCCCAGTACATCTGTCCCTACATGAGGAGGCAGCAGAGTCTGTCTGAGCCGGGCTTATTATAGTAAGATATATCAGGCAGGCAACGTGCAGCTGTGGCCTTCGTCTCCTGTGGCTGTCTGGAATGTCTGACACAGACCACCCCTCCCAAACTAAGTATGAATTCATATGGAGGAAATGATGTCCGATGATGATTATAGTCTGCACATACCCACATCCAAAATGTGAGGGGGATTTAACGGGACACCTCTCCTCTTCTCTCATTCTTAGTCTGTTGTTTCTCTCCCGTCCTGCTCCTCCATTCATGTTCCTATGTCTTTCCGAAGCTCCATGTCTTTGCCTTTTTGTTCCGGTTGAGCAATTTCAAAATGCACATCGAATAACTTGCATGTATTTTGATCTGACTGAAGTATAGTTGGTTTTAGCCTCCCACAATTATGAATTTTGCAGAGCGTATGTGAAACAGACACCTTTTGAGACACCTCCTGAATCACTTACTGCAGGGAGGGCATCTTTGTTGCTAGGCAGCAGGCGAGGAGGCTCCTCATTTTCTGATTTATGTAGCCTGTGAGGTTTGTCGGTGATTTCAGAGAGTATTTGGACTGAAAGACTGTAACCTTTGACCTCCAGGTGAATGTACAGGACCTTGAGGTCTGCTGTTTTGTCTTGCTGCAGTGTGAGTGACAGCTGGTTGTCCTGTGTCCCATCAGAGCACCACACTGACCTTTTCTCTCTTCTTGTCTGTCCTCCCTTCATCCATCCCCTTCTCCTTACTTCACCCATCTCTCAATCAATTTGTCTACATATCTATTTCCAACCCACATATGCTCCATATCTGTATTTCTCTCCATGTCCTTGTCTTTCATGTTTATTTCCCCCCCTACCCTTTTATTTTCATCCCCTCCAATCTCATTGTCTAGGTGTTCCAGTCAACAGTCGCGTCTCCTCTAAAATCCAGCAGCTGCTCAACACTCTGAAGAGACCAAAGCGACCGCCGTTGCGAGAGTTCTTTGTCGACGACTTTGAGGAGCTTTTGGATGGTAAGCCGGCCTGAAAGTAATTACATTGCTTCTATTAAATCAATAAATCATGAATAAAAGCATCCCTCTTTCTGTGGTGTGATGAGCATACTGATCAGAGACTACAGCAGTTAAAGGCAGGATTTGATACAAACACTCCTGCTCTTTTGAGTGTGACAGCCACATCAGAGTTTTCCAGCTTCAGTATTGGTTATTTAATTGAATTCTTGTTGCAGTGGAGATAAAAATGTCACATTGACCTCACCACGCCTCACAGATAAACAGTCAAGGTACGCTTTTAGATCAGCTGTGGTTATTTTGTCTCTTGGTGGAGCTGAGACCACCAGGTGTGCAGAGGGAGTGGTTAGGGGATAGAGAAACACACACACACACACACACACACACACACACACACACACACACACACACACACGCAGTGGACCAGCCCTGTCCAACCATTTCCTCCATTCCAACCAGCCTGTCATGGGTTTTGGGTGGTACTCTGCCAGGCTGAATAAACACTGTGAAAATGAATAAGCGGCAGGAATAGTAATACATCAGCAGGTAATTGTAAAACCTCCCTGAGTTTGGCACAGAAACTGTGGCATGGCATGCCCCGGCGGTGCAGAAAAAACACACAGAGCTGAAATGGCAGCAGGCTTAACACTATCTGTTCCTGATAGAGGTATTTTATTTGGCAGGGGGACATCTTGCCAGCTTGGTAAAGCAGTTTTGAACTCCACTTACCGGAGAGTTAGGAGAGTGTGAGGGGAGCAGGAGAATAGTGATGGAGAGATGGGAGTCAAATCAAAGAGCAAGCGGGGTGTTTGGAGGGAAGGAAGGTGAAGGATAAAGAGAGGAACCTTTGACTTTCAATAAGTTTCTCAGGAATTGGTATCTGAGGCAGCAAAAGACTGATAAGGGCAGAGCACAGCTCACATTTAAATCTCCTCTTTTCCTCTTCTATCACTACCATGTCAATGTTTTTCAGTCCCCACACTCATTTAATTACCCTGCTGTCCTTTAGGAGAGTTTTAAAATTCACAAATTTCTTTATATTCACTCCAACCAAAACCAGACACACACTGAACCTCCATTACACTGATGCCCCATTGTCTTCCCCATTCAGTTCAGCAGCCGGATCCCAACCAGCCAAAGCCAGAAGGCCAGCACATGAGTCCCTTGGAAGGAGAGCCTCTCGGGGTGGTCAACAACTGGCCTCCATCTTTGCCAGCAGCCTTACAGCGGTGGGGCACCACTCAGCCCAAGAGCCCCTGTCTGACGGCACTCGACAATGCTGGCAAGCCTGTCTACACACTCACCTATGGTAGGTATCAACTTATGTATGACTAGCTCAGCGTTTACAATCCAGATGGAGAACAATGTCACCTCTTGTCATCCATTCTTTGTGGGTTTTCCCTGCACAAATAATGGACAAGGAAGTGCCTGCGTCTGACTCTACATACCTTATTTAGTAACCTGCTGTTAGTCATAGCTATTATCTGTGTTTGTGTGTTGACTTGAAAGAGGTTGTTAAATGAAATGAAATATTTGACACTTCTTGTTAACCTCTGTAGGTAAACTATGGACCCGCAGCCAGAAACTGGCCTATACTCTTCTTAACAAGCTGAGCACCAGGAATGAGCCTTTGCTGATGCCTGGCGACAGAGTAAGTCATGAGATATAACTGTGTTAAATGGTGGTTAGTTGTATCTTACAGTCCTTGTTGGATTTTAGACATTTGGCTGATGCTCCTAGAACGATATTCTTCTGATACTCCTTATTGCTCCCTTACAGAAGGCTGAATCTCAGTGCTCAATTTTCAACCAACAAGATCTCTCCAAATAATACAATATCACTACCTCATTACAGTGATAAACCGCTTATATAGATCAAAACGCTTTGGACAGAATCCTTCCTATTCAAATAATTTGCTTGTAATAATCAAGTCGTCAGCTGACAGTGTTCATTTTAGGTCTTTTAATACATAACATATGGAAAAACAATTTAAAACTATGGTTATTATATTTGTTTTACTTGACGCTACAATACTTGCCTCACAGTAACCCGCCAGCTCCCAGCTGGCTACCTGAGGCTGCTGCTGCGTGCACATTGAAATCATGACGAGCAAAAGAAAGTCATTTTCTCTCAATAAAATCGCAGTCTCCTCCAAACTAAGAGCTGCTAGTAACTGAGATTGCAGCTGCCCTTGATAATGTCCGGTCATGTAATGCCCCCATAATGAACCAACTGTACTGTACTTTGATACAGTCAATAAAATTCAGTAAATGGCAAAGCTGTTCGTTTGATTACTTTATATTGATGTAATGAACATACAAAGTTCAGTTACAAAGAAGAAGGGAAAAAAATGGTTGTTCATTTATTCATTTTCATTTAGGTTTCATGCCCTTTGTGGCCCATCCTACATGGGATTATGAGACAGGGTCGTTCCAGAACCACCGTCCTGTCTTGCATGTACAAAATAAATAATATAATTAGAAAAGAAACACAAACAAATTAAAAACAAAACAAAAACAACAACATCCCAAATTAAGTGTTCACATGAGAAACTACCAAACATTCAGGGGCGTCGCAGTGGGGGGTAAAGTGGCACTGATTACTCAGACCCCCGATGGGAGGGGCGCCCTTGAAAAGCCTGTAATGAAATGTTTGGTTTTGTTTATGATTTTTATATTTCTGAGTAATTAGTGCCATAACTAAATTGAAATTGGCTGAATAAATCAGTTGACAGACTAAACTTTTAATTAAAAAATAATGGAAGCTCTCTGAGGCCACTCTCACCCCTTCAAGGCGCAAAATGGTGTAGTCTGCCCCTTTCACAATCTGTCTCTAAATGCAACTAAAGCTGAGCGCGTGACTTCTTTTGCTGTGGGAGCACGGATAAATGCTTTCATGTCTTTCCCCAAGAAGCTGAAATTGGGGTTCCAAAAGTAAATGTTTTATTTCGTAACTTGACCACAATACTTGCTGCACACAATGCCCCTGGGAACTGCCCAACATCGTACCATAACCTATTGTGTGTGTGCTACACCTGCAGGTTGCACTTGTTTTCCCCAACAACGACCCAGTGATGTTCATGGTGGCCTTCTACGGCTGCCTCCTGGCAGAGCTGGTACCTGTGCCTATTGAAGTGCCGCTAACCAGAAAGGTAAAGGCAAATCCAATCTCTTGGGAATGTGTTGACATTTTTAACGTCTGCGGTTCTACATAAACAGTGCAGCGCATTAGTGACCCCTGCTGGACATTTGACCCCTAATCGAAACCCTTGAGAGATGTGTTGTTTCAGTGTGGATGTTTATGATTTATTCCAGCATCCCAGAATATGTGTTTGTACCAAAGAACATCTTGCTTCTTGATAAAATGTTGCAGGATTACAACCCTGGCAGCAGCATTATCTTTTATGTATGTTCTAATTACAGAGTGTTATGATGCATCACTGTTTCCAGTACATCCATCAGCTCAAACTGAACCAAATTCTCCCAAAATTAGTTACACAGACTGAATATTAATGCCTGCTCTTGTTTGCCCTTTATAAGCATGCTGTTGGAAGACGCTGTGCTGTAATTAATGAGATTTGAGTGAGGTGAAATGATGTGTAATTTCAGTCAAAATATTAGATCACAGGCCAACTGTTCTCTGGAGTCAAACTCATTCGCTCGCATTCTTCCTCCCTGTCTCTTTCAATCCTTCTTGCTTTTTCTGTCTGCTTTTTTTTTCTCCTCTTCCTTTTCTTTACCCAGCCAGTATCTCACATTTTTTTCTCTCTTCTGCACAGTATGGTTTGCACAGCACGAGTCTGGCTGTAAGCTCATTTGCACAGCCAATCAAATATGAGTGAGTGCGTGTCAGATCTTGGGCTTCATTCCTGCTACGATTGGGCTTTGATGCTCGGCAGTAGAGTTTTTAATAGTGATTGGCCGTCACTCTGCTTTCTTACCTGCTGCTTCTTTGATGTGCGATGCTCTGAGGTTTCGTCTTCAGTCATCGTCGTTCTTTTTCTCCCTGTTACAATTCCCACACTCCCTCAGAGCGTCTTTTCTCAAAGCTCTCATGCTCTAAATTTTATCATTCTTAATAGTGGATTGTTGTATGACAGGCGTGGTTTGCCTTAGTTTTTGCTCGTATGAACTTCCATTTTTCCTCCTCTTTGGTCCCCCAGGATGCAGGAAGTCAACAGATTGGTTTTCTGTTGGGCAGCTGTGGCGTCACGTTGGCACTGACCACTGACGCTTGTCAGAAAGGCTTGCCCAAAGCACAAACCGGGGAGGTAGCCACTTTCAAAGGTACAGTCTGTTTTATTTTTCATTATGACTGTCTGTAGTTTCATTTGGTTTAAACTGACTTCATGTCTCTGTGTCTGCAGGTTGGCCGCGGTTGCTGTGGTTTGTGACAGATGGAAAACATGTCGTAAAGCCTCCGAAAGACTGGCATCCTCCGATACGGGAAGCAAGTAATGACATAGCCTACATAGAGGTAGGTGCAAATTCACTGATGTTACCAATTCGAAAAAAATATATTTCTCCTATTTTTTTGAGCTACTAATCATTTGGTTCTAGGGCATTCACGTGTGCTGCACTTCAGTAGGCATCATACTCCCAAAAAGACTTACATTGTGAAAGAGACATCTGTAAATCAGTGGATACATTTTTTTTTGAACATCACAACCCTTGAGAAATGACTTGTTCACCATTGGAATTGATCCATTTGGTCTGATAACATTTTGAAAGTCTAAAAGAGCAGCATGATAAAATCATTTTATCTCCCAGCCGTATTGATGTTTAATAATACCTAGATACTGGACCCCGAGATGGCTCCTACGCAGGTCAATTGAATTGCTCGCCTGGCACATACACCAAAAAAAGTTGCTAGCTTCCAGGTTTACTTCTGCAATATGCGGCCCACTGAATATGTGCAGCAGTGTTTCTTCCACTGGCACCACCTGTGAGTTCCTGCTCGGCTCATAGACTTTTCATTGTGATGACATCATCTTACTATATAATGACGAAAACTCTGTGTGTGGGTGTTTCTGTCTGTGTGTCTGTTCCATGTTTTTCTCCTGACTGACTTGGTCAATCCACGTGAAATTTGGCACAGTGGTAGAGGGTCATGGGAGGATGCAAATGAAGCAATATTACATCAATTGGCCAAAGGGGGGGCGCTATGGCAACCGATTGAAATTGCAAACTTTGAATGGGCATATCTCATTCCCCGTATGTCGGAGAAACATGAAACTTTGCACAGGGATGCCTCTCCTCATGAGGAACAAATTTGCCTCAAGAACCCATAACTCCCAGTTATATAAATTTTCTGCCAAATTTTTTGAAAAACACTTAAAATCGATCTCTTCCTAGGAAGTTTGACCGATCTGCATGAAACTCGGTGAACATAATCTAGAAACCAATATCTAAAGTTCCCTCTTGGCAAAAGTTGGAAAACTTACTCAAACTGAGCTTCTATAAGGCAATGAATATTGCGGAGGGCGTGGCTCATCACATAAAGGTGTATAACATCTCAAGGGTTTCACCGATCACCACGCAACTTTGTAGGCATATGACCACACATAATCTGAGGGGACCCCTCAACAATTCAGAATGCAAAGAGTCATAATTGACCTTGTTTACAGCCCGAGGTGTCCTATCAATAGTTTTACAGATGTCTCTTTTATAATGATGGTCTATGGGGAAAATACTTTTTGGGCCACGATTTTTTGTTGCTGCGATACCAGTAGCTACTAGGAAAAATTAGAAGCAAAGCTGAGCTGCGTTTCTGGTGGCCTGCTCAGTCGGCAAAAGTCTCTAGTGTACTTACTCCATGGGCCTAAGAATGCGGAAGATCCTGATAATTTCATACCTGGGAAGGGAATTTTTTTTGTCCTCATGCGCCATTGAGCAACTTTCATAGGAATGAACAGGGGCCAGGCTCTTAATCCAGTTGTCTTTATACATCCAAAAAGGTCTTTATATATCCTTAAAAGGTCTCAAATGCAACCAGGAAAAGGTTAACTAATGTAGGCGGGACCCACCTCGGGGCTTTGCAGAGTCCTTGATTGGCTCTGTGAGGCTGTTTACAAATGAGCCGCGATCTGATAGGACTAAACCTGGAGTAGGCTTGTCTAAGCTGGGTACACTGTTTGAATGCAAAGGCAATGTGACTGCATTTTTGCAGTATCTAAATACTTCAAATTCAATTTATATAACACGGCATAATGTAGAAAATGATAAGTCAAACAAAGCTATGTTTAACAACAACTAAATTTATGTCCACCTTCTGTTGTTAGAAGGCCATCTCAACTCACAGCTATGACTTGACAACAACAGCTACACACAGAGCTCCCAGCTGCATATGTTTAGATGTATTGTGTCTCATTTATTGGAATGACAGTGTTCAAATGTTTTTCCCATGTTTCCTACATCCAGTACAAAACCAGCAAGGAGGGAAGCACCATGGGGATCACAGTGTCCCATTCAGCCATGCTGGCTCACTGTCACGCCCTCACACAGGCCTGCGGCTACACTGAAGGTGAGGAGGACATTCTGCATGTACCCAAGTATCCATTACTTCATTTTTCTGTATTTTCTCCATCATTCATTCTCCTGACATGGAGAAAGGCATCCAGTTAGTGGTGTTAGCATATGCTACAGAGAGAAGAGGGGTAGGGACAGACCACTAAACCACATGTAGTAATGATTAAATGTAGGAATATGAATAAAAAAGTTGGACATTAGACTTGATTTAGAATCGCTGTGTGGTTTTGTTCTTATTTTTACCGCAGGTTAACCAACGCAGAGCACTTACATCAAATGAACCTAATTTAAAATCTATGATATTATAGAATTTCCCCTTCACATTGCTCACAGATCCTATCAGGGCATAATTACAGTCTAGTTTGATAAATGTAGTTGCTCAGCTGGTTGAGTTTCTCTCTTAGAACGTAAGGCACCTCCTCTCCTCCAGTGTCCCAGTTTTGCTCTAAATAACTCCGAACTGCACAAGCAGGCCCTCGAGACTCTCCGGATCTGTTTCTTAGTTTGGGCTTCTCTCAATCCAGTACTGCTACAACTAGGATTTACTCATCATTACAGAACTTTCTTTGTGTTAAAAAGTACTGTGATGATGTGCGGTTGAGCTGGTGAAGAATATAAATGTCAGATTAAATGTTTCAAACTTTAACGTTGGCAAAATCTCCCTTTTTGATTTGCAGCTGAGACCATAACCAACGTCCTGGACTTCAAGAGAGAAGCAGGATTATGGCATGGTGTCCTTACTGTGAGTGGTTTTGAATCATCCGGTGAAGCTAATAGGGGGGTTACGTAATCCAAAATAGAATAGATCCTCATTTTGCTGATAAAAAGTGTAATTTATTCTGCTGACTTTATCAATATGTTAACACATCAAACTAATGAAGTCCTGAGGGGCAGAAACATCTTGTCTTATTACTCAAGAGTTTGAAACCTGCAAAATTACTTTGTATCTTCCAACACAGTCATTAACAGGTTTCAAACATGCCGTTAAATTTATAAACAGCTCATATATCACCTACTGTTACACGTTTAAATTCCTAAAATGACACCACAGTAGCACAAACAATGCTTTATTTATACTCTTAGTGGTAAGTGATAAAATCTTGCCATGACTCGCAGCTTGTTTACACTGACATCACCTACTTTTGAGATACTTTGGTGTTTACGCAATGCTTGTCTGTTCTCATGGCAGAGTGTCATGAATAGGATGCACGTGATCAGCATTCCTTACTCCCTGATGAAAGTCAACCCCCTCTCTTGGATACAGAAGGTGCACACGTACAAAGGTGAGGGCCAGTCAACCCTGACGTTCGTCACTTAACACTGTAACTCTGCTTGCTGCATCTCAGCACTATGAAGAGAGATTGAGAAGAGAGACCTAATTGTAGGGTAAATTTATTTATGCAGTTATCATACTTACAAAGCAACACACGTACATGACAGTACAGGTTATTCATAAGATGTTACTTTGAGAAATATGCTTTGGCAGCTTGCTTGATGGTGAATGATAGTTTAGCCAACATGTTATTATTGTTTTTAGAGTCTGTAAGCCAGAGTGAGTCTGTTTCTCGTCACAGCTTTGAGTCCCAGTGCACATTTGACAGGGGAGGATGGATTGAAGCAATAGTTTGTTGGACTCATTGATTTGTAGTTCAATTGAATCATCCCACTGGAGGTCGAGGACAGAAGGCTCGCTGTGCTGAATAAAATTCATCTCCTTTCTGGTCCGAGCTTTGCTGAGTCACCTGTTGGCAACTGAGTCAGACCGTGCTGCTATTTGCTGTCAGATTTCGTGATCTGTGATTGGCTGTCAAGCTGAATAACAGAGGCGTTGATTGGGCGATTCTGTTGTGAAGCCTGTCTCTTTGTCTTAATGTCCCCTTTGCACAGCTCGGGTGGCGGTGGTGAAGTCGAGGGACATGCACTGGTCTCTGCTGGCCCAGAGAGACCAGAGAGACATCAGCCTCAGCTCGCTGCGCATGCTCATCGTAGCTGACGGAGCCAACCCATGTGAGTCCACCTGCAGATTCTCATTTAATAAAATAACCTCTATAAACACCCTGAAGCCACAAGAGATTATCATTGATTCATTTTGTTTGTGTTTGCTTGTATATCTGTTTGGCTGGTTCTGTATGTGTATGTGTGTGTGTGTTTGTTATCACAGGGTCGATATCCTCCTGCGACGCCTTCCTGAACGTGTTTCAGGCACGTGGGCTGCGACCTGAGGTGATCTGTCCATGTGCCAGCTCTTCAGAAGCCATGACTGTCGCCATCCGCAGGTCAGCTGCTGTTACTGCACTACAGAAGAACAAAAGCAACCTGCCACCACTTCCCCTTACTGTGATATTTAATCACACTGCGTTTGCAACATTAGGCGCATTCCGCAGGCAGAGGAGGGAGATTTGTGCTTCTTGAACACAGAGACGAAGTGTAGGATGTCTCAGCTTTTTGCTGATCACGGGCTCAGTCCTGGAGAGGGATTAGGATGACAGACAGACTGAAAACACATGCTTCAAATAGGCTATTTTTAAAACGAGAAATGCCTTTTTTTGAGAGTCTAGAAATGTTGTAATGGATCCAGAGTCTGTATCTCACAGATTCACATGGTTGTCGTATTCTACCAAACCCAAATGCTTCTTTTTAAGCAGCCAGCACTGCTGCAATAAAGACAGTGTACTCAGGCAGTGGATGTCTCAGTCTGAAGCTATGCACTGCCATCTGAACCAAGATAGAAGTGGCATGCTATGTTTTGTTTGCATGAAGGGCAGAGGAGATGAAGAGGAATAAGTGACAAATGTCTAACTGAAAGTCTTGTGTGTACATGTCTATGTCCTGCAGACCTCCAGAGATGGGTGTTCCTCCTCCAGGGAAGGCGGTGCTGTCTATGGGAGGGCTGAGCCACAGTGTGATCCGTGTGGACACAGAGGAGAAACTCTCTGTCCTCACAGTGCAGGATGTGGGACAGGTCATGCCTGGAGGTAGAGTACACTATGCTGCCATTAATGAGTAAAATAGTGAAGATGAAGATGAAAGATAGATTTTATTTTGACACCGCTCTGTGTCCCTAGAGAATGTAGGTGATATCACCAAAAATGAAAACTAAACTGAAGGGTTTTTATTTCCAATTGTGTAAACGTTGATACTAAAATATTAAGCAGTAAAGCTTTAACTATCATATTAATTTGCAACACTAGCATCGTTTTATGTCTATCTGCTGATGTTGATGTGTGAAGGTGTTTATGACTGAACATTAGGCAGCTTAAAGGCCTCTTGTTTATACTGTAATATAACATTTAAAGCAGAATTACAAAGCACATTAGGGATAATAAGAAATGATAATTTATCCAATTATGCTGCTAATGTCTGTAAACAGTATGAGCAGCTTAAGTGAAAGCCAACCGCAGTTTTGTCCCCTGATGTTTCACCTCGCTGTATTTGCCTTTATTTGGCGCTATGTCCACAATTTTCATAGCCTTCTCTTCCTCTTATGGTCTGACAACTGGTCGCAACCTGTTTATTAAGTCCTGACTTCACCTGCGTGCTGTGCTCAGGGACATCCAGAACACAGCAAAATAAGAAAATACCTGCAGAGGGCAGAATCTCTGCATGAAGAGAATCCTACTTTTTAACTAATAACTAGTAACTTTTACCCATTGTTGTTGTTTTTTTTATTTGTTCCTAATGTCCCTCTCTCCTGTCATCATTGTGTGTCCCCAGCTCTGGTTTGTGTGGTGCGGGTGGAGGGGACACCCTATCTCTGTCAGACAGATGAGGTTGGAGAGATCTGCGTGAGCTCAGGTAGCACGGGTGTAGCTTACTACGGGCTCCCAGGCATGACCAAGAACATCTTTGAGGTCAGTGTCTTATGTCTGGAACTGTTCAGGTGTGAGAAAATTAAGCGATTTAAATATTTATTTATGTGTAACTATTAACTTTGCATAACATTCATAATCCTGTTTACGTAATTGCTGCAGGATAAAATTTAATCTTTGACATGAAAAAGACTGAAGATGAGATGCATGGAGAGAATTCAACTAATTGTTTATGAATACATTTTCAAAATAATGTTAGCTAAAACTCTGACATACTCAGTTTGTGCTTTCCCACCATTGTTTTACAGTCCTCGTCTTTCTTTAAGTGCAAACAGCCCACTCACAATGATTTATTGCCAAAATAATCCCAAGTACTTCCATGCACCTCCTTATGCAGAGTTATTTTAAGTCGAGGCAATGGAAAGTTTTGTCCTTCATCCATGGATGTGTTGTTTGTATTGTTGTGTCTATTTGCAGACCATCCCTGTAACATCATCTGGGATTCCCATCAGCGACAGACCATTCACCAGAACCTCACTGCTGGGCTTTGTGGGACCGGTGAGTTCCACCTCATTAATATACAGTTTTTAACCTTACTTTATTTGACGTCTGTCTTACAGCACTAAGATAACCCTGTTTTAAACATGTGTTGTGATATGCTGTGAGTTTGGCAGCGTATTCTACTTAAGGACATAATCTTCTTAAGTAGACTTAATTTGTCATAAATGATTAATCTGTGATATTCATCGTCTTATCTTTTTTAGATTTTCAATTTTACTCAACCTGCCTCTGTCCCAGGTAAAGGGTCAGTTCACCCAAAAAGATTAAGATAAGATAAACCTCAGAGGGGAAATTCGGTTGTAACAGCAGTGCAATGACAGTGATAGAAAGTAAAAGAATAAATGATAAAAGAGGCATATGAAAAACTAAACTAAAATAAGAATAGAATCATAGATAATCGAAAACTATACAAGAATATATGGAGACAGAAATTGTATTGCAGCAAGTATATGTTAACAGTGTACACCAGAAATTCATTAAACAATTAAATAAATTCTACATAAAATTTCAAAAAAATAATTTAAAAAATACAATTAAATTTATTTAAAAATCACAAAGACTTACCTTAGAATTATTTAGCCATCAGAATACAGTAATTTGGGGCGTTGGTGGCTTAGTGGTAGAGCAGGCACCCCATGTACAAGGCTGTTGCCGCAGTGGCCCGGGTTCGAGTCCAGCCTGTGGCCCTTTGCTGCATGTCATCCCCTCTCTCTCTCCCCCTTTCACACTTGACTGTCCTGTCCATTAAAGGCAAAAAATATCTTTAAAAAAAAAAAGAATACAGTAATTTCTTAGAGTAATTTCTGATTTATTTTTGCAATATTTGAGATATACAGTATATCAAGCCTGTGAGGCTTCTGCTGGGATCTCAGTAAGATTTTCAGATTTTCAATAACATTTCAGCCAAAACAAATATTTGAATAAAATTCAACTGCACGGTCTTTCTAGAAACAATATCCCGGTTATTCTGGATTATTCACAGACTTCTTTGTGGATGGTTTTCATAGGAACTATTTCTCCAGAGTGTACTATATGAAAACTGTCCACTTAGATGTCTGTTTATGTCGAAACTACCTTTAGTTGTTTGACTAACACTGTCTGGTGTTCTTACACTTTAAAATCAGCAAAGGAGAGATTCATATTTTATACAACTGACCTGCCATGAGATCTGTCACAAGCTAAATTATAACAGGGCCAGATCACAGAGAGTGGAGCAAAAATTAGGGGAAAAAAAAGGTTTATCATGAGTCGAAAATGGTGGCGGTTCTCATTCCTGAGCTAGAAGTACATTTCCACTGTACCGTTACCTCACGTGCTAGTTGTATAGACGCACGCTGTACTTTAAATTGGGATAAATGTCAAGACTGACCCATCTAACAGTATGTGCTTTGTTTCCCACCAGGACAGCCTTGTGTTTGTTGTGGGGAAGATGGATGGCCTCATGGTGGTCAGTGGACGGAGACACAATGCCGATGACGTGGTTGCCACAGCACTGGCAGTGGAGCCCATGAAGTTTGTGTACAGGGGGAGGTAAAGAGGAAGCACGCACATCTACACATATCTCATATAGAGAGTCGGCCTAATCTGCACTGTTTTCTACCACTACTGACAGTCTTGCAAGACAGCAGCTACTGAGCAGTTTTATGGATGAGTAAAGCCCAGCTGCAACAGTGTTTTCTGTTTATGTTGTGTGCTCCAGGATAGCAGTGTTTTCTGTGTCCGTGTTGCGTGACGAGAGGATCGTTGTTGTAGCAGAGCAGAGGCCAGACGCCTCTGAGGAGGACAGCTTCCAGTGGATGAGTCGCGTCCTTCAGGTGCTCATTGTGATCTGTCTTTTTCACATCTTGTCACTTAGGTGCAGATAACTGAAGGACTGTACCCATGGGTTTGCATATTTTATTTTAGTAATTGCAAATCAGGTATACTTAGTTAATATTACGCCTGACTTTACTGTTTTCTACAGTATGTCACAAGGTTTTCACGAGGAAATCATCATCGGTTTTTATGTTGGTTTGATATAAAAAAAACAACTTCAGATCATTCAAATTTCCTTGAGATTATGTTGTTGTGGATGTTAGAGGTTCATTGCATGCATTAAAAAGGTGCTAAAGGATGCTATCGCTATGCAGCATGAGGATACAAAATCAGTCAAGCCTTGTTGAATGCTTTGGAAAATTGTTATTAGAAAAGTGTAGTGGATTTGAAGTTAATGAGAGTGAAGATTACACAGCCACTGCTATGGTCTCTGAAAGTACCAGTCAAAGCTGACAAAATAACCATATTTTTGTCTTAATTTGGTTTATTTTCTAATCTGCCTATGCATATTAAACAGATTAGTATAAAAACAAGAATAACTGCAGATGAAAACATCCCCTAATGTATGGTGTTTACTAAAAAGAACAGAGAACTGCGGAAAAAATCAAAAACATCAAGCCCCTAGTTAGTTTTTATTGTAAAATTAAATCAACTTTCTCTGATTCACTTGACAGCTTTGCTGATGTCCAGTTAATCGGTTGAGGTATCAAGCTGACAGAACATTAGACAGCTCAAAGGCCTCTTGCTTATATTGCAATGTAAGATTTAAAACTACATCACAAAGCACTTTTATGACAATAAGAAATACTAATTCATCCAATTAAAAAGTGAGATTTGGCTAGAATTAGGGCTGGGTATTGTTTAAAGAATGGTGATACCACTACCCTTGAAGTGATACTGACACCTATAGAGTACTGTTATTGTCCCTTTAAGTCCCAGCTGCAGCTGAAAATAAATATGACAACATTTTTGTCATTATTTTCATGACATATGCATATAAAGGAGATTAATATAAAACAAGAATAAATGCAAATGAAAAATGGATGATTTACAGATTTGCTGATCTCCTTCTCTTCTCTGTTTTGGCATTGCTGGTGGATTTCCAGGCCATAGACAGCATCCACCAGGTCGGGGTGTACTGCCTGGCTCTGGTGCCTGCCAACACGCTTCCTAAGGCGCCCCTGGGCGGCATCCATATATCTGAGACCAAACAGCGCTTCCTGGAGGGCGCATTGCACCCCTGCAATGTCCTCATGTGCCCTCACACATGTGTCACCAACCTGCCCAAGCCAAGACAAAAACAGCCAGGTAGACCACCACATGTTGCAGCATGGATCAGGTTTAGATACAGATGTAGCATGAGGACTTGTCTATGTTGTTTTTTTATTTCTGTGTTTTTATTTATGTGGATATAAATGTTTACTGAATGTGGTTCTGCTGGACAGAGGTTGGTCCTGCTTCCATGATAGTGGGCAACCTGGTGGCAGGAAAGAGGATAGCACAGGCCTGTGGGAGAGACGTGGCCCAGCTTGAGGACAATGACCAGGCACGTAAGGTAGATAGTCTTCCTCATTTCACCCACTCATCACCTCCGCACATACGCCGCAGACACAGGTAAGGATCCATACTGGTGGGAGTGGAATCTGAAACACATGCAGCTGATGAAAACTTCCTGCTGTCTGAGCTGTCTGAATGAGCTCAGCTGTTGTGTAATTCAGATTCCACTTTCACCATGCATTGCTCCCATTTCTCTTTTCAGCTTCGCATACATATTCATACAAATACATTAGCGATTCATGATCATCTCAGATTGTGTCTGTCTTTACTGTGTGTTAGTCTCATTTCTCTGTAGTTAAATGTTTCTGTCTCTGTCACCTTTAGTTCCTGTACATACAAGATGTGCTGCAATGGAGAGCTCAGGCCACTCCGGACCATCCTCTGTTCCTTGTACTCAATGCCAAGGTACTACCTTTCATCACGGCATATAGACTTTAGATTTGCCATGGCAATATGTATTGTGACATAGTTAATTTCCTGAAAATTAGGTTGAGAAACTGTGAACAGATAAAACACTTAGATAGTTACATCTGTTCTGGTTGATTCAGTTAATTTATAAACTGACAAATGATGGCACATAAAGGCATTGATGCAAACTATGAATACAACAGGAGACATTAGAGTGAAACGCTACCTTGATAGAAATCTCTAGTGGTTGATTAATCATAAGGAAGACGACCATTTTCTTCAACTTAAAAAATATCTTGTTGTCTTAAGAAATCAGCCTTTGGTTTCTCGAAAGTTGACATGAATTAGCACTTCATCGCAAGAAAATGAGCTTTATCGGCGTAAAAAAATTGCAAGTATGTCCTTTCTCGGCTTCCGTATGAATGAATGTTACATGTTCTTATCTTTTGCTCCTCAGGGCACAGTGGCGAGTACAGCCTCCTGTCTGCAGCTGCACAAGCGAGCAGAGCGGGTGGCTGCAGCACTGATGGGACGCCTCAACACTGGAGATCATGTAGCACTCGTCTACCCACCAGGTAAGGGATGCTGCTGTGCTACTTTCAGTTATTTTCTTGAGTGTAACAACTTTGTCTTCACTTTCCCTTTCTTCAGATTGTAAGTCTGTCTGTTAATCAAAAGCACAGAGCAGAAGAAACTCAATAAAGTTCTTAATATTATTGTAGAACTTATTCTTTAAATAACACTTTAAATATAAACATTTACGCGCAGGAATCGACCTGATTGCCACCTTCTACGGCTGCCTGTACGCTGGCTGTGTGCCAGTTACTGTCAGACCCCCGCACCCTCAGAACCTGGCGACCACCCTGCCCACCGTCAAGATGATTGTTGAGGTAACTAAAAAGGCTAATTGAATCCCTCTCTGCGCAGTTATTGCAAACATTGAACCTGGTGAAAGTATGGTTTAAGATACAACAAATGACATCAGCTCTGTTCTGTGCAGGGGTGCAATTTGTGTGAATGATTAAAGTCATGTAATATATATATGTAGTAATACTGTAGTATCTGTGGGTTAAAGGTCAGTAAGTCGGTGTGTATCCTGACCACTCAAGCAATAATGAAGCTGCTGAAATCCAAAGAGGCTGCTGCTGCTGTGGACATCAAGAGCTGGCCCATGGTGCTGGACACAGGTACGTTATACACACATACCCAGCACAGTTTTTGTTCTCATGTTTCCACCAAAGAGTAGATTTTTAAGTAAAGAAAATAACATGGTCCAAGTTTGCTTTAAAAACACTTCCTCCTTTCCCTCTGCTCATCCACCAGATGATCTCCCCAGGAAGAAGAGTCCACAGATGTACAAGCCTCCGACCCCAGAGATGTTAGCTTACTTGGACTTCAGCGTGTCCACAACAGGAATCTTAGCAGGGGTCAAAGTATGTTGAATGTTGGACTCACGTGAGCCATTTGGGTTCTTAAAAGGGTGTAGGGTGTCATGCTGGGATGCTACCCGTCTGTCTTTGCTCCCATTAGCAGCTCAAAGCTCAAGCTCAAAGAGTTGTTTTTAAGCTGAATTTTGCTCCAGGATCCAGTGTTGATGCATCATTTGTGTCCTCTAGATGTCTCACGCTGCCACCAGTGCCTTGTGTCGCTCCATCAAATTGCAGTGTGAGCTCTACCCTTCGCGGCAGATCGCCATCTGTCTGGACCCCTACTGCGGCCTGGGCTTCGCCCTCTGGTGCCTGTGCAGGTAAACCAGCAGCTCTGGTCAAATGAATGACAGTGAAATCATCAGTGTTAAAGATATACTATGTAAGAATTGTCGGTTACTGTTTGTAAACACAGCATTAAACTTGGATCCTCCTCCCTAGAATGCAAGCTACTGTACTGTTGTTGGAATGTTACACTTGTTGTTATGAAAAAGCCGATACTTTAGTAAGGTAACTGAGCTAAATCACCAGCATCTACCTGTGTAACAGAAAACAGGCTCTTCATCTCCATCCTCTCCTTCGGCACTCGCCAGTGAAAGTGAAAGCCAACCCCAGATTCACTCTCGTTTTGGAACAAGCTTTGTCCACTTGGTGTTTTGCCTCGCCATATTTGTGTTTTTTGCGCTGTTTTGTCTGCAATATTTGTAGCTCCCTCTTGGATGTGTGCTTCTTACAGTCTGGCACCTTGTCCCAACCTCACCTGCATGTCGTTATTAGCTGGCGGCAACATGCCCAGGAGTGTCCCGAACACGGCAAAATAAGAGGAAAATAAGAAAATACAGACAGAGTGCAGAGTCTCTGCAGATAAACACACCACCACACACTTCTAGTGGGTCATAGGTGATGACTGAGAGGGATTATTGTTGTATGAGTCTATATATTTTTTAGGAAAATCCTGCATAGTATATCTTTAAAAAGCCTGTGATAGTGGCTAGAAAAGCCAGTGAGTTATTTTCTGTTAGAGCCTTTTTTTCTCCATGTCGTCCCACTCAGCTTCTCTCATGTATCTCTTCTTTATTTCAGTGTGTACTCGGGCCACCAGTCGATCCTGGTCCCCCCCCTGGAGCTGGAGAGCAACGCGTCTCTGTGGCTTGCTGCAGTCAGCCAGTACAAAGTGCGAGTCACCTTCTGCTCGTATTCAGTCATGGAGATGTGCACCAAGGGCCTGGGTTCGCAGACAGAAGCACTGCGGGTCAGTTTGTCTCTTCAGGTGTTGAGTGGCGTCATGGGGGAAGCAACAAACTACAACATTTTCTTGCATAAAATTTAAGGGTTTTCTTCAATTACTCCTTTTCCCCGTGGTGCTGTTGCCACAGCGCCGCGATTATGGAGAAAAAATCGGGGTCCTCGGGGGTGAAACACTTCACTCCTCTGTATCTGTGTGCTGATTACTGTCTGCGGCACTTGAGACTGGGATTTCTTACAAGTCATGTCCATGGTTTAATGAGTAGAATCTATCTAATAAAAATGTTCTATTCATATGAGAATGTAACCATTACATTTCTCTTGTCAGCTCCTAGTTTACATGCACCCACAGTCATCTTTGCAAATTGAGAAAAAAGGTTACATTATTAGCATAATTGCAGGGTATTTTCACACAATTTGCACATCATTTTTTTACTGAACCAGCTCTTCTATTTTCCATCTCCAGCTGCGAAATGTGAACCTGTCTTGTGTGCGTACGTGCATGGTGGTAGCAGAGGAGAGGCCCCGCATTGCACTCACTCAGTCCTTCTCTAAGATCTTCAAGGACTTGGGGCTTTCACCACGTGCAGTCAGCACTACCTTCGGCTGCAGGGTGAATGTCGCGATTTGTTTGCAGGTAAGCAGCTGGTGAAGGATGAAAAAGGGACAAGGAGGAGGAGGAGGAGGGTTCAATGTTTTAGGGGCGACACTGTATATGAATCTATACACGTATTTAGATAAACATCCAAGAAATCTTTTAAAAGTGCAGGATTGGCAACACTTTCAAAGAGTGACTGTTGGTGATGTAATCCAAGTGGTTTGATAAAAAAAAAATGAAGCTTGAGGTGAAGGAAAATGTGTAAAGCTTCATATTTTATAGATGTAAGGTGGAACGATGGCAAAAACACCATGCACTGAGTTGCCTCTCAGTCTGACTGTTCATCCTTTTTTCTTTGATGTTCTGTTTTATTTTTTTTCTCCCTATCCCTGGTGATTGTTTGTGTGTGTGTGTGTGTGTGTGTGTGTGTGTGTGTGTGTGTGTGTGTGTGTGTGTGTGTGTGTGCATGTATATTTATGTATATAAATATATATATATATCTTTATTTATCTGTCCTGCCCTGTCCCGTCAGCCCAACAGGTTAGGGAAACTGGCTGAGCAGGTAACCTTAGGATAAGAGTTGCTGTTTGCTCATTGGGCTGCCGCTGGGTCTTTATGTGTGTGTATGTGTCTGTGTGTCTGTGTGTTCATGTGCGTGTTTGTTTACCTTTGCATGGTTTTAGAACACGCTTAACCTTTTCACTGATTTTTCTCTTGGTTTTCTTTTTTTCTGACCAGCTTCAGCTTTACTTTAGCGCCATTCATTTTAGGCAAGTCGTAGCTGTACCGGCTGGCTTTCAACCATTGCTTTATGAAAAGTTACATGTGATGTGCTACTACATTAAACCATGAGCTAGCAGCATGAACTCTGCTGTGATTAGGGTAATTTTGGGAGTGCCGTGTCAAACTCTATGATCTTTATTCCACTATGTGACACAAACATTTACATTGAATAAGAATCGTTAATGTATGATTCTTTTGTTTTGTTTTGTTTTTACTATTGGAAGGACAGTTTTAGTTCATTTTTCTTTCATTTACAACAATTTACCACACTCTTGTTTGGAAAGAAAGGTAGGGTGAAGTGTTGCGGCTACATGGCCCTCCAAAGTGAGTTTTTTTGAGGCACACTCCAGATCGAGTGTTAGTAGAAATCATCAGCAATATGGCTACACAAGAAAAAAAGACACCCACAAATATCTTCTCTTCGTTAATAAAGATTTTAAAATCCCGATAACCAACTAAAACAAGTGTAACAAATGCTGATGTCTCAATAGCTAAATAGCTTGTTGGCGAAAGTTACATCGTCATTGCTGATTTATCCATGACAGACATATTTCCATGTTGCATTCCTCCCCATTTGATGGCATATGACACCCAAAATTTAACTTAAGTCCAGCAGCGAAGTTGCTGCACTTGTTACCAGTCCTCTAATATCAGTGTAGACTGGCAGTGTAGGAGCACGTGTTGCTAACATTAGCCTACAAAGCACCTCTAGTGGCCTGGTGGTGAAGCACAGTTTGTTCTGTCTCATTAAATGACTTGTTTAATGAATTGATGGCATAAAACTTAAGTTGTGAACGAATCACGAACGTCTTTTATCTCCATCAGATAGATGGCAAATGTCATTGTGATAATACCATCATGCCATCAGTCATGTCTGTTTAAGTAAACACCATCCATTACTACTGATGACGTATCACAGTCAGGGTCTTGAAAGGGTGTCCCAAATTTCAACCTCTGCCTCTTGTAACTCTGTTCTGAGGGGCAATGGGGTCAAAAACGAGGGGTAGGGGTAAAAATAAGAAATGGGATTAGGCCTTAGTTTTTTGAGTTAGTTGTAGTGGGTAGAATAAGTAATTATTTAGTTATTTATATGAAGGATATTCCGCTGTCTGCTGCCTTTTCTTTCACACCAGTAGCCATTTAGTAAGACAGGTACTTTTATTTGTTTTTGCCCCTTTAAATGCCAGATATTTTACTTTGGAATAAAACTGCTCATTAACAGACGTAGTTCAATGGTGTTCATTATGTCTTTAGTTTCTGATAATGACTTTAGTTGTTCTTTTATCTCAGACATGTTAGGATGTTACATACCTTGACATGTTTCGGCGGAAACTTCCGCTCTCCTCAGAAGTGTCACTTGGTCGTGGTTGTGACAGGACGGTCACGCCTCCCTAATATCAGCTGATTGGCAGATCAGCTGATAAAGACGCGTCACCACCACCACCAAGTGACACTTCTTAGGAGGGCGGAAGTTTCTGCCGAAACATGTCAAGGTCATCCTAACATGTCTGAGATAAAAGAACAACTAAAGTCATTGTCATTAACAGACATGTTTGACTCTTTAGTTGTGTTGGATGAGCCAAAATGTTGATCAGGTTTATAAAAACAAATGTGTCTGACAGTACTGATCGATGCACTTTTAATTACTCTAATAATCAGACTGCTGGCTTTGATTTTTTTTGGCAAAGACTAATTGCTGGATTGCGTCTCGATGATGTGTGTCCCACTCTGTGTTTGGCTTTGACCATACAGTGACTCAGTGCTAGCTTGTGCTCTGGCTACACTGGCAAAGGAGTAATGGAAAACACAATGTGTTGTGACTAGTCTTACAGCAGTAATGATGACAAATCCCAGAGCAGAGGGAATCAATATCTGACAGTATCAGTACTTGAGGAATGGCTAAATTACAATCCAGTTGCATGGCAGAGCTGTAGATATTTATCGGAACAAATGGTGCTCAGTTAGATATTTTCTGACATTTGAGTGCGTCTTTTGTTACAGAAAATAAATATTTAAAGGAAATAAACTAAAGTTCATTTGTAATTTCTTGTAGGCTTTGAATAACTGGCACTGTTGCTTTTTCCGACCATTTTACACTTGTATGAAAACAAACTGGCAGCATTAGAGCAGGTGACATTAACTGTGCAGGTACTCACAGTGTCTGTGGCTACATGGTTGAGTTTTGCCAAAGTCCTAACTATCCTGGCTGGTTGGCTTCTGGCTGCCCCCCCACCCCCTGCCGCTTTGTCAACAGTTGTATCATAAGCAGCTTTCACCTCCCTTCCACTCAGGTACCATACAGCAATAAAGGGGACCTATTATGCTTTTTCTTATATTCTGTCATATAGGGCTGCTTCCTGAAAGTTGAGGATTCAAATCATCAGTCAGACACCCTTCAGTCGACCGAGATTCTTAAAGTCGAGCAGTTTTATTTATGATTTTTTTTTTTCCAGTCAGTGTGCTGGGGTGTACTTCTGGGGATGTTTCAGTCCCCTGATTTAGCTGCAGAGTGAGCGCTCCTTTCTTTTGTGCTGCTCTCCGGTACAGGTAGCTGTGGACTCAGACCCAGGGTGAGTCTGATTGAGAGGGAGGCAGCAACCCGGTCAGGCTCCGAGATAACGTTATTTTCAGCCTTCTGCTTAGAAGTGGTGAATTTACAGCTCACAGCAACTTAATACGATAGTCTCTGGCTTTTATTTGATGTAGCATAGGCAAAAAATGTTCTTGCTCATTTTCGATCTGTTAGCATGGTTAGCCTGCATTAGCTCAGAGGGCTAACTTAGCTTGCTTGTAAATGAACGTCGCTGTCACCCTAAAAGTCCTGCAGGCCTTGCTCAAACCTTTAAAACTGCCAAATCAGTTTCGACTGACATCTTTATGAGTCGGGTACAGCCCTTCTGTCATATATATAATGTTACAGTGTCAGATTTTAATATCAAACATGGCCGAAGTTTCAAATAAGATAAATTAAATTAAATGTATGTAAACGTATTTCCTGTGAGCAAAAATCTCAGGCTTCAGACCTCTCTGGATACACTTTTTTCCACATTTTTCCTACTTTTGAGACAAGCTGACGTCAGCTCGGATGGTCATCTGTTTCAGGCTACTGCAAGTGTTTACCTTGTGTACACTGCTACATGTAGCTACATGCTAACGTCAGGGAAACCTGTAAACTTGATTGCTGATGTTAATTCTCCCCAATTTCAGACCATATTCTTGCTGGAATATGTCCAGTTGCCTTTAGAAGCTTTTATTGGTGATTGTACACTGTAGAAGGTGCGTCTTTACCGTCATTCCCTGCGCAGAGACACCGAGAGTACAGATGCGGAAGACTTGGAAACACTGACCAATGAGAGCAGACTGGGTTATTTTCGGGAGCAGGGTTTAAAGAGAGAGACACTAAACTGGAGTGTATCAGGCAGAGGGTGAATACAGATGTTCCCTTACAGACAGTATTAGGAAATAAAGTGTTATGTGGACATGAAGCATGTTGACAAGTTCTAATAGAAACCCAAAATACAAGTATGAACCTGAAAATGAGCATAATAGGTCCCCTTTAATGTCAGGATTGTAATCAGAGTTACATTATCCACTCATGTTGCACTCTGCTTGTTTTTCTCCAGGGCACAGCCGGTCCAGACCCTACTACTGTTTATGTGGACATGAGAGCTCTACGACATGATAGGTGGGGGGCACCACTGCAGCTATGTAGATATAGCTAGCTAGATGTAATGCTAGTTAATAATTTTATCATACTTTTTTTTACATGTTAAGAAATAGAAGGAAAATTGAGATATGAATTTGCTCATTTTGTTCCTTTGTTTCGTCAGGGTACGCCTGGTGGAGAGAGGGTCGCCCCACAGTTTGCCACTGATGGAGTCTGGGAAGGTATGACATCATGCAAACATGCACACTAAACACTACGGACATCTGTGACTTTACACTGGAATGAGGGTTGCTCTTCTCTAAAGCTCTGAGATATGACTGTCTGCTGTTGCAGATCCTTCCAGGAGTGAAGGTGATCATTGCCAACACGGAGACTAAAGGACCCCTGGGAGACTCCCATCTAGGAGAGGTAAGTCACAACGGCAGCAGGGTATTTCAGAGCAGACTTGTTTCCCCATCACCTGTTCCACTTGGTTATGACCCACAATTTATCAGGTAACAGTCGACTTTCTGCAGTAAACTGATCTGTTACACATCATATAAACAAGAGAATATAAACAGCTGAATTTTTCCAGAATTAAGTCACTTTATTTGCCATGTAACACTTTTTTTAAATGAGTAATTTCTTACCTTTTTAATTGACCAAATGATAATGTTAAAAAAAATAGCACATACAAAGCAAAAACAAGCGGCACAAATACATATGAAGACCATAGAATGAGAATATCAAAAGACAATTCCATAAAAATAAAACAAAATAGGAGTACAGTATACAGAAAATACACTAATAAAAAACATATTCAGAGGTTTCAGGGGGAAAAGTTTCATAATTTTTCAAAAGCGTATTACTTTTTTTGTTTCATAAACATCGATTTAAGCAGAGAATTCAGTTACAGGAGAAAAGGTGAAAACATAGGTAATGATATACAAAATTTATCATGTCATGGAATGTCACCATCACATTTTCCAGGCCTTGAAAAATCAAGCAATTAACAAAAATCATTGAATTTTGTTGTGTGTGTGTGTGTGTGAAGAAATTGTTACAGTAATCTTCCATGGATAAACTTTCACGCAGTGTAAGGTAACAGCAAATTAATTTTCCCTGCGTTCCGTCTCTCCTTTCATGCATGGCTGCTAGCTGAAATGATGTTTGAATAGAGTTTGAATCTGATACATTTGAAAGTGGGGGATTAAAAGTAATATTTTTGATCCTTGAAAAGTCATGGAAAAGTTCTGAAATTTTGTCCATGAAAATGTGTGTGAACCCTGTAGTAAAAAAATGGATATAGAATAATGAAATTATTCAGATATTCAAGGGTTTGCCATGTATACACATAACCAGGTATCTAATGAGACGTTAACATGTACGCAGGTGCATGACGCAGGTGCATGACTAAGGAAGGAAAGAGTCATTCTATTTCAAACAAATTAATGATGACCAAAACTGAAACTTAAACAAGTCAAATTAAGACAATATCCAGTGCAGAACGTTGAGTTATTTGTAAAATTCAGAAACATTTGCGTCGTAAGAAAAGCTCTCATTATAAAGCTTGACCTCCAACACACACACACACACACACACACACACTGCTTCTAAAATGAGGTCGAGGGTAAGAGAAGAATCTGATTACAAAAACAGGTTTATGGACACGGAAGAATTTGACATCAAGTTTTCAAAGCAGAAAAGAAACAACAGATCAATGACCAGTCAACATTTATTCTCTTTTATGTAAATGTTGGATTATGACATAATGGATCCATAACTTTAATCAAAAGAGTGACGGAGATATGTGTGATCATCTGTGTAAATGATCAGCAGCTACTCTCTCTACTCATTATTCTGTGTGTAAGGTGTGGGTGAGCAGTCCTCACAACGCCACAGGCTACTACACAGTTTATGGCGAGGAGGCGCTGCATGCTGACCACTTCAACACCAAGCTCAGCTTTGGCGACACTCAGACGGTCTGGGCGAGGACAGGCTACCTGGGCTTCCTGCGGCGCACCGAGCTGACAGACGCCAGTGGAGGTGAGAAACACTGGTGCTCGCTTTGACTCAGTATATTGCT
The DNA here is from genome assembly GCF_006386435.1 of Epinephelus moara. Classification (NCBI taxonomy): domain Eukaryota; kingdom Metazoa; phylum Chordata; class Actinopteri; order Perciformes; family Serranidae; genus Epinephelus; species Epinephelus moara. The sequence goes on from NC_065512.1 coordinate 23,599,749, forward strand.
GGACTCATATTTAGATTTTTGTCACTGCAGAAAACTAAAGATATTTTCTAATTCCTGCTTCACTCTCTGTAACTCAGAGCGCCATGACGCCCTCTATGTGGTGGGCTCTCTTGATGAGACTCTGGAGCTGAGGGGAATGAGGTATCACCCAATTGACATCGAAACTTCTGTTATCCGCTCTCACAAGAGCATAGCTGAATGGTGAGAAATTTACATCAATTATAGATCACAACTTTATTGCTATGAAGTTTGAATAATTCATAATGTAGTCAGTTGTTTATCCATTTTACATTCAAAGCTGAGTAACATGAATTCTGAGTACTAACTTCTCTCCTTTTTTCTACTTTCCCTTCTACTCACCTCCGTTTCTCCTCCTGCCATCTTTTCTTTTTCCCTCCCTTCCGCCTCCCTCCAGTGCTGTGTTCACTTGGACCAACCTCCTCGTGGTGGTTGTGGAGCTGGAGGGGTCAGAGCAGGAGGCCCTGGACCTGGTGGCCCTGGTCACCAATGTTGTCCTGGAGGAGCACTACCTCATCGTAGGAGTGGTGGTGGTGGTCGACCCCGGCGTCATCCCCATCAACTCCAGAGGGGAGAAGCAACGCATGCACCTCAGAGACGGATTCCTGGCCGACCAGCTGGACCCCATATATGTGGCTTACAACATGTGAGGGCCCTGCTGCAGGAGGGTTGCCCCTCCACATGGCTTTTCACACAACAGGAGACAGCAGGACAGTAAACGTGGGGCTGGTAATTGTAGCAGGCCCGGGGTCAGTGTGGCTTGTGTTGAGAGAGAAAGCAAGCTCTTCTTTCAGCTCACAGAGGGGAAGTGTGAGAGAAACGTGGATGCAAAACTTCACAGCAAAATGAAGAGAAATAAGAGTGACACAAACCTCATGTCTGTTTCTCCCTGTGATTTCTTGCCTCAACAAGTAATGTTTTAAAGAGCATTTGGTTTTGTTGAAGAGTGTTTTGTATGTATGATGGAGCGTCTGACTCCTTGAACCCAGGGCACCCAATAGCAGTACAGCAGGTTGTTAAAGGAAGACTGCAGCTCCCAAAGGACCATTTGTGTAGTGATTACTCACCCCGTTGTTGTGAAGAAAACTTTGTTTTTCTTGCATGCCTCCACTAGGTTGGGTCCCATTCACATTTCAACCAATATCGTTTCCTAACGGTACCTTTTGTGGTACTTAACTCTCACTGTAATAACAAAAAAAGTAATTTTCGAACAAACTGCCGTGGCGATGGTGTAGCCTTAAACACAATTCTGCTCCTCTGCTCTTTTCTTATCACACGTAGAGCTAATCTTCTGTCTGTCTGTCTGTCTGTCTGTCTGCTTGTTTATGTGTGTGTGTCTGCTCATCTAGCAGTACTTAAATAATATAGAAAAGAAAATACACCAGACACTGAAACTATTGTGGCAGATCGGCACTGCAGCGATACTTTTGGCTTGCTGGTAAGCTTCGCAGCACTTCCATGTCTTTTCTAAACCCAGCGTTCTCAGCCAGATGTGCTCTCAGGTACCAGCATTTGACATCAATGGATTTAATGGGAGTCGGTACTTGATAGTACCAACATAATTTGCCTGGTACCCTAAAAAGTACCATAACCCTCGCCCCCACGGTGAAAATAGAATTCAAAATAAGAGAAAGGTCTTGAAGAATTCAAGTCATAGGGAGCCGCATTTAACAACAGCAATACTATATTAAAACACTCACATAACTCGTGCAGTATAAATTCAAGTCTCATTTATCCAGTCGTATGCACAGTGCTTCCCAAACACATGCATTCTTGCTAAAAATCTGGCTATTTAAAACTTTGATAAAAGTGAATCTTATCTACACTCTCGTCAAAGCCAGAGTCCATTGACAAAAACAGTCATTTTACCTCACTGAACACAGGAGCTGCTGGTATACCGCTGCCTCAATCAGCTAGTTTGTTTGTGTTATTGTGTGACTTTGGTGTGTTAAAGGGTTAGGTTGGATTTGCTAAGGTCACACAGTAACACAAACAGACCAACAATTGAGGCAGATGTAGATCAGCAGCTCCTGTGTTCAGCAAGGTAAAATTACTGTTTTTGTCAATGGAGTGTGGCTCTGGAGAGAGCACAGATAAGTTTCACGTTCAGTTCTCTGTCAGAAAGGGCTGTTTGTTTGGGAAGTACAGAGTAAACGACTGGAGAAATAAGACTTGGATTATACTACCCGACTTGTGTGAGAGTTTGTGAACTGATGTTTTAATTAAGTTTTGCTGCTTTTGAAAGAATTTTCTCTGATTTTGTATTCTTTGTTCACCAGAGGCATGCAAGAAAAAGTTTTCTACACAAATTCAACGTGACTCGGGATGAGTAATTGATATACAAATGGTCATTTTGGGGGTGAAGTATTCCTTTAAAGGTATAATACTACACTGTGCCATTAACATAAGTTAATTTGTCAATCTCCACTATTGTGAATGTTAGTTGTTTTTGCCATCCACTTGTGCCATAGAACAGGACTGACGCCAACACCCTTAACCTGGTTCAAACGAGCTCTAACATGTTTTGTGTTCATAGAGCCTCCTGTGCCATTGCAGGTCGTATGCTTTTCATAGAAACAGTCTATCCAATGTACGTTGTCATTACATTTATGGGGGAGCAGTTCTTCAGATTACAGCTGCGATCTGAAGTGAACCCTGATTTTTGTGTTCCAGCTCAGTTCAGATCATGTTATTGCATCAACAAAGAAGCACACAGCAGTGGTTAGTGTTATTTGTTGCTCATCACGGTAGTCCTTTAGTTTGTGGTGTCAGTAATGGAGCGCATAGAAATAATGTAGTTTGACTCAATCTCATTCTTTTCTAAATCTAAAATGTGTAATATAGTAACTGCTTTATCTGAACAAAATGCAATATGTGTGATGTGGACGATGTTGCTTTGAATGACTGCAGACAGTAAGTGCCGATCATTCGAAGTCGTGAGATGGCGAGGAATATAATCGTTGCTTGCTATTAGCAACGTGCCAAATGAAATGAATTAAGCCTTAAGTGTTTTTTCAGACGCCTGTTCCTATCCCAGCTCCTGTTTGACTTAATTTTGTGAAGTTCATCAGCTGTTGGATAGGGAGGGAATATGCAGAGGAAGGTGACGTATGGTAACTCCTGCTCTTATTGCACCCAAAGTCTGTCATCTTTTTGGCTAAGATGAAAATACTTGATCGTAACGTCAGCCATTACAAACACACACTTACCCCATTAATATTTTTTAATAATGTCTGTCCCTGTTGTCAGTTGTGTTGAATGTGTGTTTTATAGCAAAAGACTGGAAGAATTTACAGTTGGTATGGGTCTGATGCAGAATGTCCTCGCCTCATTTTGAGTGCCATCAAGTTGAATGAGAGCTGACAAATGTGAGTTGCATGTACCGAATGACGCCAAGTGTCTAATATCCTCGTAACACCTTGACCTCCCACCTTATCACATTGACTTTGTAAAGATTCACTTCACTGTATGTTGCTTCTTTTCTTCTATGTGCACATCCCTTCAAAAACAGGCTGCAGCCTGCTGTAAGTATGTACAGGTTTTGTGTAAATTATTAATAGATGGAGGAGACGACGACATAACACAAAGACTGAATCTGGTATATATGTGAACTTCTCCCTCACAAACGACAAATTATTTGAAACGTACTCTCATGCGTGGACATTGGGAAGAGACATGAAAAGCCTTGTAAACATTTTTATAGTATGAAAGAACAGTGGGAACTGGCCACCTCCAGGATGAGACGAAGCACACTCCGAGCACAAGGAGAAGACAGTTAAGCTCTGGTGACTGCTGAGATGTCACATCCTCCAGAGATATCTTTTGTTGTTAACATATGGAAAGATACATTTGTCTGATATATGGTTAGTTGTCATTATTTTCATAACATGATTTCTTAATGAATAAAAAAGTGCTTTTAACTTGAAATGTTTGTCATTACTGGCAGTTGTGCATTCAGGTGTCCTGTGCAGTAAGAATATATAAAGTAAATGCTACTATCTAAGGTCGCAGTGAACACATTTCAGTTCAGTTCAGGCTTCATGTAAAAATCATGCACACCCACACAGGCGTGTTCAATATCCTAGGTGACAAGCCCTTCCTTCAAGCTGAAAGTGGGCGGAGCTAAATTGTAATTGTATGTCAGCGGGCTTCCTAATAAAGAGCTGCAGTAAACAGGAAGAACTAAGAAAGTAAGAAACCCTCTCTCTTGATACCACTTACATTTGTAACTATGCTAATAGCTACAACTCCAGCTCTGGCTATAGCTTTTATAGCAACTGTTTGTTGTGCTGTTTGCTCTATATATTTAGGTAAGAACTCTAAACACCTAATATCAGCATTGGTGTTGTGGCACCCAGTAATGTAATAATTTCCTGAAAATGTAATAACGCCTGAAAATCTTATAGAATTTGCACTTAACCTGATCAAAAATGTATAAAAAAATCCAATAACATAATACCTTGACCAGCAATGTCCTTTTTTTGATGATAGGATATATTCAAGACATCTTAAAGGTATGTATTACTTGTTTTTATTTTTAATTAGGTTGCAAATCATGTAATTCTTGAGAGATTTATGCAATATTAAGTACTGCAAACAGTAAAAGATCATATTAAATTTGGAGCCTAGACTGACAGAAATGTTCAGTCATATAGCATCTGTAAAAGTTGCTTTAGCATTGCACCACAAGTCATAAAAATGTATGACTTGTCTTGCAGAAATGTGGCTTGCAACCCAATAAAAAAAAAAGCAAAAGATTATAATTTACATTTTAGATATCTTGAATGTATCATATCATTGAGAAAAGGGCAGAGGGATAATAATTCAAAAAAACATGTCTATCCCTGGCCACATTGTACTACAAGAACATGAAACGGGAAATGCTGTTTAGTACTTTATTGAATTTTATTATCATCATTTTTTTTCAAATGTAAAAGGTAGAAATCTGAACCAAAATTATGGTGGTAAAATTCCTTGAAATTCTGGATATTTGCATTTTCATAACAAAGTTGTGCAGTGATGATATTGAGTTTATTACAGTTAAGCAAAACTAGATGGAAAAAAAAAAAAATAACATAAATAATAATATAATATTTTAGTTAAGCAAAACAAAAATAAAAACTAGACTTAAAAATTAAAACTGACACAATATAGTGAACTTACAAAATTAACTAAAATAAAATATCATACAGTAAATATCTGTCAATGTGGTACATTTTTGTCAACACAACAAGCATGAGGAGGCGTGGGTGTGCACTTTAACTGAGCCTTCACAAAGTTATGTGTTTGCATTGTAATACCTATTCTAGACTTCTTAGAAAATAAAAAGCGACACTGAAACTAATAAAAACATAACTAAAACTAAACACTTTCCAGCAAAAACTGAACCGGAACAAGGAAACCAACTATTAAAACTAACTAAAAATATTTGAAACTAAACTGAGCTGAAGTAAAAAAATAAACACTAATTAAAAATCAATACTCACAAAAATTACAAAAAACTACAATAACTCTGATCCTCAATGCGTAGTTATAAATGGTACCAAACCACAACCGTAATACAGAGTATACAGAGATTACATATTGGTCCTCAGTGAGAAGTTACACATGTTAACAACATTGCTAAAAAAGAAAAAAAAACTTTGACATTTGCATTGTCATAAAGTAATACAAAAATTGTATTGGTGCTTAATGAGTAGTCAAAAAACCTTCATATTTCATTTTCAAAATAAGTTCTACAGAGATTATATTGTTCTTAATGAGTAGATGTAAATGTTTACAACATGAATGATTTTTTTTTTTTTTTTCAAATTTGCACTGTCATAAAGTCATAACAAAGAGTGGTCCTAAATGTTTACACCACTGCAACAACAACAACAACAAATAAACTTTAGTTTCTGAAAGTAATACAGTGATTATTTTAGTCATGAGCGAATGAACAGAATGCTCTGATATTTACATTTTCATAAATTCATATGGTGATTTATGACTTGGTCTTCAGTAATGAGACACAGCATAGGCTACTTATTTTATGAGTTTCATAGTAATGTTGTAATGTCACAATAGGCTAACAGTATTTTTAACATGTCGAAATATCTTGAACTGATGCTGTCAACATGGCTGTTTATCTTGAATCCCTAATTCACATATGCTTCTACTTTACTAAGAAGCTCAGACGCCTTAGCCAGTGCTAACATTTCATTCTCCGATTTGAACTGTTCGTTTGGAATACATGGAAATGGATGGCAGTTTGGGTACTGAGTCTTTTTGGCGTCCACTCCCAGTTTCCTCAGATCGGCCACAATCTGAGGCAGATCTCTCAGTTGGAGGTTGTAGAGGGAAACTTTTGCAGCAAGGGCTGAGATTGAGCTGCTGGTGGGATGTTGACCATCTCTTTTATACTTTGCAGCAATGAGAGACTTTTCCACTGCTTGATGGATTTTGAACAGACACCACTCTGTGCTTGCCCTACCAACATCTTGGTGAGCTGCATTTAAATCACAGCGAGCTTGTCTACACCAGCGTTGGGCTTCCTCTTTGTTTGGCCTTGGTACATTTTCATTATGGGTCCAAAAGTTGTATGAACAGTTGCCTCTAGAGAACCTCTCTCGACCATCTCTGTGATGCCTGGCCTCCTGATTCCATTGTGAATAGAAGTTTGAATAGAAATTTGAGGTGCCATGTGAATAGGACGAGCCTGCAGTTTTGCCTTTGCCTTTGCCTTTGATGAGCTCATCGATTCGATTCTGCAAGTATTTGAATGCTTCAGTGGCGAGATGCAGGCAGTCAGGGTTTTTGTCAGGATGCCATCTGAGGTACAGTCGTTTGATGGCTTTTTTCTTCTCCTCCTCAGGAAGAGTCCAGATCTCTGACAAACACTTGTCAATTTCCCTTTTAGCTTCATCAATAGTGGCTGGTGTGGATCTCGTAGATGAGGAACCTGAAGCTGATGGTTGGGAAGAATGTGGCACGGCTCCTATTAGTGGCACCAGCTCCATGCATGTGCTCGTCCTCGCTTCAGGTTCAGGCTTTTTCTGTCGTTTAAACTGATACAGGTCGAGACAACTGACTTCAATTGGCTCGTCTTCTCCAATATCTATTTTGTATCTCTGTGAGTATGGTCCAGAGTGCCCAGGCAGTTCTTCAACAATAACTGCATAAATATACTTGTTGTCAATGCTGTAGCCAACATATTCCCCCTCTTCAAAGTTATTGAGGATGTTCATGTCTAAGGAATCATGCCATTCCTCTGGAATTTCTGTCCCAGGGTCTGGTGGATTGAGGAGGAAGCTCTCAGTTTCAGCACTGTCATGGATCCCATACTTAGCCAGAGTTTCCAGAACATCTTGCATATTCTCACACGTGAGAAGCTGTGCAAGGACTAGGAGGTGACTTGATTTCAGTCTGTTGCCTAAAAGAGCATTGATTTCCCTTGTCAGTGTCATATTGACATCACTTATCACCTTGTAAACCATGTTGTCGTTGTGTTTTAAGTAAAAGGTGCAACCTTGTTGCTCTTGTTTGACAAAAACATTGGTTTTAGTGGCAGTTTTGTGTAGTGGCTCGTTATTGACCCAAAGCTTTGTTTTCAGACTTTTGCAACAGACAATCTGAATACTGCCAAAAGTCTTCTTGCACATGTCAGTAGCATCTTTTTGTGTTATTTTTCCCTGAGACTGCTCTCTGATAAGACAAATCAGTCCATGAGTAAATGCTGGCGAGGACAGCTGTCTGCCAAATAATCCTCTGAATTCACAGTCAGTATCAAGCTCACAGAGCTCCATTTGCACTTCCATAACTTTCTCCTCAGTGAATTGAGACAGCATTTTAGGCTTGAATTTCTGAGGAAGCAGTTGCAGCAACTGATAATGCTCATATATGTCACTGCCCAAATGGCATTCACTGAGTTTCTCAAGCAACAGGAACTTATTCTCCAGGGCTTTTTCCAACCTTTTGGTCTCAAACACTGTGTCATTGTAGTAGAGTGTGCATGATGGATGTAATTTACCATCTACTGCTGGAAGATACAAAGTCTTCACAACATCAACAAAGGACTGGTTTCCTTGAGTTTTGATTAACTTGAAAAACTGCTCAACAGCACGTTTCACTGTTTTCTGTTGGTTTGGGTTTAACTGTGGTTTATCACAGGAATCAGCATAAACTGCTGCCAGAACATTACAGTACTGCACTGCAGTAGGTTGGTCCTGCACACCAATTTTCTTGAAGAACTCTGCGAACATGACATCCTCTGGAGAAGTGCTGTACAAATACGGCCTGAACTCGTGGGCATGGGGAAGTGAAAAACATGCATCGTCAGTCCTCACAAGTTCTTTGTCTTTTTCAACCAACACAACAGGAAGGCCAGCTAATTGTTGGTCTTTAAACCCGTTTGCTTGCAGGTATTTATACGCACTTCGAAACACGTTAGCACGGGTTTTGATCAACTGGTCAGTTTTACAGGGCGACTGACAGATGTTGCTGATGTTACTGGTTATACAGTGTGAAGGTGGTTGTTCATGCACTCCTGCATTTTTCATCATTTTCAGGAGCTTCTGTGACTTATAAACCTCTAGATGTATAATTGGCATTGAAGACCAAATCAGTTCTTGATGCCCAGGATCGCTTTCCATCAAAGATCCTCTGATTTTAACAGCAGTATTCTCAGCAGCAAATGGTTGGTGGTAGTTGCACAGTTCTTTTTGAATTTTCACTGGGAAGATGAACTTGATGTCAGCTATGCTCTCCAGCAGCCGTTCCTCTTTTGGGTCATTACTCACTATAGTCAAGGCTGCTCTGAAAATTAACGATGATTTCAGTTTCAACTCTTTAAGTTGACCATTTCCTTTTGCTTCTGATTCTAACTGTTGAGCAAAATTTATTATGTCATCTTTTGACACAACATGCTTCATTCCAAGTTGTCTGACTAACTCTATTGCTCGTTCTGTCATTTGTTCATCTCCTTCACACAACTCTGTCCAGAATCTGTCAGGCACAAATCTCTCTTGGGGCAACATTTTCTTGTATAGCTGCACACTCTTATCAAAGTAGTATGATGCTGTCTCCAATCTGTCTTGAGAACTGCGAATCAATTTCACTGTCTTCATAGAGGATATGATGTTGTCCTTGTACTGAAAATAACTGAAATGCCGTGACAGTAACAGTTTGAGGCACTGAAGCATCTGCATCTCTGTGAGTGTGTGTACTTTGGGCAGAATGAACTTCATGAAATAGTCCACATCAGTCAGCATTTTGATGTTCAAGGTTTCTGACAGACTGCAGTTGTCTGGATTGTATTGGAGAAAAATGCTGTTGCTGCCAGGGAGGTTGAACAAATCTGGAAATGTTCTTGAATATCTGCTGTTGAGGATAAATACCTCATTAGGTCCATCAATCCTCACTCGGTTACCATGTATTGTTTCAAATAATGGCAGGGACTTGAGCTTTCTCTGATAATCTTGTTTGTCTTTGCACTTGGATACTCCAGACTGCAGGAAAACCTGAAGCTCTTTCATCTCATCAGTGGAAAGCTGGGAAAACTCTGAGTGGTTAATGTTGTAGACCTGGTCCAATACAGAGCTTTTATCATTCACATCCATGAGTTCAGGGTACAGAAGTAAACGTTCTTGTCGGTCTACATGTATCCTAGCGAAGAATGCACTGTCAAGCTTCATAAAACCAAGTTTAAAGAGGATGTCTGATATGTCCTTTTCTGAGGCAAACTGAATCACACTTGACATGTCTCTCATTGTTTGCAGGTAGTGCTTGTTCTTCAGCCTTGGACACACAACAGGTAAAATACAGCAGTCACTGAAGAGCTGCCTCACATCACTTAGTGTCAGACTCTGATTACCACTGCTAGATGTTGCAGGTTTCATTTCACTTGTTAAGAACTTCCAAAGTAATTCCAACCACTTCAGCATTATCTCGCTTGGGACATGAAGACCACTGTGTGGATCAACTTCACAGTTCTGAAGAAGCTGCTGAATTAATGGCCTCAGATATTTCATTGCACAGGTAACAGTCAAACTGTTGACAAGGTTTAAAGTTTGTAGAATACCGAGGTGGCGTTCATTGGTTGTATAATCTGCAAACTGGTCCTCGTAGCCAAAGAAAAGCCTGTGATACCTTGATATCAGCTTGGGAGTTTTGGAGTCAAACACTCTCAAAACGTTATCTCTTGTGAGAAGAAGTGGAAGTCCATTGAGCAAACCGGAGTTGACATTTTTCAAATCAACATCCTCTAAGCAGAAACTCAAGAGCTTTGAACATCTTGTCCCATTTCCGATCAGAGTGGTAGTTATGGGCAGTGGTAAATCGCCATCTGTTTGGGTTGGGTCATTGAGAGGTTTTTCTCTCAGAAAGTTTCGCACAGTTGAAGGATTCACATCTTTCACGTCGATGCCAGCTGATCTAAAACTTTCCCAAACTTTTCGCATTTGCATGGAAGAAGGAACCAATGCCATTCCGAGATCTTCCAAAATGGGATTAATCTCGTCTCTTCTCGAGTCTGTCAAGTAAGGTGCCTTAGTTGTTTCAGTTTCTCTGATGTTACACCAGTCAAAAGAGTACTCCTTAATCTCTCGTTCTGCAATTTTTCGTGTTGAACTCCTCATCACTGGAATCACATCAAGGCCTCTTTCGTTGATTGATCTGTAGACCTCATGTATCATTTCCTGCCAATCCTGACCAACATCTTTGGAGATGGTTGGCCAAAAACACAAGTATGAGTTACTGAAGCAATACTCAATTTGTGTATAAGGGACTTTCTTTTTTGCAATGGTACTGCTGATGTAATGAAGGAGGTCTGCATACAGTGGAGCAATGACATTCTGTTTCAAAGATTCATTCCAGTTAGATTTTCGACTTTGCCCATCTTCTTTCCAAAGGTTTCTCCTTGCAGAATCTACCTCAAAGTTTGCATTGACATGCACTGGCAGTCCAGTTTTCCCTGGCAAAGGAAGTGAACAAAAGGCCTCTCCACTGAAATCCATACAGCTGGATGGTGGTAGATCTGAACTCTTTCCGATCTTTGAGCTCACACGTGCCGCTATTGCTGCTTGGGGAAGTTTGTCTGATAATGTCAGTTTTCCATTACCACTGTCTTTGAATGAGCCAAACTGTTCTGCAATGATCCATTTAGTTTGTCTTTTATTGGAGGTTGAAATCATGGTTCCATAAATCGCCTTGTCTGGCATTACTGGCTCATCAGATTTAAGTGCATTTTGTTGAAGTTCTAAGAAAGCTTCTCGTCTTTCTCTGCATTTTTCTGGTAGACTTTTTTCAACCGTGAAGATGGTTTTGAGTTTCCCTGAATGTTCATTGATTTCATGGACTTCTATTTTGCAGATGTTTTTCAGAAACAGAATTAGTCCTTCAGGATCTTCAGAGAGTGCAGAGCATAGTTCTTCCATGTCATGGTCAGTGACTCCCTGCTGTGATATTTTAGAGCTGTTTGCCATGGTACCCATCCTTAGAGGTAATCTGAACATGGTGCCCTCTTTAAGATGGAATTTGTCTGGAAGAAAGGATTTGTAGACATCCATGTACATGTTCTTGAAAGTGTCAGCCAGTTTATAGCCAGCGCCAGCTCGTGATTTTCCTGAGTAACTTTCAATGTATTTCTGATTGGGATCAGAAATGCAGAGTCGTTCATCTCCAGTGAGGATTGAGGGGCAGTCAGTAAGATGGTAAACAGAGTTGAATCCTACTCCATATTTTCCAGTTTTCCCTGGAGAGTTGTGCTTTCCTCCTTCTCCGAGCTGCTGAATGCCAGCCAGGTCAGCGTCAGTAAATACTCTGTTGTTGAACACGCACAGTGCTGGACCCTGCAGTTGGTTCCATTTCTTCCCAAATGTTTTTTCTTTGCCATGCTGTCGTTTGTCCCAAACAAAGTGAATTTCTGTTGCCTCTGCATCATCCGCATTTTGGATAAGCTCTTTAAGGATATCCTTCTTTGCTGGATAGGCTGAAATTATGTTTTTAATCCGAACAGTTAGTTCTTCCTTCTGTTCAAAATGAAAAGCAAATGGTGAAAGGTTCTCAACTTCATGGTTTTGCAGGGTATGATGTCTGGTAGTTTTGATTCCAAAGTGGCAAGCCATAACACGTGGGATATCCTTGTGGCATAATGTGACACCTGGAGCAACTGGCATCCATGGGCTGTCATTGTAAAACATCTTGCTTGCTGGTTGTAAAACACTGTGTTCATTGGGTACCAGACAGTCCCCCATTGTTTTCTCTTTGGCCTCATATATTCCTCCTTTTAAAATTGTGAGGCAAACTGATAGGTCACTCTTTGGCAAGGGCTTGTTATGATGTTGAGAGTGCAGTTCCTGGAGCACAGTTAGAAATTGACTGGTTGTAAAACATTTTTCAACCCCCACACTTTCCCAGAGCGTCCTGAAACCACTGAAGGCATGGGGGAGTGCATAGAGATAGGGTTTTGCTTCAAATTGCTCACTTTCAGCTACACAGCTCACCTTTACAAATGTACTGCCAACAAGAATGAATGGGAATGAGTTTGCTCTCTGTGAAATGAAAGTGGAGTCACCATAATCACAGAACCACTGATCCAGAAACGCATAGCATTCAAATGCTATTGTGTGAAGCATGGAACTGTCAATGGATTGAGATTGCTCACATGCCTCTTGCAGTTGCTGAAGCACTTGCTCAGGCGTTGGACTGTCATGAACTCCCAAAATTTGTAGGACTGGATCAGTGTTGTGTATATTTAAATTGATATGATCCAGTACGTGCTGTGTCATGTTAATGAGCGGGGAGCATTTGTCACTAAAGAGATGAGTGGGCCTTCTAAGTGTCACATTTCTTTCCATTTTAGTATCACCGGGGGAAAACGCTGGGAGAAATGCAGTCATCCTCAGCGTTTCCCAGTGGAAAGACTTTGTGTCTTTCATGTGATTCTTCATAAGTTCAAGAAGGCAATTCAAATGCCCATATGCTTTCTTTTTGTCAGTGCTCCAGGTTTGGGGGATTGTGCCTGCTTTCTCTGTGATGTCTTCCAATGTGAGATTATCATCTGCCATTCCAAGTTCCAACAAGCGCTGAATCCTTTTGGGGGAGCAAAAGTCATTTTTGGTACCACCAAGCAAGCGTCCTTCATCTTGTTCAAACAGACAGGCCACTTTGCCTGACGGATTCACAAGCTTCTTGATGTGCTGGAGCTGTCCGTCTTTTGTGGGGATGCATGGATAGCAGACCAGCAGTTTGTCGATTTCTTTGATATTAAGGTCAATAGCATGTAGCACAAGAGTATCTCGACTCTTAGGGTCCATGGCATCAAGGTTGTTAAACACCACTTCTTGGTAAAACGTGTGCCAGTTCCATGTTCTGTTCAGTAAAACCTTTTCTAGGCCAGAATGTTTGAAGCTATTTCTCAACCACCCTGGAAAAGGAACAACACGGTTGGGTGCTTTAACATGTTTCTTGCACACCTGCACTGCAAGTGCACTGATGTCTTCATCCTCTTCTATGCTCTTGTGTAGGAATATGGCCTTGTCCATCGAGCACCAGTGTTCTCCATCACTAAAGAGCTCTGGGCCAATGGAATCCTGAGCAATGGTAGAGTACAATGCATCAACCAAAGGCTTGAAGGTTTCACTCACTTTCTGTCTGTCAGGCCAAAAGGTGTGATAACAGTAGGTTTCCAGTTGCTTGTTTTCAGACATTTTCTTTAGTGCCAAAAGTGCAGTAACATATGCTGTCACCACAGGATCCTGAAGAAGGGCTTTGTTCCATTCATGTTTCACCCCACTCTCCCACAGACCTTTTCGGTTGCTTGTCACAGCAAAAGTTCCATTTACATTGACTGGAAGACCCGTGTGAATGGAAAGAGGAAGGAAGCAAAATGCCTGTCCAACCAGATCTGTTTGTAATGAGGCCAGTTTCCCAGGTTGTGGATCATTTTGGAGAGGCACAGCAATCCCCCCAATAGGCAAAGAGAACTGGGCTTGCTTGTTTTCTTGAAGGGCCATTTGCAAAGACTGATGTGTCCCAAAACAGTTGTACAGGAGCCAAGTCTGGACTTCAGTTACACCAGATTGCTGACTGGTTATTTGGACAATGTTGACTGTGCAGCAGTCAATGACCTCTTTGCATTTCCTATCAAGTTTCATCAATGATTTCTCAGCTTGATTCTGCTTCAACACATTGGTTTCATCTGGAATCCTCATTGTACTCACAGTGGTTTTGGAGACAGTGACAGTGGTTTCTATTTCGTCATCTCTTGGTGGAGTTGATGCATCGTTTGAGATACTTTGTAGAGATAATGTATTGATGTTCTTTAAAAACAGCAGGTGGGTTTGTGAATTGTTGGCTAGGTGCTGTTGGAAAGTGATGATATTGTGTTTGTGATAGACCTTTGCACTTATTTCTGATTTGAGAGCCTCTTCTTCAGTTCGGAAAGGCAGTTTGATTAGAGTGCCTGGATAGGGTTCAGAGGGACTTTGTCTGCTGAAATTACAACCAAAAATGCGTTCATACGGTCCAAACTGACCAGGAAACCAATCAAAAAGTCGTTGTTTAGAGAGATCCAGCTTGATTCCAGGATTTGTTTGATATTTGATGTGATTCTTGAGATGAGTTACATTTGGATCGAGGATGAGAAGACTGTTGCCACTGAGGATAGAAGGAACATCTGTCACATGATACACAGTATTGAATCCAAGTCCAAACTTTCCAATTTTTTCCACCTTGTTTTCCTTCGAGGCAGAGCCAACTCTGACAATATTTTTCCAATCCTCAGCTGTGAACTGCTCATCATTAAATGCCCAAAGGCAAGGTCCCTGACAAAGGGTCATGTCAGGGTCGATGAGACTTTCAGGGGCATCTTTGTGCACTCTGAAATCCACCAAGAATTTACAGGCCTCTGCCCCAGCATCCTCTGCATTTTGAATTAGCTCTTTGAAGATGTCACTTTCTTCATCATACTCTTTAAGAATGTTTTTAATCCTTGTCGTTATCGGTTCAGATTGTCCATACTGCTCTATTCCGACTAACTCTGGATCGAGGATGTGGGTACTGAGAAATCGGATGTTAAACCATTCAGCAGCTGCTTTTGGGATTTCCTCATGTACAACATACATTTCCTCCTGGCTGTACTTAAGCTCCTTCAACCCATTTTTGCTCACATCACAGAACACTGCTGTTGACAGTGGTTTAAGGGTATGGTGTTCACCCTCCATGAGGACTGGCACTGGGATGTCATCCTGAACTGTCTTCTTCTTTTTCCACAGCCAGTTGAGAATTTCTATCGACACTTTTACCTCAGAGGAACTTGCAAATGGCTGTTGCCTTCCCTCAATGTTTTGCTGGACAGAATGAAGAATGTCAATGATTTCTTCATCTGAAAGCATTGTTCTGAGGCCAAACTCCTGGAGCAACTTCTTGTATGGCAAAAATTCACGTGGCACCTTCCCAATGTAAGAGCTCAGATCGAGATTGATTGGATAGTCCAGAACCAGATCCTGTGGTGATACAAACTGGTTGTGGCTCCACAGCCAGGGTGTGTCCTTGTTCATCACTGTTGAAAATTCAGAGATGTGGTCTTGCATGTGTTTGTAAATACTATACAACTGCCTTTTGAAATCCACATCTTTGTCAGGATCAGCCATTTTCTGTGCCTTTGATTTTAAGACTGACAAATTCTCCATCACTTTTTCAGGTGGGGGTAGGCGTTTGAGACCAAGTTGGCTGCTAACTCGGTCACTAAACTTTCCGACCAGAGGCATTACATGCCCAACAATGTCCTCATACACAGAATGTCGTATTTCATCAGGGCAGAAGAAACAGCTTATCTGAGTTTTGTCATTGGAGTGTTTTTTGTCATTACCAGGTTTAGCACATGGGACCCATTTTAGCATTTTGAGGCGACGAAGCTGCTCTTGAGAAAACTTTGAGAGTAGATCATTAGTATCTAGCATCTTTAAGAGCACCTGAGCTCTACTGAGAGCCTCAGAGTCACATTGTGGTTTGTCAATGAGCATGGCGGCGTGCAGCAAGTGCTCAGGTGACACATCTACTTCTTTATTTAGCAATCCAAGATCTGTTAGGCTTTGAAGCATCTGGGATGTGTGAGTGTATAAAGGTGGGGGAAAGAAATCAGACTCAAAAATGACTTTGAAGTTTTCAATTCTTGGATCAAAAAAGCTTGAGATCTTTTTCAGCTTTCCATTCACTTCAATGAAGCTCAAGTCCTTACATCTGCGTTTCAAGATCTGATTTTGAGAGAAAAGGATACCACCATGCTGTAAAATCCATGTCATGATTTTCTCAGTGACTTCTTTTTTGCAAGCCCCCCTCTCAATGCAGTCAATGAGGAGATTTGCTGCTTCAGCAGTGTCCAAGAGATTAACTTTGAGCAGCTGTAACAGTCTGCGATCAGCCTCAGTTGCACACTGCACAACTGAATCAGGCATGGGGAACTCTGTTGGTATTGTTAGACCAGAAATTAGAAGCACAGCCTGCTTTGATTGAGCTGCAACACAAGACCCTTTCATGGTTTGAAACAGAGGCAACTTTGAGAGCAAGTCTTTCTCAGTGACTGAAAGAGAATCCAGACGAGAGAGGTAGTCTTTTAGTTCTTCTCGTGCATTGTGAGAGGTAGTCTTGAGTTCTCTGATTAGATTCTGAGAATCTAAATTCACCAAGACTTTCATGACACTTCTCGGAGATGGGCACAGCACATAAGAGTCCAGGTCTTCGTGCTTGAGCCACTCGTTTCCTCTTACCACTGTACCACCGACTTTGTTCATCAGCTGAGCTATTTGTTCTGGCAAGTTCATTCGCTTGCTTTTCTGAAAAATGAGAGTTGTGTTCTGCTCTAGTCTTGCTAGTGACACAGGCTGACTGACAGACAGGGGACTGACTGGTATTAATGGCATTCCAGTAAAATTACTTAACTCTCTGAAGTGAGTGTTGAGGAATTTCCAGAATTCTTGGAGCCAGTCTAATGGAGGATGTTGACTGCTGCTGCTGATGTCCCAGGTAACAAGCCCTGTCCTCATCTGCTTCCAGTCCTGTGGCAAAAACCTCCTTGTATATTCAGCCACCCGCCCTGCATCAATGTTGATGACCTTGAATAAATCTGAAAAATAGATATTTAAAAAAAACATACATGTTTATGTAGTGTGAAAACATGCAGAAGACAGATAACTTTTAAATCACTACTCCATAAAATAACATTCCTACTTTGTCTGCCCAGTTCTTTCAGGTGGGCACTGCAGGCTGGACTGAGATCATCTGGGATGAAGAGGTGTTTGCAGCATGGCAGCAGGACTCTGCACAAAAGATACGTTGTTTAACCAATACATTTGCATTTAATATTAGTGTTCACTGAGTAGGGCTGGGTATCGTTTAAAAAGTTACTATACCAAGTACCCTTTAAGTGATGCCAATACCAGTCGTACTTAATTTGATACCCATAATATGAAAGAACTGATGTGTATTGTATAGCTGTACGTTCTTAATGTTTTGGTGGCATCTCAGCACGCTGACCTGTGAGCTCTGCCCGGCCGCACACACACAGTGACCAGGCTAACTGTTAGCAACACATGGCTAACATTACCTAACAGTTATTTATGGGTTTAACATCAGAATGGAGTCATTTTGGTGTTGGTGTGAGTTTGTTAGGACTGTTTAATGGCTCAGTGTTGGATGTTAGCATTGCTGCTCTGCTAGCTTAAGCTAACGAAGGAGAAAGGCTCTGGAGACGGCAGCAACAGATCCGACTGGGAGTCAGGATAGTCCAGGAGACCCCCAGCACCAAAAGGATCAAATGCAGGTATTGCTTGACTGGAGACATTTGAATATCACTTGGTACTAGTTTATTTTGGTCAGTACTGAGTACCTATACCCAGCCCTAACACTGAGTGACCAAAAAAATATTATTTTACATTTTAAACAGAAATAAAATAACAGCAATTGTCAAATAATGTACTGAGACAAGTGTGAGCCAATCAGTGCTAATGATCCTAGGATTGGATTAGGGAAATACCTGTCTGACTTTAAATTACAGTAAATAATTATTAATTGTGTTAATCTATTTAATACAGACTGTAAAAGAGGATAAATCCAAAAATTCAAAACCAACCTCGGG
Organism: Epinephelus moara; assembly: GCF_006386435.1. Taxonomy (NCBI): domain Eukaryota; kingdom Metazoa; phylum Chordata; class Actinopteri; order Perciformes; family Serranidae; genus Epinephelus; species Epinephelus moara. Next base: position 23,617,879 of record NC_065512.1, read on the forward strand.
AATTCATTGCTGTCAATTAAAGCAGTGTCCTCCTCTCTGTCTGTGAAAGATCTGAAAGAGCCATCGTTGAGTGGAAGCAGCTGAAGACCCTCGAGTTCTCTGTATTTTCCATCACTCAAAACATACTCCAAAAGGGAGAGTTTGTCGTCTTTAGAGATGATGTGCATGCTGATCCTGCGGAGAGTGTTCCTTAGGAAAGTTGGAGTCACGTGTTTTAGGGTGTTGAGCTGTGGATAGGCCTCATTTATAGCTCTTGCAACATGATCTGACAAATTGACAAGATTTTCTCCACAGAAAACCAAAGTCCTTTTAATGGCGGCTAAGGTGTCAAGGCTTGTTGGACCATTACAGGGGAACACAGCTTCTGAGGGAGTGATAAACTCTTTTTCATCTTTGGCCAGAGAGAGGACAGCCACATTATGTCTGAATAAGTGATGAAGAACATCCAGAGCAACGGCATACCATCTGTCTTTGTGCTTTATCTGGGCAATATCTGGCCACAGATTGTACACGGTAGAGACAGGCAGAGCAGATTTTTGGGCAAGTTTGATAGAATCTTGAATGATCATGAGGTATGCCTGTGGGAGCACCTCCTTCATCAGCAATTCATTCCACACAGCATGTTCGTCGTGTTTCTGGTCCTCCTCTTGCCACTTGATGTGTCTTCTGTTGTCTGTGAGGCCAAAGCATGCATTGACATAAACTGGGAGTCCTGTCTTGTTGGATTCATTGTTTGGGAGAGGGAGAAAGCAGCTCAGTCTACTCTCACTACAATCTTTCTTCTCATCACAAGGGAATGCCAAGTCAACTTGAGGGGAAAAGCTCAACTTTTTTGCTAGTAAGTCAAGATTTTCTACATTGCCTTCTTTCATGGTGCATGTTGTCACAAGCCATTTTGTTGCTTTGTGGTCTTCTGAGCTGAGGGTTATACATTTGAACCTTGTTGAACCCTCAATGATTGACTTGTCCTCTGGCTTCAGAACAACATCTGTGGGGAATGAGGATTTCACTTCAAGTCTGGTGTTAACAGTACCATGCACGTCGATATGTATCAAGGACACAGAGGTCACATTTTTCAGGAACAGAAGGCTCAAGTCTGCATCTGCAATGAAGCTATCAAAAAGCTCCTCCACCTTGTCTGAGTCATATAGGTTGTCTGATATATCTGATGCCTCTTTGCGCAAGGGGAACCTGAAGATTGTCCCTTCAAAGTGCTGATCTTCAGTGATGACTTTTGACCATTCTTGTCTGCTTACAAGCGAAACAATATCTCGAAAGGGTTGGAACTGGTCATGCATAGTCGTTAGAGCTTCTTGGTGTTCTGCATCATCCAAAGACCACAGAAAACCTCCCTGTCTTTCTCCAAATATTTTTTCTTGGGGGTCCATCATGCCAAGGTGCTCCGAACTCATTATACTTGGCACATCTGTGAATAAAGGCAAACAGATATTGTCCCATTAATCTACTATGCATGCTCTCGAAAGACTAAATCTGAGACTATAAGGTATATGTGTGTATCTGAATGAAGTTTCACCTGTTATGTGGTAAACAGAGTTGAAGCCAATTCCAAACCTCCCAACTTTGTTTGGATCATTGCGCTTGACACTCCTCCCTGCCATCTGAATTCCACCCCAGTCATCATCAGTGAATGCTGCATTGTTGTAGGCATAGAGAGCAGGACCTTTGCAAAAACAAAAATATGAGTTCAGAAGATAAATGCTTATGACCTTAGGTTAATGCATCTGTGAGTTGTTCCTTAATTCTCTCCGGTTTCCCAAATAATGCCTATTTCAAAGTCTATCCCAGCATGCATTAAACAAGATAGAAATGTTTAAGAGGCTGAGTTTGTAAATGTATATTTCAGCAGACAAAAGGCCAAGAGGTCTCAACACTGTAAACTGTTGGCTAAAATGGGTACTCTTTAAAGTCCGGATAAAGCAAAATCAGTGATTTCTTTCATCATACATTTTAGAAAATACTTGTTAAAAACGTGTGTAAGGGCAGGGAACTGTGTAGTACTGAATTGCGGAGTTACAGTTTTTCACCATTTCTGTGTCTAGGACTTTTTGGGTGGTCCTGAAATCTTGGCTTGATGACGCACTGGAGCCATCCTAATCATAACCACTCGCCTACTGAACTAATAATGTTAGTGCATAGCATCAGAGTCATTTCCTTCACCCTCTGTGTGTGAGTGGTGGGTTTGCTACATCCCACATTGTTTAAGTCATTCAAATTTGGCTGGGGGACTTGGTAACACACTTTTCTGTGGTGTAAAAAATTCAGAGCACATTTTTATTTTTCCTCTGTAAATGTAACCAGCACCTTACGTCTGGTGAATATAAATGATAGGGGATATCAGACCTAACGTCATCTTATCAAGTTATAATAAGAGCCAAGTTTGTGCTGGGTTGCCAGAAAAGGGTAGGAGCCAGTATTTGTCAAGAAAAAAAAAGCACAAATTTTGTTGTAATAAGAAAAGCCATGCAGCACTATGGGAGGAAATCCACATGAACACAAGCATAACAAACAAAAAGTTGGGACTGGTGCTGACATTTGAGTAATGGACCTTTTTGTTGGGAGGCTAACAAACTGTCATCGGGCTACTTCCTATTTTTTCTATTTATCAATTTTCTGATACCTATATTTTTGTTGAAAAATGATATGAAAACCACCATAGAGCAGTGGTTCCCAACTGGTGGGTCGTGGTCCAAAAGTGGGTCACGAGTCCATTCTGAATGCACTGCAGGTGATTCGCTAAAGTGTTAAGTTTGTAAAAAACACACTTAATTTTTAGGTACAGTAAATTTCTGGCACAGAGCTTTTACTTTGAAGTATGATTTCCTGCTGTAGAGTGAGTGACTACTTGACAGAGACAGCAAACTAGCTAGACAACAAGGTCAAACGTGAGTATGACGCTGAATATATGAAACTGTGTGGACCTTGAAATAATGACTAAGGAGAAATCTGGACCCCGTGGCTGGACCAGATGGGAACCACTGCCCCAGAGCATAGCTATTCTCTGAACATCCTGCATACCTTGGTATTCTCCCAGTTTATCGGTCCAAAGGCTCTCAGTCCCATAGCTCCTCTCATCATGGATGAAAACCACTTCTGTGGCTTGAGCATCGTCTGCATTTTGAATGAGCTCCTGTTGACAAATAAAGACAATAACCATTAACAGAGCTAAGCATAACAAAGCTAACAATCAGGGATCGCCACATTCCTCTGCATTACTGCCATAGACCTTTTTCACGGCAGACATTTTGACATGTCATAGTAGGAAAAGCACAGGTGTATTACTGACATTAATGATAGCAGTATTCCATTCAGGGGAGGTGCTGGTATTGTGCATACTGGCTCACTGGAACAGCTCGCTGGCATTCTTAATGGAACTGAGCCATCGTTAATGCTATCAGTTTAACCTGTGGTTTTCCTGCTGTGACATGTCAAAATGTCTGCTGTGAAAAAGGTCCATTGCACCAAGCTCCAAATCTGGGCTACACACGAATATAGCTAAAGCCCGCTGTACACTCTTAGCCCACCTAAACAGGTGTTTTCACTTATGTCACCTAATTAGATCTCCTCTCAGGACTGCATGAATGTGTACAATCTGTGCTTGACTGACATCTCCCTCGCCCATCTGATGGTTTTGTTGGCAGGAAACATATCCTTGTATCATTAGGACATAGTGCTAATGTAATTTCCAGCACATCTCCACCTAATTTACACTAGAATAGGTTGTGTGGGTGTTCGGAGCCTTGGAAACTCTAAATAACAGTACCAAATCGATACACAATCAATACACCAAATAACTGGTTTATTCAGCACACCCACTGAAGGAGCACGATTTATACTAAATTACAATAACCAGTATTTTCTTTCGATAAGCTCCATTGATGGAGCTGCTACATAATTGATTCGTAATCTGATAACTGAGAAAAAGATGTCTTTTCACAACAATTTAATCCTGCTCAGTTTCTCAGAAAAATAATCTATTTTTTCCCCACTAGAAAACTGCCTTCTTGAAAATCCCCCATCTGATATCTAGATTTAAAATGAACATATGCAGACACAAGATTTTGCCCATTCAATTAAAATAAATTGCAATACAGAACGGGTTTTAAACAGAGGCCACAGACCCTCTACTGTCACACAAAAAGCAGTTGCAGCTAAACAAATCTAACTTACAGCAAAAATAAACTAAAACAGCTGGGGGACATTTGTTATTGAAAGAATATTATCGAGCACGACTTAAACAGGCTCCCACAGTTAGTTATTTACCTCCAGCACAAAGGAATACTTCACTAATCTGACAACTAAATGTGTGTATATCAGGCCTGTCTGTGTGTAACATAAATAACAAGACTGAAAAAATTTAATTTCCCCTCAAGTATTAATCAAGTGCATCTGCCTCTTCTTCTTCAAATGTCTTCTGCGGGGAATGCAGCCATTACAGCAACATTAACGTGACAGTCTTTTGTTTGCTGTAACTGTTTTACTGGAACTTTGCACAACACATTCATTGCAACAGGTGTTGCCAAAACGTCATTTGCTCAAGTGCCGGGGCCCATCCGGTTTTATAAAATCAAAACTAATGTGAATGGATTAATTCAGGAGTCTTCAATGTTTTTCAGGCCAAGGACCCCTTAGCTGAAAGAGAGACAGATCAGGGACCCCCTACTACATATATAAAATTAAGATGCATAAACTAGGCCTACAATAGTGCCATGTATAAACTTTGGATTAATGTTAATCTGTATTTTCAAATGATCAAACAATAATTTGGCGGCCCCTCTACCGTAACTCTGAGGAGCCCCTGTTGAAAACCCATGGATTAATCGTTTTATTGGCAGGACAAAAATGAAACTTTGCTATCTGAATTCCAAAATGTATGTAAATCAAACAAAATCACCTGATTTCAGGATTCAAAATAAATTCAAGCAACCACACAGGTGATACCAAAAGAAACAGACTCCCAAAATCCATGTGTGTATAAACCAGGTCTAAAGAATAGGAATCAGTTAGAAAATATGAAATGCTATATTATAACCAATATTCGACGGAGCATTGTACCAACCTTCAAGATTTGTCCACCATCCGGATATCGACGTAGAATATCCTGCAGGTAGTCGATGAAGGGCGGTGCCGTTGCCCCGAAGGACGTTCTGAATGAAGCAGGAGGATTAAAGAGTGAGAAACAAGAGTTAAAATTGAAATCAGCACAGGGTGAGGCCTCCTGAAGCTATTAGGAAAGGAAAAGCTGGGAACAGAGTCAACTTTGCCCAGCACGTATTTGACTTATAAGTTTATCTATGAAGTTTAAGAGCTTTACTCATCAGTACTGGTTAATAAAGTGGATTCAGAGCCATAATGTTCACAAGTATTTTGTATCTGACGTTATCGTCTTATACACAACAACTGATACACAAGTTAAAAAAAAAAGAAGCACTTGCTCTACCTGATGTGCACTTATAAAATATGACTGGTAAAAATAAATGAATAAAATGACTGGTTTGGATATGAATTTTGATTATTTTGATAATAACTAGCTACAAATAGTTGAATTAATGTATGAAATTTAGATTGGTGGGTGCTCCAAGACTAATAAAAAGCTCTTGTATAGGGCTTGTATTGTTAATGTGTATAATCAGACATGCAAATAGAATAGAGTTCATATTTTGACACCAACACACCTTCACGAGAGTAGAATACTGTAAATACAAGCTTAAGTATTGCTTTGATTTTCTGACGGGCTTGACACACAAGTGGTCGCCATGACAACAACACAAGCTCTCACCACTGATGCATGTGTCACTGACTGTTTCTCTCACCATGCCAAACTTTATTGTGAGTTCAGATGATATAGCCTTGTATAGTAAGCATGTTCAAACAAGTTGATTTTAACATGTTGCTCTTTCACATACAAAAAGCGAAAAACAAGCATGTATGCAAAACCTCCCCCAAAAAGCAATCAAGGCAGTCCAATGGCTGGAAGTCAGTGTCAGTAGCTAAAACACTGCTGCAGTGCACTGTGGTCAAATCGCATGTTCCTCTATGGGTGGTCTGCCTTACAGTCATCAGTTTGCACATAAAACCACATAAAAACAGAGAGGTGCAACTCACCGAGATTTTTTCTTTGCCTTCGAACTCATCCTTCCTGGCTTGGCTGCTGTAAGAGTACAGTGCATCACATTACATTACAGAACAACAATCTCTTCTTGATCCACGTGATGGATTACCTGCTGCCACACAGCTGATTTAAATGTCCATAGCCCTCCTGCACACACTTCAGTTTCCTACAGTTTCCATTTAGTTAATTCATCCTCCATTGAGCTTTTTTGACATCTTGACCCCATGCACATTACAAACCCATCAGCAAACAGATACATGATGACACAAAGCTTTTGTTTCATACATCATAAGGCCACATACAGTAGTTCATTTAGTATTGGCAGTACATTTGTTTCTATTTGTAGTGCTCGAATTAAGTTAACTTGTAAACAGTCACACTTTAATTTGTCTTTAGATCATTTTGCCTTGAGCTGTTCTACTTTCTGTTAAGCTGAGTTAACTACCGCTGATGCTGCTGCATCGTGTCAGACTCAAGCAAAAGATGTCCCCTGAGTGCTGAGCTCTAAAATGTGCAGTTTGATCACACAACACACTGCCACAGAGGTCACCAATTTTGAGGGTGTGTGCCATTGTGAGCTGAATGTTTATTTCAGTACCATAAGCAGTACCCAATGTTGTTTCTGTTCATTTGGAGGCAATGAATGAATTTGTCACCAAAATTTGTGAGAAATATATCTTTTGAGGGCATAAAAAAGGAGTGGGCTCGGTAGCAACAAATAAAGTGTCCTTATTATTAAGTATGAATGATGCAGGCAGAAAATTTGACTCTTAACCCTGTAGCATTCCACTCAGCCATTATGTAGAGCACATTATGAGTCACTCTATCTTAATGAAAAATGTGTTGAACTTAACTCACTTGATTGAGCTACCTCTACCATGCAGTTGCTAAAACAATCCACTAGATGTTGCTGTATCTTCAACTAGTAGGCCTTTTCACTTCACCTGCAGGAAGTTGGTAACAAAAATAGTCACTCCACACAAGAGGGCTATGTGTGGTGGGATTTTTAAAGGTAGGCATATTTTTTTTCGACAGGTCTTACTCAACAGATTCATGTAATTTTATACAAAAATAAAAGTCTAATAAGAGTCAAATCATTTCTTAAAAATATGCTCGACCAAACGGTTCATTTGTCCTGCTCTGATAAAGGTACTGAGGCTGAGCTAATGTAATTAAAATAGATTATTTGCTACAAAATAAAAACACTTCTGATCATTCATTGTTGTTAAATGACACATTTAATGTTATCCCTTACATATTTGCTGAAATAATTTTGTAACTATGATGTTTTTTACTGTCTCAAGTCGTGCACAACCAAACAGATGAATGGTCTTATAATATAATAGATTACTTATTGTCTAGCCTTTTGACCACTGAAAGCATCCTAACACTACATGTCACAGTCACCTATTCACACATGGTGCCATCTGCTAACCATTCACACACTCACACACACCTATAGAACAGCCATCGGGAGCAATTTGGAGTTCAGGTATGCAGACTGGAGAGGATTAGGGATCGAACAACCGATCTACCACAAACTGTCTCCTAACTCTTTATTATAGTCTGATTTATCCCTATCTTTCATATTGTAATATAGTTTGGAAGTTTGCAAGTACTTTTCTGACTACTCTACATAAAATGTTGGTCCTCCAGAAACGTTTTGTAAAAATCGCAATTTTCAATAAGATTTAGGGCAACTAAACTATGGAATGATTTTTTCCACCTGGTATAAACTTGTATCTCTATAAAGTCTTACAAAAGATGCCTGAAAAAAACATTAAACTGCTGTTTTGTAAATGTTTTTCCTCCTCTTGTGTTATAGTTATCTACTGTATCATTTTTAGTATTTGTTCAAGGGTCAACACAGTACAAACTATTATCCCTCTCATGCACATGCACGCACACGCACACACACACACACACACACACACACACACACACACACACACACACCTCTAATTACATGAACATTGACTTATACACCCCATATCACATTTTCTGCTCCTGTTGTTGTTGCAATCATATTTTGTTAGCAATTGCTTGTTAACATTTATATTATTTTATGTATTGTTCTTTATCTTTATGTACTTTTGAGTTTTTAATAACTTTGTGAACATTTTATTAGGTAGAGGCTACAAATAAGCGCTCTGGCTGTTTTGCCTCTCCCTGCACTGCACTGAATTATTCTTTTCCCTTGCCCCTTTTGTGTTTTAATTGTGCAAAAAATAAACTATAAACCATCTTCTGATTATTACAATTACCATGAAGCGACTTATATTATATGACTGACATAATAACAGCAGTATTTCACTGTACCCTTTTCTTAGATGATCCACATCCGGTCTAACTCTGGATTTTACCTACTGAATGCTCTGACTAGATGTTGCTGCCCCACCTGAGGCGCTCACACCAACTGTCTAGATGTTGCTGCCCCACCTGAGGCGCTCACACCAACTGTCTAACCAACTTCTCTGAAACAGAGACAGCTTTACACAGATTGAGAATACTGAAAAAGTTTCAATAAGCCCCATCTGTGCCTGCTGGGAGTGGCATACCATCAGCCACTTTGTGATCTCGACGCTGCATACTGCTGAGTAATGCCTCACATGGAAGCAGGAAATTGAAGAACAGGCATAAATGTAGGAGTAAATAGCCTATGCAAAAGAATAAATGCATCAATTGAGAAATACAGAGGAGGTGGATGAAGTATAAGAAACACTAGGCCTTCAAAAGTAAAATTTGAGGAATTAATTTACTTCAATCTCCCTGTTGTCCATTGTTACATGTATCTCCCCCATAATTACCTATGAGTAGGTTAATTGGCTCAGATGTTTTGTAAAAATGCTTTGTAAAAATGCTATTACACATTTGTTAAAACAAAAGCACACAGTACCTCAGTCATATTTGTGAAGAGTCTCATCAGATGCGCTGCTGTCAAGTTTTCCAAAGAAACTAATGATGTTGCATCAGTCCTGCTGTTTATAAAGGCTGCTGGCCAACCCCAAAACCACACGTCGATTACCGGCACTCATGTCCATGTCTTTCGTTTTCCCCTGGAGTAATATTTTGTATGAAACGAAACTTAGCAGGGCGGCAACAATCACAGATCACACACCCTTCGTCTTGATTCACCAATGAAACGAAACTGTGCAGAGAGGCGAAGAGGTCATCATGTACATGGTGCATACAGCTCATCACCAGTAAAAACCATGGCCGGCATAGTGTTATATGTTTCTGCATTACTAAAGCACTGTTATGCAGGGAAGGATTCATGCTGAGCTTAGTTCTGCTGCTGTTTCCCCTCGTCAGTTTAGTTCCTGTACTGCCTCTCCCACATTATCAGACAGTTACTCCGCCACTCGCTAGATGATGCTGCAGCCTCCGTGTCCGGTCAAACCGAGCTGCTGCTGCTGCTGCTGCAGGAAAACGTAGGAGCTGAAATGCGATCTCCCCCCTCCGCTGCTAATCTGTCTGTGTTAATGAGATGTTTAACTGCCTTCACAAGACAATCACTCTCAACACATGCATGTTTCCATAGGAAGAATGAACGCGGTATGTAAAATCTTTTGTTCATGTGTTATTCCTCAGAGCGAGTCGGCTCATTGTTGAGGGCGAAGGCCTGCACCAGATCTGCTGTCAACTCAGCCAGTGTATTTCTGGTTTCACATTTGCATGTCAGTTATTTGGCCAGGTCATCGATCCGATGATCAGATTTGTACTGTCGTGCACAAAACTACAGCGCGGCGTCAGGGACGGGGAAGTGATAAAAAATATAATCTGTGATTTAGCCTTTGTTTTCAGCTGGTAATAAAGCTGACACGGGCATGCTTTGTGTAATACACCCTCGGCTACACCGCTGTAAAGCATAATAAACATGGGCGGGTGATGAGACAACAGAAGCCAGGGCACAGATATGCAAAGGGCCCCACCACCTCCCCATAAACAGGAGCAAGACACAAACTTTGTGGTGAATTGCACCTCTTTGTGGTCATGTTGTGTCCAATAGTGGGTGTTTTGTGTCTTTTTGTAGTTGTTTTCTGGTTGTTTTGTACATTTTGGTAGTTATTTTACCTTTCCTGTGTTTATTTTGTGTCTTTTTGTAGTGTTGTGGGTCTCTTTTGTGTCTAATATTGTGTTTTTGGTCATTTTGCATCACCTTGTAGTGATTTTGTGTCTCCTTGTTGTTGTTTCCTGTCTCTGTGGTTCTTTTGTCGGTTTGTGAAGTTAATTTGTGTCCGTTTGCGGTTCATTTGCATCTCTTTGTGGTCTATTTGTGTCTTTTTGTAGTCGTTAGGGTGTCTTTGAGGAAACTGTGTGTCTTGTTGAGGTACTTTTGTGTCTTATCTGGACGTTTTGTAGTCATTTTGTGTCTCTGTGGTGTTTTTGTTAGTTTGTGTTGTTAATTTGTGTGTCTTTGCAGTTCATTTGCATCTCTTTGTGTTTGTTTTTGTGTCTTTTTGTCGTCGTTGGGTGTCTTTGAAGAAATTGCGTGTCTTGTTGAGGTAATTTTGTGTCTTTCCTGGTCATTTTGTGTTGCTTTGTAGTCATTGTGTGTCAACTTATGGTGTCTGTAGTCGTTTTTGTACATTTTTGTAGTTATTTTGTGTCTCATGGTTGTTTTAGTGTTTTGGGTCTCTTTCAGTCTAATTTAGTTGTTTTTGGCATTTTGTTTCACTTTGTGCTAATTTTGTGTCTCCTTTAAGTTGTTTTGTATGTTTGTGTAGTTAATTTGTGTTTCTTTGCATCTCTTTGTGGTCATTTTGTTTCACCTTGTGGTTGTTTTGTGTTTTTTTTTGTAGTTGTTTGGGTCTCTTTGAGGACATTTTGTGTCTTATATAGGTAATTTTGTCCTTTTTGGTCATTTTGCTTATTTTTGTATCTCTTTGTAGTTTCTTTGTGGTCATTATGTATTTCTTTGTGGTCATTTTGAGGCTCTTCCTTATAAATATGAGTGCAATTTTGCAGGTGAAGGCCAGGGAAGCCCCTTGACCTGTACCTGGTTGGTCCATTTAGTAATCCATCCATAATAACACATGTTTGTTACTTTCAGATGTCCCTGTGATGTGTCAAAGAATGAAGATCCTCCCACTCTGGTTTTAGACCGCACCATGTTGGATAAAGCCAGTGATAAAGACCAACAGACTGAGCATTGCTCAGACTGTGGATGCAGGCTATCAGAGCCGGACTCTGATTCAACCAACACTTCAGCCACTCCTAAACAGCAGCGTGTGCAAAAAGCAGTCAGTCCTTCCAAATGCTCATCCTGCCAGGCAGGCAGCAGTCTCCCTAACGGGCGACGTCCACACCGCCGCCTCCGCCTGGACCCTCACAGCTGTGGCCTGTGCTCCAAAACCTTCATCTCCTCCGCCCACCTGAACCTTCACCTCGCCTCTCACAACAAGGAGAGGAAGTTCAGATGTAGCACCTGTGGCAAGTACTTCCACCAGTCCTCCCACCTGATGGCGCACAAGATAATCCACAGCGGGGACAGGCCATTTAAATGCCCAGATTGTGGTAAGACCTTCGGCCGCGCCTCCCATCTGAAGACCCACCGTCGGCTCCACACAGGCGAGAAGCCCTTCAAGTGCACCTACTGTGACAAGTCGTTCACACAGAAGGCTGGACTCCTGGCACATGTTCGTCTACACACAGGGGAGCGGCAATACAAGTGTGAGCAGTGCGGTGAGGGTTTTCGCTCTTTGGCACTCCTGCTCTCTCACAAGGCTGCGGAGGCATCTGGGCAGGCCAAACCAGTGTCACCGCCTGCACTCAACCAGCCTCAGAAGACACAGAGTACCCTGGAGGATCTGAAATGTGGCGTCTGCTGCCGCACCTTTGTACGATCATCATACATCAGGCTGCACATACGCCTCAAAAAAGGACAGCGGCCATATCACTGCAAAGTGTGCAACAAGACCTTTGTCAAGCTGGATACGTTTGTGAACCACTGTGATAAACACCTAAGACAGAAAAGGGATAAAAGTGTGGTAAAGGTGGTTAAAGACAAAGTTGTTAAACCTCCCCTGTTTGTCCCACTCTCCAGGCCTCCTTCTCCTGAACCCTCACCCACTCAGCCGTCATCCACAGAGGTCAACACACGCTCCAGAGCAAAAGCAAAGACTAAGACGGAGCCATGACCAAGAGAAGTGCATCCACCAAGAAAAAAATGCCCTTAAACTAATAAATGTGCCAGGGCACATAGCAGTAACAAATGCACAACAGGAGTGTCATGTCGATGTAATTTTTAAAAAAAAAATCCCAAACCAACACAACTAATGAAAAATTACATTTTAACAAATGATCAGAGAAAGGGATAAAGAGCAAAGTTGTAGTTTAATAACTCCAAAAATGCTGTTATGCATTTCATATCAAGATGACTTTACTAATTGTACAGTTATTTTATTTGGAATAATTAATTTTATTGTGAATAATTGTCTTTGTAGGTACCACAATGTTGTTGTTTTTTATGCCTATGAGGCTAATTAACAATCGTAATAATATTTTAAGTGGCGTACATTGTTCACTCTAATCTGTAAATATAGAAAAAGGTATATCTCTAATCATGATAATTCATGGTTGTTTTCTTAAACCCATACAAGCCTGTTGGCATGTATAGCACTTAATACAATCAATGTAAATGAAATGCCTATTGTAAAACAATATGCATATAGGGTAAAAAAAACCAACATAAAAGCAAAGTGTGGAGTAGTGAGCCATTTCTTTTTGTTGCACATTGAGACCACAAATACTGTTCAAAACAATTTGTTGTTTCAGTCATCAGCTGTTGTCTTCTATAAAACCTGTTAATTCACTTAGCATTCAAGTTCAAGTCACAGCAGTGCTCCATAGTTCATCATTATCATGTAACTTCTTCTGCCCTTAAAACCATAGTTCACACTGTGCTGTATCACCTGGGCCTGTACTTACAAGGCTTAAGTAGGACTACATGTCCTGTCAGATGAGCCTCCTTATGACTCTCACTTTATTCCAGGTCAGCAGCAGCTCACAGCTGACCCTAAACTCAGCAGAAGATGTATTAGACTGTTTTCCTGTGAATCTCCAATGCTGACGGAGAATCTGTCACCTCCACATGGGGAAACTCTTTGTCCCAACCTGTGGACAGAGAAAAAAAAACACATTTAAGGACATAATTTATAAGTTAAAAGTCAAGTTAGGACTGGGAATCAAATTGCATGAGTGTCACTAATGTAACCACAATGCTGTAAAACAGAAGAAAACAATCCACCGCCACTTTAAGGACATATATCAATGAATTAGATAAGAAGAGTACAAAGTTTAGGATAAAACGTTTGCCTGGCATTTGTCTGTTTCCCCTGTGCTGCTGTTAATGCTCCAGTGCAGGGTAACGGTCATGTGGCGTCTCCAGACGGGGTTCCTGCGCAGGAGAATGCTTCCACTGATGGAGTCTCCAGTATACACACTAAGTGGCCTGTCCAGCATGAACAGAGTCTGCTTCCAGTGTGTTGGCCTGCAGAGAAAAGGGGTCTACTTAGCACTGTCATGCAGTTTTGACTCTTTTTAAGACACTAATATTCAAGTGAATAAAATATAGTGCAGCCTGTAACAAAGGTATACACAGAGGTTGATTTTAAAGTCCAAAGTATTTGTATGTTTGCCACTCACAAATTTTGATGATCTGAATTGTCAGTATGGGCTGTTAAAATTGCTGCAAGAGCTCATGAGCACTGATGTTATTGAATAAACTATCCTTTCTTGTGCTGCACAACAGAGTGAGCGTTTTTGCGGTTTTACTCAGAGAAAGGTCCGGTGTTAAGCTCCACTGTTGCGCCTCCTGTCTCCAGGCTCTCGAAATGAACAGTGAACCAGGCGGTGAATCCATGGAAAACACCAGACTTCTCCACACAATAATGAAACTGACCCTTTATTTCCTGAGAAATGAAACACACGGCCCTCTGGGATGAAAACTGCAACTTGTGTGGGGTGGTGCAATTGATGATAAAAAGGAACACACACAGACACACAGTACCTCCAGATCTTTGACCTGCAGAGTGTACATGTCAAGGCACAGGACATCACAGGGAGTGGCGAGGCAGTCATCGGGCTCAACCAGGTGGCTGAACTTGGGCTTGGTGAAGAACTCCTGCTGAGCCAAAGGCCTGCAGAGATGAAATGTTATCAAGCACCGTGGGGAAATGAGGTTGCTGCCACAGATAATACACTGAACAAACATTTAAATGCAACACTTTGGGGTTTGCGCCCATTTTCACAGGTTATGTCAGAGATCTAAGACTTTTTTATGCACATAAAGGACTTATTTCTCTCAAGCCTTGGTTGCAAATTAGACTGGATAGTGAGACTTGGACAATACTGATGTTTTGATAGGGTTTTGCTGTAGTTAAACATGATTGTCTTCATGTATTACAGGTCACACTGCATTACCTATTGATTTACAAATGATCATTTTGTGGGTGAAGTGTTCCTTTAACTGACCTGGGATTACTGTTCTTGTCTTTCTTGTATTGTTCCATTAGTGTTTTAACATTTGTCTTGCATTAAAGGAAAAAAAAAATATATATATATTCTTTCGCTGTATTATGACCACTGTTCCTCTACTAATGCAGCTTTCCTGTGTAGTACATGCTGCATGTTGCACAACTCTTCTCCAGTCCACCATGCTTCGTTCACCAAATGTTTTTTGCCCTCAGTGGCTCAGTTCCTGAGGCTGTTTCCGGTGTCAACCCCCTCCCACTTCCTGATGATGCCTTTCTGGTAACCTTAGATATAGTGTCTCTCTACACTAACATACCCCATAAAGGGACTGAAAACCTTGAATGATTTCCTGTGGGATAGAGGGAGTAAATTCCTCTGGAATGAGCACCACCTTCTGGTGACTCAAAAAAGGGGGGCTTGCTGACCCAATGTGTTTCTTACATAATATGACAAAGTTTCAGAAGGTATTGAAGACATTCTCATAAAACGATGGCGCATATTACAAAAAGACGAACTGATGAAAAATCTTCACACTGAAAAACCCACAGTAACATTCAACCAATTCATGTACATTCTGAATATGTCCTCTCAAAACAAAAAACCTTTACAAACCATTATCACACTGATCCCTGGTGGAAACTATACATGCAGGGCTTCTGTGCAATGTAACACAACTAGGAAAAGTTGGTTCAGCCACCCACATACAGGTAAACAATATGCAAATCAGATATCTGGCATCACTACCTGGCACAACAGATTGTTATATTAAATGCTTCAACTTTCACCTCTGAGATCAAGATCTTTAACATGTCTACTGAGAATGAAATGCAACACAGTGACCTTATTAATTGTAGAAAATCTGAGTACAAAAAAATATAAGTAAGTCAGGGTGATGTTCAGTGAGAACAGCTGACTAATGGCCCTTACTGAAGAGGAGTGAAGTCCAGACCATAGGGTTGCTCCCAGAAGGCCATCTTCTCTGCATAATAGCTGTTGGCCTGACATGGCACCAAGGTGAGGGCCGCAGATGAGGGCCACATCACGCCGCCTTCCTTAAGCCAACGGTCCCTGGCCAGCAGGACTGACTCCACCATGAACTCAAACTAGACCAGAGGAAGGAGAGAAAGAAACATGATCGATTGCATTGCATAGCACCTTTATACAGATAAGTGCGTGTTAAAGTGTTCCACAGATGACTGACAAGCCGGTAATAAGATGGAACAAGTGTCAAAATAAAAGCAACAAAACAGGCAAAAACAACAAAAACATGTAGGATAATAAAAAAGATAAACATGTTATAAAATTGTTTTAAAAGCTACACAATGACAGTAACTAGAAAAAAATGATTATAAAGTAAAAAAAGATTAAAAATGATGACAATAAAATTGAATTTTCAATAAAAGCTAGACTAAAAACTACATAAAATATATTAAAAAGACAAAATAAAGACAAATAAAATCTATAAGAGGGGTATAAAAATATAATAATATTAATAGTACTAAAAAAATAAAATTTTACAACATAAACACAATAATGTAGCTGAATAAAAATAATGTAAATAACGTCTATAAACCATTCTTAATCAAAAGCCTGAGTGAATGGGTATATTTTATTGTTATGTTTAAAAGATTTTAACACTTCCAGCGGCTCTCATGTCCTCAGCCAGACTGTCCCAATGGCTTTGAGCATAACAGCTAAAAGCTGGCTCACCAAAGACTGCAGTTCTGCACTTTGGAACAACCAACAGACTCCTGCCAGAGGACCTGAGGCGCCGTACTGGTTTATACCCTGTAAGCATTTCAGATGTACTATATGTCGGGGCAAGACCATAAAGTGCTTTAAACAAATGCAATAACTTTAAAATCAATATAAAAACCAACAGGCAACCAATGTCTGGACTTGTGGTATATTCAAACTCTGAATGAGACTCAGAATGGAAGTGCATGACGGGGGTCCAATGAAACTCTAATAGCATGGAGATAAAGCAAAGTAGAACACATCCTCTCACAGTAACTTGTATTGTTAGTAATGGCAGTGGCGTTATTACCAGCAGGCAGTTTCCCATCCACTCTGACACCAGGATGTCCACCTGCTCGGGTAGTTCAATCTCCTCAGCTCGTCCCTGGAGCACCGTGACCACCTCCTCGCAGCCATTCTGCTTCACCAGCTGTCTGGTGTACTCGGCCATGGAGCTTGCCTCCACAGCATACACCTAAAGAACCACAGAGAGACTTCGACACTGCATGCTGGTTATGCCATGTAGCAGCACTCCTTGTCCAGCAGGTGGGAGTATAGGTACACCAATATTTTATATACAGAGCACCTGTGAGTAATGAGCAGTCTGGTACATTACACAGAGACTGCTCATATTTCAGGCTATTTTTCTTGTGAGTTTTGTGTCATTTGAGATGAACTCAGAGCTTTAAACTACATTTTTGTGTAAAAAAATATATAATATGTAAATTTCTGTTATAATTGTGTGTTACTTTATGCAAATGTGGTCTAATTTCAAAAACATTTTGGGGCTAAAAATACCAAAAATTGGAAATAGATGACTGTTTTCCCAGATGGGCTGACAAATTGTTGATACTTAAAAGGAAAATTCTCCCAATTTTACACATCAAAGTCTGTTTACAGGTCATAGGGAGTGATACTGCATCCATGAAAAATGTTGTGTAACTTGCTACATTAGCTCCTACTAGCATAACACACCCAAATCTCAACTGATGGAAGACTTGTTGCATTGTTAATTAAGAAGGTGTGGAATAAAAAAAACAAAAAAACAGTATCTCTGGTTCAGCTGCATTGCTATAAAAATTCTTTATTTGCTTACACCCCTATATATGAATATGTACATCAATCATTAACAATAAATGAGGAAGCAGGTACTTAAAAAATGATCCACGCTTAATTTTTGTAACATAAAAGTTTGCATGATAGCCTCAGCAAACTTTTTAATTGTTTATTTTCCCTACATAAATCATATTTATTCAGCTTTGTTTAACTTCATATTTTTTCCTCAGGTCATCTGTGGGAGCTGCCCCACTGGTGTATACCCTGTAGACGGCATAACCAGCAACCTGAGCCTCAGTGTTTCAGTGACTTACCCTGCAGCCATACTGTTGCCATTACCTCTGAGGGCTGTGCCAGCTGAGCGCAGAACAGGCTGATGATGCCAGTCCCGCAGCCGAGGTCCATCACCACCTTATTCCTTAGAGAGGCGCTGTTGCCGAGAATAACCTGCCGGTACGCCTCAGTGCGGCTCTTATCTGACAGCATCTCCAAGTGAAGCCTCTGTGGGATTAAAAAAAGGAAGCGAGAATAAAACAGAGTAACTAATATGACTCTTTGATAAGTATCTCAGTGCAACATGTGACAAGTCATGACACGTGGTGTAGTCAAGATGATACTGGCAGGTTTGCATGTTATTTTACAAAGATCCACAGTGTTCTATATTAATTTAAGACAGCATAACGGAATAAATTATATTGCAAATGCAGACATTATCAAATAATCCAATTAAACTCAACTGCAATAAACTATACACTCAGCAACAACCAATCACATAACTATGTCTGTGCCCAGTTTGCCTTAAATTGACAAAGACTGTGTGATGAAAAGTGGCGTTATTAAGTAAAATGATAATTGAGAAAGATGCTGTTGTGACATCGAAACGGACATAAGTTTCATGGTTCCATTGAATCATTTTGTGTATTTTTCAAACGGATATTTATTCAATAATGTCTTGTTTGTTCAATACTGAACACTTTGGCTCTCCGTAGTTTGCCAATTAAAGACCCAGTGTGTAGGATTTAGGGAGCTATATAGGCAGAAATGGGATATAACATCTGTATATAATCACCCGAAACTAAGAATAGCTGTGTTTTCATTACTGTTCTTTCTACAGTAACCCAGAACGGACAAACCAAACACCAGATCTAGATAGGACCAAGTGTATTTTCACGTCCGCCACCGCACTTCTCCTACACACTCTGCACATGGGAGAAGTTTCAGTTAGTTGCACTGCTAGACGCCACTAAATCCTACACACTACACCTTTAACACAATAGCACAATAGCTGACAATTAGTATTCAAAGCTTGCCTTATTTTTTGTGTGTTTAATTTCCTGCCTTCCAGACAGCCATTGTTTTAAAATTACTTCAGCAGAGGATGACAATCACTGCAGAGACCTCAGAACTTAATTGAAAGGTATCCATCACCACTTCTGCCTCAGGAAGAGTAGTGGTTGCCAAGGTAACAACTAATTGGGATCCAAATTAACAATTAACAATTTCCTTGCTGTAACAAGAGCAGGGCCTTTTTTGATTTGTTTTCTATGAAATGCTGACCTGAAGATGTTTGAAAGTCAATAGGTAAACAGCAGCCTTTTACACTTAATTAGCATAGATATATTATGGGTTTGATTCTGCAACATGTCTCGTCAATGTATTGCATTTCTGCAGCTCTCTGTGATCTCCAAGTTGTCCTTAAACACACCACCACAGATTACAATACTAGGATAACAATTGCGTCCAAAGAAAATATGTTTACTGTGATGGATTCATCTCAAGTAAGGCCAATGCACTTTAATGTTTATTAACCACCATCCTGAAATGCATGACTGTGTGAGTGGCAGGAAATCAGTCTAAAGTCAACATATTCAGCTTGTAGATGAGCAGGCTGTGACGCCTTTAACAGTGTGACCCCTTCAGGTTTCTAACCAGTGTCCCATAACTGCCAAAGTACTCTTCATCTTGCCATGGGTCCTCCAGGGAGGTGTCCTCCTCCTCCTCCTCCTCCTCCTCCTCCTCCTCCTGGCGCAGGTAGCTGGCAGGGACATAACCTATGACCCCACGGAGCTCTGCCCACCACCACTCTGATGAAGGCTTGGCGTGCACGCGCAGTCTGTCACCTCTGCTGAAACTAAGCTGCGGGACAAAAACACCACAGTTGAACCTTTTCAGTGTAGGTGTGCCGTTACCAGGCTGCCAGGCGTCTGTGTGGGTCTCTAACCTGGTCGCTGCCACTTCCAGTGAAACTAGACAGGGCAACATACTCTTCAACCGATGCATCATCCTCATCCTCTCTCTCTGTCTGCATGTCTGACGGTTGTTTCGACTCGCCCACTGTTTGCTTCTCTGTACGACACAAATTAAAGCTTTTCACTGGATAACACGGTGTCTTTGTATGAAAAGAAAAACGGTGTACTACTGTGAAACGAGCGGTAAAGTCATCATCACAACACTAGCGTGGAACAACTTCCTGTTCTGACGTCACGTTAAGTTACCGAGCGTTCACGTGCTGTGGTAAATATCACAATTATACATCGAGTGTGAATGAAGGCTCCACAAAAACATGATCCGCTACTTTGACCGCGACCATGTAAGCGTGTCAACAATTCTGGCAATTTAAGAATTGCATTACATAGCACATGTTTGGCATGCCACGTAAATTCTTTTATTATATTCGTCTTAATATTCGTTGTTTTTATTTTTGTATGAGTCGTGCATAGTTCGTGTTTTCCTCCTCATTTTGCCACCATAGCCAATTTTATTTTCAAGGTGCTCTCTCTCTTAAACACAGCCTAATTTACAGCATTGTTCGGCTTAGTTCAAAACACAAGGTAAAATTGTGACACGTTGATTTCCGAACATGGTAAGGGGAATCACGGAGGAGCACCTGAAGGCAGCACCGCGCTCTTGAAAAGAGTGCAGCAACCACTTGATTTTACAAAATTTGATAGTGAACTCCTCTTCAAACAAAAAGATCCACAGATGTTTAGCACATTAAGTTTAATAGTTACTCGAAAACTATATCTGATGGTACCTTATTAGTTTTTCAAATGCAAATGAGTTTACTTGAGGTTTTTATACAGTAGAGCAGAAATGTTCAATGTTCATGTTTTATCTACTTCAATAATTTTATTTGATATTTTAAATTATCCCTAGCTTTTGCAAGTCAGCGAGTCATTAAGCACCCCTTGTTGTTTCTTGTGGAGAACAAATTAACAGTCAGACAGAATTAAGGTACAGTATACAAATATTACAAAATAGCATTTATTTACATTTTTTAAAAAAAGAATACATCAAACTTAATCATAACTTAAAGCACAGAATTAATGAGCAGCTAAACTGTTCACATTAAAGTCTTAAAACATCACCCCTGGCTGATACACAATCTCAGGGCAGTCAGCATTTCTTTCTTCACTCCAGTAAATCAAGTGTTTGTAGTATGTAATTCAGTCCTCTGACGTGTGTGAGTGTGTCGCATGTTGTTCAATACGACCACCAACTTCTTTTCAGGAGCATGTCACACATCCATGGTAAGACGTTTCAGCTGTCTTTTGTCTTGGACTTGAGGAAGGGCTTATGCAGCACATCATAGAGTCGCCGTGCCTGCAAGCACAAAATGTCAACACGATAACATCACAAATGTTCCATCTACCTCCTGTGTACTCATACGGTGCACGTGTATTTTTAACTCACTTTTTGTGGACCAAGGCCCGGACAGAGGACCAAGTCTTCCTTAGAGGCATTGATGATTCCATCCACAGACTAACAAATGACAAAATTCATCATCTCAGTGTGAAAATATTAATTCAGAGCTCACCATCAAATCAGCCTGTGGATATGTCTGTGCATATAAACAGATCGTAGTATAGCTGCAATCTGAGGATGATTTTTCACACAATTGGTACTCACTGAGAAAGTTGACAGTAAGGTCATGGCATCGGTCTTGTTTATAGACTTCACAGTGGTCAGACAATCTGTAACCTTAAAACAAACCCACAAAATTATCAGTGCATTGTTAGAGAGACTGGAAATCACAGCAAGACTTTGCCAAACACTCTAACTGCATTTAATTTTCATTGAGTCTATGTGACTGTGTCATATTGAGTTATCACATTAAAATGCCTTCCATGTTCTTCAAATAGGCAAAATGATTAGAAATAGCAATAACACTCAGAATCTTTAATTACAAAACGGCAAATCCACACACCTTTGACAGATAGTTCTTTTCAACCTGCTCCTTCAGTGCATCTGCTGGTTTCTTTTCATATGACTTATATGTCTCCAGGTAACGCCCGGCTTCCTCTGGACTGTCAAATCAACATTGAGAAAATAAGTTATGTTTCTTTATTCATTTGATTGTACTAGTTTATTATCAGGCACCATGTTCCCTGATCAGCAAACAAAAAGACAATGAACAAGAGTAAGGCTAAAAGGCTCATTTTCATTTATTGATTCTGGCAAGATAAAAGAACATGATATAACAACATATTGTAAGATTTTTACTATTGCATAATTAAAAGTATTACAGGACATAAAACAGCCACTATAAACCCAAAGATGCACACTATCAGACTTTATCTTTCCCTTACACACTTTAGGTGGCAAGGCCAGGATAATAAAGAAGTAAACATTCAGAACTGTTTCCAAGTGCACACTCTTCTACGTCTATGTCCTGTAACAAACTGCTTAGTCCTTTTGGCAATCTGTTGAAGGTCTTACCTCCAAGCCAAGATGAGAGTGCAGTCAGCCATGATGCAGATGCGAGCCAGCTCCTTCAATGCATGATGAGGATCTTTCTGTGATGGAAAACCAATGTCAGTAAGACAAACTACAGGTGCTCTTAAAGCTTTATAAATGGAACTTGAGGCTATACTGCAAATTTCTGAACCAGATCTGACACTCATACAGTATCTCATATTTATCAACTCTTGCATTTATATTTTACTACATACAGTACTGAAACTGCCTCCAGTTGCACACGTCAGACTTCAATTACACCACTGTTGGCAAAACTTTTTCTACATAGGCAAGACATACGTCACAAATAGTTCTGCATGGATAGCTTACATTACAGCTCTCCTTTAAAGTTTAGTGTGTTGTCTGGGCCGTTCCATTTTGGTAAATATAACATTGCTAAATGCTCTAATCCTTGTACTTTAATGGGAAATGACATCACTTACCTGATAGCTATTATAGTAACCTAGCAAGCCTAGAAAACTGTAAAGGTATTTGTGTCTCCTGCTTTGTTATGAATTTGCTTTATAGCCTATGTTTTTGCTACTTGAGTTAACAGCTGACCAGATGTGTTCAAGTTTTTTTTAAGGTTAAATACTTAGATGAAACCAAACTGAACATTAAAAAAATGGAGTATCAGTCTTGAACTGCTGTAGCAGGAAGCTTTGAACTGAACTGAGCCAGCCACTCTTCATTCCTGACATAAACAGAGTCAAAATATATTTTTCACTTAACAGACTTTTAAGTACTGAGTCCTGAGTGAACCCACAGAGTAATTCTAAGGGCCGTTTCATAGTCGACACAAAGGCACGCAGACGCAAACGCATTGGCCGCCATGATGCGGGCTTGCGTCTCAAAATGTGTTGTCCATTTTTTTGATGCGCGATGCAGCGATGCATGTAATACCATGTGTTGCCAGCGGGGGTGATAATGCAAGTGACGGTACTTACCACAGGTGTGAAATATGGCGGGACCCCCATTTATGTGACAGTTATAGTGCCCTGCACTCTAATAAAATAGCAGTACCAACTAGCTACAGCAGTACTAGCTAGCCGGAATGTACCAGTGACTCTGCTACCCCCTATTGCGCGAGCGATGTATTGCATTTCAAGTGTTGCCCACGTCGCTTGCGTTCAATGTGTTGACTATGAAAGGAAGTGCGTTGCTCGCATCGCTTGCATCACTTGCTCGCGTTGCGTGCGTCAACTATGAAATGGCCCTAAACCTTTTCACTGCAAATGTTAAAGCAGGATGTAAATGAATTGTGAGATGACATCACATTAACAAATGTAACAAAGTAAAAGTGTATTTAATTTATTTTCTATTTAATTAACTGATTTAATACTTCATGCATCATTGCCTTTTAAATGCAAGGGTGCATCATTTAAACACTGAAAACGTGACGTATATCAGAGATAGGAATTCATTTTTAACAGAGTGTAATAGGAACTTTATGACACCTTAGAGCATTTGCCAACGCTAATTACAATTTGATCAAATTTATACAAACAGATATCAATTGATTAAAATATGCCTTCTTTGGATCTGATAATGATCTTCCCCATCTTAAAAGTTTGGTAAATACAGTAGTAACAACTGGAATATTACCTTATAGGAGTTAAAACATTACCGTTAACAAAACACAGCACTTTCAGCTGTGAGTCAGATAATATTGAGTAATTCAATATAACTTGTCAAAGTCAAATTTAATGTTTTGAATACAAAATATCTTTTAACTTACCACATCTACTTGTACCAGCAACACTCGCAGGGTGAAAGTCTGTCCAAGCTGCTTCAGACGTTCATGGATATAGTTTGGATTAAGATTGTGATACCTCAGACTTTATGCCAGGCCCAAAACAAAACACACAGGGGAAGAAAAAGACATATGAAAAAAGGGCATTTTGCACATCAGATATTAATCTAAAATAATAAGTGCTCGTCTGAATAATTAAGTGTGTGTATGATACCGTTAGGAAAACATGAAAATGCACCAAACAACGCACACATTGTTTGCTCCTCTACATACACATGCCAACACCTCTTCTGGATCCCACGTACCTACACACACACTGTTCTTGAGGCACAAAAACCCACCTGAGGAAGAGCGCACAAGTTGTCTGGCCCAAGACATAGTCTGGTACAACTTCTCCGAACTCCCAAGGGACACTCCTCACATACTTCAGGATAGGATTTCCCCTCTGAATTGGTAAAGACACATATGCAATGAGATACCTACCACTGAGCAAGACAGTTAAAGGGCCTGAGATCAGTCAAACTGGAATGTCAAACTTGGATGTTACCTGCTTGTGCCTAAGTTAAAAGGCACATACATGTTAATGCATACCTGTCGAGGACTGACAATGATACTGCTCCCAGACCCCACTGGTTTTGGACCCAGGCTTGGATCTGACCTTTGACAGTTCCCTTCTTTTTGGTCTGTAGCAGCAACTGTCTCCTCGCTCTTCTTTACATCTTCAGATCCACCTTCAGTCCCTTTATCACAGTCCTGAACTGTCTCACACCCTCCTGGGGCAGACGACACTGACTCTGCCCCACTTTGCTTCAGATTGTTCACACCAACATCTTCAGTCCTGAGCGGTTTGGGGGGACCGTCTCTCTTAGCAGGAGCAGCCACATTGCTTTTACTCTGGACGATATATTCTGCATATGAAAATGGCTGGTGAGCGGGCTCAGAGGCAGGCTTTACTGGTGATGAAGTTGAGGCAGATGTGCTCTGTCCAGCTTTGAATGAAGGTTGAAACTGCGGTTTTGGCTGGAAAACATTCACATAAAAAAATCCTGTCTGAGAGTCGAAAAGTATGAAAAGGACCACAAACAATCACTCGCGCTTTTAGCAAACTATACTGACCAAAACCTTGTGTTGCTGAGTTGGTAAGCTATTTAAAAGGTTAAATTTTTGAACTGTACGTTAACGCTCGTTGCCAACTGTAAAGTTAACGTTACTGTAGCTAGTTAGCTAGCTAGCTAATGCATAGCCGTTGTAAATACTTAATGTATATTCTAGCAAAATACTGACCGGTGCTCTTTCTTTGGTGAAAGCGGAGTCGTCCAGATTGATATTAAACCTCTTCTTCATGTCTTTAAGCTGGTGAAGACTTTCCAAGTGAACACATGCCACTGAAAAGTGAGACTTTGGGTAACGTTACTCAGTAGCGCGAGCTACTGACAGAGCTACAGTAGCGACTTCCGGTCTAAATCCTTCAAAATAAAAGCAACGTCTCGGAAAAAATAGGTATGAAGCTAATAATATTGATTAAATTGATTAAAGTATAATCACTCAAGACAAAGGCCATCTGGTTGTGTGTCAGTGAGACAAACACATTAGACTATGTGCTAAGGTTGTAAACTTTGTTGATGTCTGGTACTAGATGTGGTTCCACTTCACTTGAAATTATATGCACAACCAGAGAAGGTAAAAGCTGAAATGAAAATAAAGGCTTATCTTGTGCATATCATTTTGTCATAAGTATGGTGATTAGGCAGCAATTTTACAAACATGTAAGTCCCAGACTACATCATGGATGCATCGTTTAGTTCACTGGCCAATGGGAAATGTGTTGTAAAGTATGAGCACTGTGAAGAAAATCACTGGCAATTTAGTGACAACATGGAATACAATTAAAACACTCCGGTTTCAGATGCCAACCTGCAGAGAACTTTTCAGGTTGGCTTTTTCTTACTTATTTATACAAACCAATTATGGTGTCATAGTGTTCACCTTCAAGTTTATGTTTATTTTTGTCATTTCAAGAAATATAGCTGGATTAAATAATGCTTCTCTCTGGACCAAAATATAAAAGAGCAATTCATTAAGATGGTGTATGTAAAAATATGCATCAAAAACCTGAGTGAAATAAAATATCTGAGTTTAAATTCAAGTAAAATACAAACGACAAAGTTAAAGATACAAAGGTCCGCAATTTACGCATATACACCCATTTAACTTTTGTCACCGTGAATTTCGCCTTGGGGATGAATAAAGTTATTCTTATTCTTACATGGAATAAAAAATATGATGATGTCATAGGATTAAAATCATTGTATTTCTATCAGTATCACTTCTATAGTTTACTCCGGTCTGCTGCCTTGGAGCATGAAGAGTTGCCTAGGAGACAGTGACGCCGCTATTCAAACCGCGTAGCATGGCATTTTGGGATACCATTCCCCATCATGGCGGATCAGGTAGTTCGCTAACGTAAACGGTTAGCATATACAACGGTTGTTTGGATTCACACTCCTAAGGACTGCAGCTTTCTGGCATTTTCTACACAGGGGCCGCATCAACCGAACACAAACTGGGTAATTATATGCTACAGAGTCGGCTGCTGTGATGAGCGAACGAACTTGCTTTGTTGAAACAAGTAGCAGCTAATGTCTTAGCTAGTTTGAATAGCTACGAGCATGCTAACGCAGCTAGCGGTAATGGTGGTGAACGAGTTGGCAGTGGGTCGCCGCTTAGGCCGCGGCGTGCAGGCAGCATGTTTGACTCTTAAAGCCCATACATTGCCTTACTGGAGCGTGTAAAACAAGTGAGGTTTCAAGAATCAACCATTTAATTGAAGTAAATTACAGCTAATGTTATATTGACTTGGGATGTAGTTAGCTAGCCGCAGTGATCCGTGAATGAACGTTAACGCAGGCCTGACAGTGATCAGTGTTATCTAACGTCTTAATGTCTGTTACTACTGGAAACTTTTTTCTCCTTTTGCCTCTATTATCCATGCAGCTTTTGCCTAACAATACGTATTAATAATTATTTTTGGTGTAACTCAACACTGTGTTATAATGTGAACGAAGAGTTGGGGTAACTTAATATTAGCTTACGGTACTTGATATCTAAAGTAACATGTCGGCAACCGTACCTTTGATAGCTAACGTTAGCTTTAGCATCAACTGAAGCGGTAACAGTTAGCTAGGTGTTATGGCTACATAACCTCAAATGCCGGTGCGGTTTACGTGGTTTTGTTTTCGGTTAAGTAGCTTTTCATAAATTTTTAACGCAATTTAAATATACAGTGAGAGTTTGGCTCAATTGCCAGTGTTTATGAGTAAGAGTGCTTCTCACATGCTATGTTTGTATACTAGCAGGGCTAATGTTCGCCGTATTAAAGCTTTACGATTGTAGGACGTCTAACATTACTTTCTTTAGTCAAACGCAGTATTTATTCAATTGTTCATTTTTTTTTAAATTTTGTGAAAAATAATAAAGTCATCCGTATGTATACAAAGGGCAGTGGGCTAACAGTAAAATAAATGTAGATTTAATAAGTTGTCTTTTAAAGATCTAAGACAGTTTTTAATGTGTAGCAAGGAAATATAGTCAATCTTTGCATTTAGTTGTTTTACAGACTTTGTTTGCTTTAGGAATCCGACCTCACTGGTTAGAGAGATGCTGCAGGGGACGGCAACGCTGCCTTTGTTGGGTTAGGAAGTTGTCTAGTGTTATGTCTTAGATGGTTATGCCATTGACTTGTACTACCAGTGCTCCGGCTTTTGGTGTGTTTGTTACACGTTTGGTCACATCCAGGTCAGTGGTGATAAGGCAGGTATTGCCGGCAGTTTATTCTCCCTGAAGATGGCTGATCTGTTAGGAAACCCATAATACTGTTCACTATCACCTGTCCTTGTACTGACTCTTTGGAAACTAATTGAAAACTTTACAGCCTGCAAAATCAAAAGCAAAGTGAAACCAGCTACTGTGTTATCCTTATCAGTAATCTTATCAGCTTTCCACATTTGTGCTGAGACATACTGAAGGTTTAAGCATTGGATTGTGTGTTCACAGACAAGCTGTCGAGTTTGCATGCCAAATCGTCCATTTAAGTTACTGTGCTTGAACAACAGTATGTGGTTGAAAAATTGAATATAACATGATCAGAAGATGTTCTCACAATACCTGTTTAGGTTTAGGAATGAGACCTCAACATGTATTTTATTTTTTTTCCCCCTCTGTGTCTCATTTGAGCACAAATTGGAAATGGATCAGTTCCAGTCTTTCCTCTTGGAGATGGATATTCTTGGAGCATTTCTCATCTGCAATGTTGGTTTTAGTCACAGAGGGACTATATGCAACAGTAGTCTAATGCAACAGAATTGCAGTAAATCCTGCCTTCATGGAGGTTAAAATGTTAAGTTTCTATTCAAACTTTTTTAGAGAGGGATTGATTTAGTTTTAGTTTTGGAGGCTGTAGTTTGTCTAGGCTTTGCACAGCATGGAGTGGCTAAAGCAGCCTGACCAGGGCTCATGGAAAAACCCTTTTATTAGATGATTGTGTTATTTAAAATTTGGCTACGAAATCTATACATCCTCTTGTGTTGGTGCTGCATTCTTTGTTGCTTAACTTACAATACCTTTGTTTTTCTCGCCAGTGTTGAGTGAGGGAGCGGCACGCCAGTGACATTAAGAAGACCTTCTACAAAATCAGGGGCACCGGCACAATGGAATGTGCAGTGGACATCCCCTCAGGTGAGTGATTGATAAGACACAAATAAACTTGTCATTACAATGTTTACCCATTTTGATTTAGTTAATTTTACTGCTGTTTTCTCCCAGATTTCAGGTTTGAATTGTTAGTTTATTGTAAAAGACTGCCAAATGCCCCCTAGCTATGTATCACTTCACTCTTTGCATATCTTGAACGTTTTAGACAGTAAAATGACTACAATGATCAACACAAGCCTTCAGATCAAGCAAAATAAAATGTACTATTTTTAGGTGCAGCACTAATCAAAGAGCCTAACTTGCTCTAGGTTTTGTTTTTTGTTTTTTTGTTTTTTAAACATATCATGAGTTTGCCAAACACTTGTGTAATCTGAAATACTGGCTGCCCTGTGCAGGAGAAGATGAGGCACCTGAGAAAGACGACATGAATGCCAAGGAAGGGAATGAGCCACCTCACAAGAAAAACAAGAAGCACAGAAAACACAAGAGCAAGAAGAAGAAGAGGAAGAGAAAGGGGGAAAAGGAGAGCAGTTCAGAATCTGGTGCTGAGTCGGATGTAGAGCCAACACCGCCGCCGAGGCCGGTCAGGACCACCAGAGCCAGGTAAGAAAAAGTTCAATTTAAATTAAAATACATTGTGCAAACTAGATACATTGTTGTACGAGACTTGACTCTATCTGACAAAACACCACAATGGAATTTTGGTGGGTGTTATGGTGATTGATTAATACACAGAAAACGTTAACATAGTGTGGATTATGAGGTGTAAGGCACTTGGCACAAACATTTTGACACAGATGTAAGTGTCTAGAATATGGTTTGGAATCCACATTTCCCATATTCTCTGGAGGGTTGTCTAAGAAAAGCCACCAATCCTATTGAAAGGATTTTTCTAATGCTTATACAAGATTTTGTACATTACCCAAACTCAAAAGGAGACCTACTTGTGTTTTACTTGTATTGGGAACTTAGATTTTACACATTAACAAGAAAAAAATGCAATTTTGTATTTTCCTTGTGTTTGTAGTGCCAGACTGGCTGCAGCTGCAGGAGTTGGAGACCAAGCTGGGCAGAAGGAGGAGGGCAAAAAGGATGCAATTACAGGTAGGAGACCTTCACCCACAAGCACTTCATATTTTCTTTTAAAGTAATAATTTAATTCCAGTCACTTGTTAAAAAAATAAAATGGTTCTTTACTTCTGCTCTCAGATCGTGCAGACACAGAGGGAGATGCAAAATCCAAAAAACACAAAAGACACGCTGCTAAAAAGAAGAAAAAGAAGAGGAAGAAAGATGAAAAACAGGAAAAGAAATCCCCGTCTCGCTCGCCATCTGAAAGCAGCTCAGCTTCAGGCTCTGAGTCTGAAGGTGAAGGAGGGAAAGGGGTTGGTGATGGCAAGTACTCTCCAGCTGCAGCATCTGACCTGCAAGAACCGGTGTCTAAACTGCTTTCAAAAAGCAAACGAGGGGAGAAACCTGAATTGCTTGGAGTGAAGAAAGAGGAGATATCAGATATGGATATGTCCCAGGCTGGAGGGAAGGACAGTAATACCAATCGATCAGAAAAGGATATGAGGTTGCCCTCTGCAGGCCCAGATGAGATAACGCAGACAGCAACAGTTAAGGTTAAGACAGAGAGTGGTCTTGCTGATGGTACATTCAGCCATGCCCAGGAACTCCCTGACATCATCCCTAAACAGGAAAGTTCTACCCCAAGAGACGACCCAGGCCTGAAAGATCAGGCAAATTCAGTTCAGAGATCCAGGTCTCCTTCCCCTCCCAGGGTTTTAGACATTAAAAGGTCTGGCTCAAGTCGTAGTCGTTCACCAACACCTAGTCCTAATAGGGAGCGGTCTGATGGGCAAACAGCAGCAGCAATAAAAGAACGGTCACGAACCCATTCCAGGTCAACCTCAAAGGGAAAACGGTCTACAACTCCTCTGAAGAGTCGCCAGCTGTCCCGCTCTCAGTCCCGCTCTCAGTCCCCTAAATCCAGAAGGAAGTCACTCTCCCCGTCCCCAAAGTCTCCCAAGAGAGCTACCCGTCACTCTCGGTCCACCTCTCGCTCCCTCACCCCCAAGAAGAAGGTGTCAAAGTCTCCAAGGAAGTCTCCTAAACGTCGGAGGAGTTCATTGTCTGTTTCTCCAAAACGACGCAGAAGTTCTCACTCTCCTAAAAAGAGGGTCTCACGATCCCCTAAACGTGGTGGCCGCAGGTCCCCCTCTCTATCTCGGTCTCCAAGGAGAAGTCGAAGGTCAGAGTCACGGTCCCGTGGAGGCACAAGGCACTCCAGGGTCCGCTCACCTAGACGAGGTGGTGCAGTAAGCAGGCGTTCAAGGTCACGGTCCATCACTAGAAACCGTCGCTCAAGCTCTAGAACAAGACGTCCTGTACGTCGCTCCAGGTCGAGGTCGCCGGCAAGACGTGCAGGAGGTAGGCGCTCCAGGAGTCGATCCTTGTCTCGACGTAGGAGGTCTCCACCCCCCAGATCTCGCCGCTCACGCTCCCGGTCAGTCCGCAGGAGCAGGCGGACTCGGTCACGGTCCGTTGTAGTCCTTAAGCGCAACCGGCGCTCCAGATCAAGGACTCCCCGAAAGCGGAGCAAATCCCGCTCGCCAGTGAGAAGGCGCTCCCGTTCCCCTGCCAGGAGAAATCGATCACCACCAAGGTCTGGCAAACGCTCCAAATCTCGCTCGTTATCTCGAAGGCATCGGTCAAAGTCACACACACCAATACCTGTCAAGAGGAGGTCCAGATCTCCTAAAAAGAGTGGAAGAAGGTCAAAGTCTAAATCTGTCTCTGCGGGCTTGAACAGATCTAAGTCTAGGTCCAGGTCTGAGTCAAGTGATGAGAGGTCTGACAGCTCTTCCCCAGCAAGATCCACATCTTCCTCTCCTGTTAAAGAGATGAAGCCTTCCTCTCCTGAGGCAGAGCAGACAGATGGAGAAAGTGGAGGATTTACAGCGACAGCAGGTCAGTCTTTTTTCATTGCTATATTTTTAAAGAAATACTTCACCCACAAAATGACTATTTGTCTATCAGTTACTCGCTGGATTCTCTATTCATCGTAGAGGCATGGAAAAATGCAAAATTTTTCACAAATTCAAGGTAATGCATAGCGAGTAATTGATACACAAATGGCACACTATAAAAACTTAAATTGATATTGTTCCTAAAATTGCTGTATCTGCTCTCTGTCTATCACAAAAAACTTAAATTGCTGTTCTCCACAATCTGGAAAATGTTACTTGTAGATCAATTGGATGTAACCATTGACTTGACTGCAATATTACAGTTGATATATTGCCCATACTCATCATCAAATTCAAGTATCAGTCACGTTACTCTCCACTTCTCAGGCCTTCAAGACAATCAGAGTTGGAAAACATCATCTTGCTCCTTGTTGGGTTTTTTTAACGAGCAGTGAATGTTTATTGTTACTGAATACTTGCAGTATATACAGAGTTAAAAGTACAAACTCCAAAAATTCAAAGCTCAGATCAACAGTTATTTGTGTTACTGTTGCCTTGAAATGTCTTAACATGCCTCAACATTTATGATGCAGGTGGCTGGAAACCCATGCCCCCAGCAGCTGCCTCCAGTTCTCAAGCCGGGAGCTCCTCAGGTACGTTGCAGGAGCAACCTAAAAGACTTTCTCCAGACCATAACAAGGACCAGAGGGAGCGTACAGGCTCCTCCAATGAACGGGATGTTTCCAGGTCCAGGTCTGGTTCCAGAGAACCTGGCACGGACCCAGATGGGTCCGATTGTTCCGAAGGCTCAGATGAAGAAGAGGATTCTTCCTCTCCAGTTAAAACAGTATCTAAACGCCAGAGAAGCTCCTCAGGTTCAGCATCTCCAGGGGTGCAGAAGAAGCAGCGGTCACGCACACCTACGGATCGCAGGAAACTTTCACGCTCAACTTCTTCACCTCGACGATCAGCATCCAAGTCTACATCCAGAAGGAAGCAGTCTAGGTTTGTTGTGTGCTCTAATGCTAACATCATGCTGCACTAGTAGATGTAATTAAAAAGTCTGCAAAATTGTTCATCTCTTATCATTCATCTTTTCCCAGGTCCAAGTCTCCTGTGAGGAAAAGAGAGTCCGTCTCCCCATCAGAAAGAAAGAAACGACGGTCTAAATCTCGGAGTCCTGCCCGGAGGCGGAGGTCACGCTCCCCCGCGCGGCGTAAGCGATCACACTCCAAGTCACGAACCAGAACCCGCCGATCCAAGTCCCGCTCTCCAACCCGAAAGAGGCGATCCCGCTCACCCAACCCCCGTGGAAGGAGGAGGTCCAAGTCCACAGAGAGAAGCAAGCGATCTAAGAGCCGCTCCACAGGACGGAGGAAAAGGTCAGGAGACAGAAGCAGGCGATCAAGGTCTCGTTCTTCCGACCGCAGACGCAGGTCTAGGTCAAGAGGTCGGGGAAGGCGCCCTGTGTTTCGCAGTCGTTCATTTGATAGGCGAGACCGTTGGAAAAGGGAACCTAGCCACTCTCCAGTTCTCATTCTACGCAAACAGCGCCGCTCAGGGTCCCGGACACGGCGCAGCACCAGCAAGACTCCTCCACGGCTCACTGAACTGGGTAAAACATTTTGATAGTCACCAGTGACAGTCAAACTGAAAAAGTTTTCTCACTTTATTTACATGGCTCGTCTGCTTAATCTTCCTCTCTGTGCTCCCCGTTGTTGCTTATAACCCTCTCTGTCTGTCTTCAGATAAGGACCAGTTACTGGAGATAGCCAAAGCTAATGCTGCTGCCATGTGCGCTAAGGCGGGGGTGCCCATTCCTGAGAGTCTTCGGCCGAAAGCCATCCTCCAGCTCCCTCTGCCCACTCCATCTCCTGCCCCCCTGTCCTTACCTCTACCTTTACCTCTCCCAATGGGCATGGGGATGCCCAACATGCCGAATATGCCCAACATGGGTCCAATGGGGCTCCCCAATATTCCAGGAATGCCCAGCATGTCAAACATCACCATGAGTGCTGCTATGGCAAGTATGACAGCAGCTACTATGACAGCTGCCTTGACCAACATGGGTGCTCTGGCGGCCATGCCTCCCCTTGCCCCGCTTCCGACCATCACTAACAAGCCTCCCCCGTGTCTCGCGCCCCCAACGCCAACCCTTAACCTGGACCACATCGAGGAGGCAAAGAGGAAGGTCACTCAGCAAGCTAACATACACACCATCAAGGAGCTTACCGAGGTAAATGGTTTACATGTGTTTTTGTGATTACACTGTAATAATAATGTCTACCCAGGCTCCACACTAACGCTTTCACCAGCATCACTGATGCTACCAAATTTCTTAGTTGGTCACACCAGCACATGATTTGGCCGCACCCTTTGTGTTGCTAGGTTTTTTACATATGGATTTGCCAAATACTTGTGTAATCTGAAATACTGGCTGCCCTATGCAGGTGAAGATGAGGCACCTGAGAAAGACGACATGAATGCCAAGGAAGGGAATGAGTTTTAAATCCGAAATGTTACTCAAATAGTAATAGCAGAATAGGGAGTGAGAGGGCGCATGGAAGCGACGATACATGTAACCAAATTATCATTATTTCTAAAAGTGCAGCACAGTGAGGATGCAGACATTTCACACAGCTGATGTATATAACCCAGACCTGCTGATGTGTGTCTAATCCTCATTAGACCATTTTCTGAGAAAGCTGTAACTCTGTTTGTTGCTATAGAGACGTCAGTCTGCAGCGTGCACTGGCATGAATGTGACCATGTGAAATTTGAACTTGCATACTCACCAAAAATGTTTGTGGACTGACCATTGTGGTCGCAGTGTAGAGCCCTGTGTACATGTTTGATAGAAACAATGTTGAAGAGTGCGTAATGTGGTTGTGTTTTTCAGGGTAACTGAAAAGTAACTCATTCGTTTGTTTTTTTCTGTTTTTGTAGAAGTGTAAGATGATTGCAAATAGCAAGGAGGAGATGGCCATTGCTAAACCCCATGTCTCAGATGATGAAAGCTAAAACCGCCAAGCCCTCACGGTAACACTTTTTAATCTTCTATTTCTTTGTCAGTCTGTGTCTTTGTCTTAATGATCGTGTTTTATTTATTCCGTTGTGCACATTGATTGATTTTTAACAGCGGATATTAAAAAGCCTTTTGCATGCCATGGTTCTCATTTCCAAACCTCAATATTTGAGTATTACTTTTTGGCAACTAAATTATGCATTTGTTTTTTCAATTTTAAGCTTATTAAATTGATGTCAATCTTGTCCGGTTGATCGTTGGTCCAGTCGCAACACATTCATTGACTTAATCAGGAATCAGTTTCTTTATCCAGCCACAATGAAACCGTTTTCGTCTTTCTGTCCCTGTTTGAGAAATTGTAAAAACAAAAAACAATCCATTCTATTTTTTTCAGATTCCGTATTTTCTGGTTTATTTTGTCTGAATTCTGTGTTTTATGATCTAAGCACACTTTGTCATCAGAATGAGTGTCTAAATAAAATTTCAACAATAAAAAAATAATCAAAGTGAATTTGATGTAGGACAACTTTGCACTTTTTTTCTTATCAAAGAAAGTGGTTCAGTACATTAATTAAACAAAAGATCCCAACAACAAAACAAACGTTTCAGTACAGTACAGGTCAGAATACAGGAGCACTCCAACTTAAGTGTCAGCCTGTTTGACCTCGGAGATGCAGGTGACAGCTAGCCTGATACAGAGGAGAAGCACAGGAGGGCAGGACTTGATCCAGCTTGGCTGACTGAGGAAAAAAAAACCTTCGGTCAAGCTAGCTGTGACTCACATCTCCGCGGTGAAACCAGCTGCTGCGAGTAGAGCGGTAATGACACTTGCGAATGTAAGTCTGAATTTTTTTTTTTAAATTAAATTAGATTTTGTCTAGTTTTAGAGGATTGGCCTAATCAACTGGCTGGTTGCATTTATTGACTACTAACTGGCCCTGTTGTGTGTGAGCTGAGCTGAGAGCGGAGGACAGAAGCAGCGTGCCCATAAATGACACCACAGCAGCATTGGTTTTTTTCCTGTTCATTCGGCTTAGAAACTGTTACAATAATGCTTACAATGGTAGAGAAAGCGCTGATCTTTATCAGTTGCATCCACATTTTGGCAAAACTCCATGATAATCTGCATTTTAAAGCTGATTACAATTTGATTTTTAAAATTCTGAGATCCCGTCTGTGTTTTCTGCTTCTCTGCAATCATAGGTAACTAAAACAAGTCATGCATCTTCATGAAATATTCTACCTTTTCCTTCATGTATTCTCCCTTTGGCGTAGCACTCCATCTGTCACCCTCATCTTTGGGTTGTCCATCTCTACATCCTTCATCATTTATATATCTGTTTATTGTATTTATTCCAATTTTCACTTGTTTAGACCCATAGTGACTTAGTCGAAATGCCATCAGCCTTCCCGTAACTGTATTGTTCCTCTGCGTATTAAATACACAAGCCAAAGTTATAATGAAACCCAATGTTCTCTGTTGACATTAAATGACGATCAAACTTTGACCTTTGTTTCTCTTTTTGTCTACATGCAGCCACTCCTCAATGGACTGAAGGAAAATGTAAAAAAAAAAAAAAAAAAAAAACACAAAAAAAAACGCTTTACAGGAGGACCTACCTTCCAACAGTTCCCTCTGGCAGCCAGATGACTTAACTGAGCCTCATTAACCACCAAGAAGAAGAAGAAGAAGAAGAAGAAGAAGAGCACCCTAGTTGTCACAGTTACATTATAGGCGCACCAGCCACTGCCCCACCCAGCTCCCCAGTTTGTTTCTGTTAGCGTGTATGAGAGAGCGCGACTGGCAGACTGTCACCTCTGATACCACTGAGTAAACTGGACATACGGACATGTGTGCACAGTTGTATGACTGAGAGTGCGAGTCTGTGTGTGAATTGTTAGTGTGTGTGTGTGTGTGTGTGTGTAGTGACTCTCACCACCAACTCCTCAGTGTTGCTGCTCATTTAAGCGGTCACTGTTGTAAAGACTGAAGAGGAAACAAACCAAACTAACTAGTGGCGCAAGTGTTTTTTTGTAAAAGATTAGTTTCTCTAAATTTTACTTTTATGCTTTCTTAAAGAATTGTGTTGAGTGGAGACTGCTTCCTTGTTCTGCTGTATTCCCCCTTGGTTATCTCTAGTCCCTGATTTTATATAAACAAGCGATGCAGAGAAAGTTTTCGGTGGATCCTCACGTGGGATTTGTTTTCAGAAGCCTGGGTCTTCAGGGCAAGAGAGCGACCACGTGAATCCTGGAACAGGGCGCTAGATCTGATTATTTTGAAGGATAGGAATAACTGAATATATTTGCTGCGAAAAGGTTTGAATTTCGGCTTTGACTGAGGTTATTATTTTGATTCACAGAACATGACTAATTCAGTAAGCACTGCCCTGGGTGTGATTTTCATTCCCTCTATTTTAAACAGCATTAACCTGATGTTTGACTCTAACCTGGTCTTTCATTTGGGCTTTGTTGGGATTTTTTTTCCCAGCTTGCGAACATATTTGCTGTATATTTAAATGGACATTTCATCTGCCACAGTTTTAACACCAACATCCTAACATGCCGTGTTTTGCAGAACACCATAATATATAATATAATTTAAGATGCACAAAAAGCATACCGTTACTATTTGCTGAGAATTGCCATGATAGCATTTTAAGACTAGATGACATTTGGTCGCGTGCAAACATTTGAAAGACTTGATCACAACTAAGATCTGACTGTAAGCCACCAACCTTCAGCTACATCTGTGTAACACTTTTTATTTTCCTTCATAACAAACCAGACGGGTGAAAATGTAACTTCCCTTAAACTTCACACTGTAAATGTAGGTAATTATTACTTGTTTAGAAGAACATTTCTAATTCACCATGTGATTAAATACATGCTTAACAGTGGGGTTTTTTTTTTTTTTAAATAAATATGCTTTTGCCTTTCTGTTGCTGTTTATATTATTAAAACATAACTTGGTGGCGTCTCAAGGTACACATGGAGAACATAATTCTTGTTTTGCGCTGGGGGTGAAAAAGTTTATTATGTTCTCAACTGTGCCATTGTTAAAAGTTTTTTTTTTTGTAACAGACAATCAGGTTCTTTGTCTCGTGTTTTTATTTTCTTTAGAAACGGCTATAACCACATGAAACTAACAGATCTTGCAGCATTGTGTTCATGTGGTACCTAGGAGAGAGTTGTTATGGACAACATAATGCGTAGTGACATGCAATGGTAATGTTAGAACCCAACAAGCCCTTTTCATTTAATTCACAGATGCATTTAACATCTGCTTTACTTGTAAATGTCACCCTGGCCACTAGTAGATCCTCTGCGTGAGCTGCATCTGAGGAAACGGGGGTCCAAGTTTCAATGAATGCTTTTATCCCATTGGATAGCTGAAGAACAAAGATGAACTTGGTGCTTGTGGATAACTGTCAGGGGGTGAAGTTTTTAATAAATCTTACACTCATAATTAATTTTTTTCATGCAAGAGGGAAATTCTTTGTTGACCTCCCACACCCAGGGCTGTTGAACTGTGGAAGATAATCTGTCGAGGTTTTTGTCAAACTGTAACTATACTGACTCTGCACCAAAAGCGTAGTTGAACTGTTGAATTGATTCCCGGAGGTGATCTTTAGCTATTTTAATGACAGAGAAAAGGAAGAAAATACATTTTAGGATTCTTTTTTTGTTTTTTGTTTTTGGTCATTTGAATATGACATCGCCTGCTTTGTACATAAATGTGTTGATGTTTATTAAAAACCTCAATGATCTGTATGTACTTGTGTCCCTGTGTGCTGTGTTCACTTTAGTAATTTTATCATAATTTGATCCTTGATTCTAGAATATTGAGCTGTTTATCTGCATGTTTTAAAGCCAATAGGTGCACCATGCTCTTCATCCTGTTGTGTCTTTTGGGAGGATGCGGTAGCAGTACGCATCCTATTTCACAATCAAGGGGATAATAACTTTAGTTTGAAAGAAATCCACATGGAGCTGAGCTTTTCTACTGAGTATTTTTGCACATAGTCTACAAGTTTCCCTTGTTTAAAATTAGACCGGGCTGCCAGGTGCGAATGGGGTCATAGAATAAATGCTAAGTGTGGTGACATTGACCCAGTTGTGCATTGCTCAGCAGTGAGCAGCCGGCTTCCAGATCTATAATGAAAGCCTTCACAGCAGAGATGGAGCCCAATAGCACAACTTGACTGTACACGGTATTGATTTATAAGACTTAGTGCTTGTGTGTGGGCAGATTGTGCAATTGCCTGTGTGAGAGAAAGATAAAGATAGAGAAATATAAGTGCATGCTTTTATATAAGTGTTTGAAGTGGGCTGACACCAACATGTCATTTCCTGTGTGCTCGGGTAATTGCAGTGTTGGTTCAGAAAATATTTTAGGACAGAAAACACCTGTAGTTTTGAAACTCACCTACAAGTGGTGCACTTTCTCTTTGTTTTGACTACGCTTTTATTGTGGAGGTCAGAAGCTTTTTTAAAAAAAAAGGAGTTTTGGACTCTTTCCATCAACAAAAAATCGCCCTAAAACACTACAATGTAAAGCTTTAACAGACTGTGTAGGAGCAGTGGTAAAGCACCTAAAGTATAAGGACTTTTTGACACAAACACTTTATTTTCAGTTTACAAGTTGTCTGATTTACTCAGATGTCGAGCGAAAAGGAGCGACCCAGGGCAGTTTTTATGAAGAGAGCTTAAAAGGCTTTAATCTGTGGCTTTGCTCATTGACTCGGATAAAAAGGTTAAAAAACTCCAGAGTGAGAGTTTCTGTCTCGCTCTTCATCACGGGGTTTAAAATACAAATCACGGTGGCATACACCGAGATGAAAAATACAATCATAACCACAGTCATGGATTAAGGGCTTTGAAGTGAACTGTTTTTTTGTCTTCAAATGAAACAAACACCAAAGAAAAAGAAAAAAAAACATGCCTCAGTCCTTTTTGTGTCTGAAAAATGTTTCATGAGTTGGCTTGTTTTGATGGTGATTAACACATTTATGCTTATTCTGCCGTTGGAACAAGGAGAGGATTCAATTTGTAGACTTTTTTTGTTTTTAACAAATCAAGTTTGGAACATAGTAATTGTTTTTATTCTCATGATCTTCTTTAAGTCTGTTGTTGAAATGTAAGGCAAGAGCGGCGAATGCACATCTGTACATGCATGGACTCTACTGAAATTATTGGGGTGGAGAGGGGGGTTATGTTTAGTGCAAAGTCCCCCCAGCTATATAGTTCAGAAAATATTATAGATCCGCCACAAAACTGACACAAGGGTTGGATTCAAATTACTAATCTGTCTGCTACTTCAGCACCATGAATTTATCAATACACAGCACAGCTAGATTACTGATATTTCAGAGCCACGGTCGAGGCCATAGATTCTAACTTGCACAAACCTCAGTCAGATAAAGGATCAATGAATCAGGCAGACAAGACATAACATATTCAGCTAAACAACCCCTCAGCCCCTGCACACTCTCTGCTACCAGGGGATGCAGAGCAGGGATGGCAGGTTAACAAGGGGCATGCATTTTGGTCATTCTGCTAACAAGCAGATCCTGAACTCCTCGGGGGAATACTGAACTTGTATGAATCCATCCATTTTTGATTAAAAGCTCTGTTAAACTTTCTACTTTTCTCTCTCTAGAACTACAACGTGAATTTGTCTGACTCACTTATTTCTCCAGCTGTGTTGTCTCTCATCTCGTCTCTCCCTTGTCCATGTATATTTCTACTCACAGACTGGAGTCATGATGTATGAT
Source organism: Epinephelus moara (assembly GCF_006386435.1). Lineage (NCBI taxonomy): Eukaryota > Metazoa > Chordata > Actinopteri > Perciformes > Serranidae > Epinephelus > Epinephelus moara. The sequence continues at coordinate 23,658,251 of NC_065512.1, forward strand.
TTATTGGGATGCACAGATTTGATTGCCTGAGCAGCATCATGTTTGATGTCTTACAGCACATGCAACTGGTCCATTTCTACGCCAGTTAAAATCATAGCTTTCAGTCAAAATATAATAATTCTCAACAATTTATAAGTTATAGGCGTGAGTCAAGATAGGACAGCATCAGGGTCTAAATCAAACCCATTCAAAAATGACAAGATAGAGAGGGATGGCAGGTTAACAAGGGGGATGAAATTACTTACTCTTTATGGTAAATATAACAAAGGTTTATCATTTGATTATTTAATAATTTTAGAATTCTACATTTTTATAGCTGCATTATGGGTGAGGAGCCCAAGACAAATTTTCCACTTTGTGGGACACTTAAGTTAATCTTGATCTTGATCTTGATCTTGATCTTGAAATGGCAATAATACAGCCACTCTTGAATTGTTTTATAAGGAGCTGCTAAATAAACAGTTATTGCAGCCACCCAATGGCTCAGACAAGCTGCTGATCGTGCAGGCTGTTCTCATGCATTACTATGCAGGGGCAATTGCTCTGAGACAACAAGGGAGGCTGAACTCCCCCTAAAATTTCATAGAAGAAATGGTCAAATATGCACGATTGAATTTACATTCAAATAAGAATTTACATCGCATTAAACGTGCGCTAGGATGCGTTCAAATGTCAGCTGTTTATCACCAGTTTTCAAACCTCCCTGTCATACATTCTCGTGTCAGCACGGTGGACGCGGAGCCTCCAAGCATTCCTATGAGACAACGCTGAGCAGGTTTTTTTCATGCAGCAAAGCGAGACGGTCATTGGATAAATGCCACAAAATCGTCACTTCCAGGGAGGCTCAGCTTCCCTGGGACCTAATGAAGCGGTAGGCGGGAGAGGACGCTCGGTGTATGCATAATGATTGGAGGAATTGTCTAAAAGGCTGAACCCCTTTGTGACTGACAGCGCTTTGGAAATACACACCGGCGTCGTCGCATTTCAAGCTCAGTCCCATGCAGATATTTGTGAGTGGAGTCTTCTGACAGAGTGCCGTTCAGAGTTCCTTATTTCCATAAGCGATATAGCTCATTTTTAAACCCATCTGAAAATCTTTGAGGTGTGTTTTGCTGTGGTTCTATGGCATGAGTGTGGTTGAAAAACTGCTTCAATTAAATGTTCCTTTTATAAGTTACTACCTCGCTACAATATGACAAATTTTATGATGTAAACTTAAAGTGAGCTTCCCCTGTTTGAAAGACCAGCAGCCACCACTGTTACTATGTAATGATGAACCAGTAATTTGTGTATAATGCTATGCGCTGACAGGTGTATAGAAGGAGGTGGTCCAAGTAGTCCAGGTAGAATGTATGTTGGTTCAGTGGATGGTTTACAAAACCCAGGACTTCCCCCAGGAGACCTGTGTTCTGAAGTGAACTCTGAGTTATCTTAAGGTATATCCTCACCATGTGTTTTTTCCAAAACCTAACTATAATGGCTTTACTTGCCTAAAACTACCCTCTGAAACTTTATGTTAATTACCTAACTTTACGTTAAAGGAGCTATATGTAAGAAATATAAAGCAAATAGTCGTAAAATCATCCTAATATGTCACAGAGACTAAGGAATAATGTTCATATAACATACTGATCTCACCGACAACAATAGTACGGCCAGAATATTCGCATTTAAAAAAATATTTTACGGTCCGCAAATCATGTTTATGTTTTGAATTTGTGTTTTGGCCTGTTGCGCCACCCACCGCCGTCTACCAGTCACACAGTCAGTAGAGTCTCAGCATCAGTTACAGTTACGACTGAGCTACAGCAGCACGGCAAGCAGCATTAGCAGTGTCCCGGTACATAGCATTAGCAGCCGGCTCCTCATGAGCTGTATCCTGGCAGCAGCGTTGGCAGCAGAGAAGCCGGACTTGCTCGACGGTCAGCTGGAAAACCGAAGATCAGCAGCGACCCGTGGGCAAACAAATCAGTCTCCAGCGTGCCGCTGTCCAGCAACCTCGAATCTGTAGGGGTGGTGGGGGGTGGTGGTGCACGACCCACGGCAGTATTTTGAATTTGAGTGCAGTAACCGTTTTGGCCACATTCTTACATACAGTGCCTTTAAGGATGTGATGTCATTCGTGGGGCGCTAATTCGGTGCATATCACACCAACAGTTGTGTGTGCATTTTCGTAGGATATCATACAAACCTTTCTATGAGGATACGTTGAATTGTGATGAGAGAAATAGAGCCGAAATACATACGGCCAAAGAGAACCTTTATTACCTGGAGAACACAAAAGGTTAACTTTCTGATGTAACTATTTGATTTTCTTCAAACAGAAAATATAAATACAGGATGAGGAAAACTCAGAGGTGCTTCTCCTGCTCGCTGAAAAAAGCCTACCCCTTCAGCAAAAAGAAAAGTGTACAACTTTCTCCCACTTTCTGACCCCTCCATCCCCTTGTGATTTCTGTACAGTCCCTAAAGACAAAAGGCAGCAAATGACTTAATTAGAAATGCAGAGCCAGTATTTTAATTCCACTTCCAGTTTCCAATATTATTTTCTTAATTACTATGTGTGGGTTAGGGTTAGTAATCTGCATCAATTGCAGTCTCTGAAAGAGAAGCTCCCTACATATTCTGAGCCAATTATACTCATTTAATTTGTGGACTGCAATTACATTAATCAGTAATTACAGTTACAGGCCTTCCTGTCAGTGTCTGCATGTGCGCTTGTTTACACTCAGCGGTCACGTTTGCGTGTATACGTATGTGGGTTGCATACTGAGAAGCTGGTGAGTCATTGGATTTTGCAGATCAATGGCTGTCGGTCGATGGATGGCTGAGTGCTTTGCAACGACCACCCCAGTCCAAGCACTCTACCCACTCTGTCAGGCAGCCAGGAAAGGAGGTCACATACACAAATTTCCTCTCACTCCCCCTTTGCTTTCCATTTTCACAACACACATTTCTCTCACAACATTGCTTCACACTCCACTCATACACAAGCACACACGCGCACACACACACTGGCTAAGTTGATGAATTCAGCCCGTGGTGGAGTTCTGGATCAGAGTGGAACTTGTTTCACTACAATGTGAGACAGACTAACGAAGACAACAGAGACAGCGAAGTGAAAGGGAGAAAAGAGGATTTGAGCGAAATGAGAGGCTCGGCGAGATAAAAGCTGACGAGAGTGAAAAGAGGGAAAACTGAGGACAAAAGAGAAAAAGATGCCTAATTTTACTGAGAAGGATTTGGAGCACTGCCTACAGGACCAAGTGAGCTGTAACTGTGAGGGTCCATGCACTGGTCAGAGGAGTAGAATAAAGGTTGTGACTTTGACTGTACTTGTCGGTTCATTGTACTGTCAAAACTGTGTGTGTGCACAGTTCAAGTGTGTGTGTCCATGTCCTCGACAGGGCAGAGCCATACCACACCAAAATTGTATGAAGGAGAGCGTGCTGCAACAATAGTATATGAACATACACGCCTACATGACTGAAGACACACATGTTGCATGCATACATGATTATTTCATGAGGGCACTGGAAAAGGAGCAACTGCGGATCCTAATTTATGGATGAGTGAAGTTAACCCAACTGAAATATTCATGCAAACTGGAAGATAAAAATGAATTTTCAAAATATTCCTTTCATTTTCCATAGCTGATTAACAATTAAATATGTATGCATTTGCACATTTGCAAAGAATAATAAAATCGCTTAATTTATGGTTAATATTTATATGGCAAGTCATATATGCAGGCAGATGCTGTACAACAGTTGCAAAAGTAGGACACATAACATCTTGGTATGACCTTGATAATTTAAAGGTCCAGTGTGTAGGATTTAGGGGGATATATTGGCAGAAATATAATGTAACACATATGCTTTCTCTAATGCATTATCACCTGAAAAGAATTAGAATTGTTGTGTTTTTGTTACCTTAAAATGAGCTGTTCACAGGGAGCGACTTCTTGTCCAAAGAGATCACCATGTTGCACCACCATGTTTCTACAGTAGCCCAGAACCAACAAACCAAGCACTGGCTTTAGAGAGGGCTATTCACATTTTTGTGTTTTCCCATCACCCGTCAAAGTTAGTGACGGGTGATGACAGTCATTTTCAAGTATGAAATTAATTTCACATTTACATTTTTTTTTCATTTCCTTATGTCAGTTTAAATTGTATAAATCAAATAATAATAATACTAATAATGAAAATAATATTCTGTTTGAGATATAGCGCAACATGTTATCAGGTTCAGTGTAAATTGATGTTGCCCTCTCCTCTGTGGTCGTCTTGTGCGTGTGTCACTGTCACCGTAATGGAGATCCTGTTTCGTCCCACCAAACTTGTTTGCTTCTTTATCCAAATCGGATTCAGAAAGTTGATCAAAACAGGAATTATTGGAAGCTGAGTCTGTCAACGTCTCCATGGCTTGCGCAACCTCAAACTTTTACATCAGCGCATTTTCGTGTGGTTTACAAGCTGCTTTATCATAAACATGTTCTTGTGGTTTCCAGTGGATCTTTTTCTTCATTTGTTTTTGGACACGGCAGTGCTGTTCTATTTCACAAGATGTGTAACAGCGCCCTCTGTCTTATGACAGTGAAAACACGGATTGCCGAAATATCTCGTCAATGGCAGGGAAGCGTTCTGTCAGAAAAGACGAAAAACCTCTGCAGTGGTGAGGATAGTGTTAATAATTGTTTTGGAAAGGAAGAGATCTCAGTGGATAGATTGGCTTCCAGTAAAAAACCTCCATAACAATGAACACTAAAGAATTTCTCAGAGGGAGAGTTTCAGCTGATTGCAATCTGCAATCCTCACCACTAGATGCCACTAAATGCCCCTAAATTTAACACACTGTACCTTTGAATGCAATTGTGCCATAAAACTGCCTGTCTGTAAATCTGTTTATTTCTATGGATAGACTTTAATTTTAAACTAGTGCATGGGCGATTTAAGACGGCTGATGTTATCTTGGTCTAAGGCATCAGACCGAAGTGATTCTCCTTTGCAAAGATTCCCCATCTGCCCTTTGTTTGAAAGACGTCTCAGAGAAAATGACCAAAAATAACCCATACAAGAGCAATTAGAAAGGTGTCGAGGCACATGTCTGCCCTGCTGTGTGGCAGAGACAGTGTTTTCATTTAAATGTCCTTAAACCATGTTAAAAAATGTGTGTGTTATATATCTAATTTTACATCTAATTTAAAAATGGAGTGTTTTGAAATGTGGCTTCAAGTCATCTTATCTGGACTTGGGTCATCAAACACCATCCACGAGGGTGGAGGAGACGCTGGCCGCAGTCGCAGAGTTGACCTATGAAGTCAGCAGCTGAGACGGATGCTTCCTGACTGTAGCGCGCGTTGGTGTGAATGATGAGAACATCGAGGAAGTACAGTATAGTTTGTGTGTGTGTGTGTGTGTGTGTCTGGCTCAATAGACTCAAAGTGATTAATTTCTATAGGGAGAGAGTGTGTGTGAGTCAGAGATCATAGTGTGTGTATGTGTGTGTAAGGTTGTGTTTTTTGTGCTTTCAACAAACATCAGCAGCAAGGTTGTGTGCACGCCTGTGTGCACATGTCCTTTTTGTTTCTCTCCCTCTGTGTGTAAGTGTGTGTGTGTGTGTGTGACAGCCGCAGGAATATGTATGTTAGTTCCAGTCCATTGCTCGAGAATGAGAGCAGAGGTAGTGTGTGTGTGTGTACGTGTGTGTGTGTGTGTGTGTGTGTGTGTGTGTGTGTTGTTTGTCACAGGCATGGAGGGAGTACCCATGATGACGTCCATGAAGATCAAGGTAGATCAAGGTTAATATGTGTGTGTGTGTGTGTGTGTGTGCGCGTGTGTGTGTGTGTGTGTGTTTGTGTTTGTTTATTAGCTGCAGGGAGGGAAAGTTCCTCTTGTGTCTACACTGATTAACGTAGCATGTGTTCAAACATCAAAGGTGAGACTCAGTCTTGAAGCCTGAGTAATAATAAACTCATATTTACTGATGGTGGGCAGCAAAATTTAATTTTCTTCGTATACATTAACTCAAATCTATAATAGCCTTAATCAATTAGATTATGATGAGGTAATTTGAAATAAGTGCCCTAAATCCCTCTGGATGTCGCCTGAACCATCATCCTATATCAGCCACACACTACTCAGACAGTTATGTGTGTGTCTGTGTGAGTTTGTCTGTGTGTATGTCATACATACTGTATGGGAGGTTTCAGTCCAGTGCTCACACTTAAGCCCTTAACCCGACTGCTGAGATGTGTGTATTATAGAGTCATGGGCGTTCCAGTTCATCGCCCATGTTCGGGCTCACAGTGAGAATATCAGGAGTGTGTCACAGTCACAAAACGATGTAAGGTCATGATACAACAAGGTAGAGTGCTGCTGTGTCTGTGTGTGTTACTGTCACTTGTGTGGAAGCAATGTCTGGTTTATCACCGGTCTTGCTGACTTAAACAACAAAAGCATCAAGGTAGAGTGGTGTTGGCATTTCTTTTTATGTGTGTGTTGTGTGCATGTGCTTCAGGAGGAACAGCATGCTGTGCTTTGACAATTACCTGCATGTGTTTCCTTCAAGCTGCAACCTCTGGTTTACAGCCTAAAAAAGGTTTTGGTCTTGCAAGCTAATTTCTCAACTAGTGAAAACTGTATGGGGGGTGAATTTTGTATAGGCTAACTCACCCGTTTACGTTTTGTTAAAACTTCAAGTTAGTCAAAATTAAGGGTGGGTGCCATCTGTTGACAAGTTAGTTAGGTAACATAAACATGGAATAACCCCAGACTTACAGAGTATACGCGTAGCCACAGCTGTCACTATTTCAGGGCATTATCAGCTCATTAAAGTTAATTGATCTCCAAGGAAGTTTTGTTCAGCGATTGGTTTTACTAAAAAACCCTCAAAGGAGTGGGATATTCACTTTATTCATTAAGTAGATGTATATGAAGATGGATGACATGACAGCCCCCCGAAAGTGACGCTGAAACTTCTCAATCGCCCCCTGGTGGCTGGCTGCAGTATAAGTCATAAAACCCGCCCTCCTCATGTTAGTGGATGGGACAAACTAAAAACTTAAAATTAATTAACCATAGACTGTAAATGCACTGTTAAAGCCAAGCTAGCTGCTAACGTCAGTGTTAGCTCCACCCTCTCGTTAAAATATGGTCACTTCTCATCACTTCCATTTAAAAAAATCCAGGATGGCCACGATAAAAACGCCAAACCAGGCCCTCAGGGAAGCAGCTCAACCTACTGTCCATTTTTTCCCAGTGGCCACTTGCGGTATTGCAGAGAAAAATACCCCGTGACCCAAAAACCATCTTCTCCATAGGCCACCATTGTAAAAGAGATGGCTGTAAAACTGTTGACCGGACACCTCGAACTGCAAACAAGGTCAATCATGACTCTTTCTATTATGAATTTTTGATCCATGGAGGTTTTACATTTGTAAAACTTTGCTCAAGCAAGTCTATGAGCTAAGAGGAAAGACCTCCAGCGGAACAAACACAACTGCACATATTTAGTGGGATGTATACCTCGGAAGTAAATGTGGATGTTAAAACCAGGTGAGCAATTCCATAGCGCTGAATGGGCGCCATCTTGGCTGAGTACTTTAGATATCTATGTGCCAAACCCCAGACTTTAAAATGGGGATCCACAAACCAGTGAGTGACGTCACAGTGGCTATGTCCATTATTTTACAGTCTATGTTTTTTTTCTCGCGACTAGAATATTCATGCAGTACACATATATACAAAACAGGCTGCCAATAAATAAATAAATTAAAGAATATCCCTATGAATAAGTTTGTACATTTGTTTGGCATCGATATTTATGTCAAGGAAATATATGTAGTAAGCCTACAGGCTGCTGCAACAATATTGAACACTGTAAATGCCACGCAGTGACTCTTCCTTCCACAATGAAAATATCCAGGTTTCACATCTTACCCACCTGCAACAGGCTAATAAAATATTGAAATCTGAAACTGGCTGATCAAATATTCATTCTGGCCACAGGGCTGTAAGGTACTCACATTAGTTAGTTGAGTGGTCTCCCTGGCTTACTGAGAGATCACAAGCTCTATTCCTGGATAAACTAGTGATCTTTAATTATAAACCGAGTAAATTTCGGCCCCGCTCATTCGTTAGTCACCCCTCACAGTGGTGGTAAAATGCATCTTCCTCTTCATCAAGTGAGTATGTCCATTTCTAAGCTCTCAGTTGATGAAATGATTGTTGGTGTATTGATTACCTTTTCCTAAAGCTTTCTTTACATGGCATTAATGAAATTGTGGAAAGTCACAAGAAACACGGGTGGAGGGAGAGTTGAGGGTTATGTCTTTGTACCTCAGCTTTATTAGGTATTGTACATAAGGGAGAAATAAGGAAGATGAGAGAGACAGAAAGGATGAAACGACTAATGAGCCAGACTTGAACCCACTTAATGAATCCATAGTGACTGGCTTCACATGCTGACTACTTGCATGGGCCTATTATCTGAGATTCACACCATATAAAGCCCAGCCTATCCTATATTATCCTGACATTAACTCAACATGCTCTACTCATTCAGGCATTTAAATGTGAGCTTGGGAGAGTTCTACGCGCTTAAAGTCACATATTATTCTTTCATACCAAAAGCTACCCATACGTGTCTTGGGTGTCTTGTTTGTTGCAGGCTGCCTGAAAAGCTTTACTGTAATTTGACATACAACACCGGCTGCACACATTTTATTCTTGTAAAGTGTGTTACAAGAGCTCAGAAGGGCGACAAAGGTACCAAAGTGTTTTCTACGTGCAGCAGAAAATGACAAATGTCTCTTCACTATCCCGCCGCTTCTCTCAACGGACCGCACTTAGCACATTTTATTCATGCAAGGTGTTAAACGCTGACTCACTTTCACCGACAGCAACAAACATTTTCACTCTGCTGCTGTCCTAAGACTTTTACCTCTGACTGTACTTGTACACATTTTTTATACATGACAGCTCTTTTAAAGTTAACTCACTGTTCCCTGACATAGAGCGACAGCCAAGAAATGTATGTTTTTGCCCGCTGCTGCATGCATTAATTATGGCTGCCATGCAAAATAGATTAGATCTGCAACTTCATTGAGTGGCTGAGGCAGTTGTGGAGTTCATGGCTCACATGACTTTGCCTCCTACTCCAATCCAACTAAATGAAACCAACCTTTACCCACACCAACCTAAAAATAAAAATAAGGCAATTTATGACATTATGCCCCTTGTTTTAGTTGCTTTGGTAGGTTGCTATTACAACGCTCATTGATGGAGCACTGCTGCTGAGACACTGGACTGTCATTTAATATCAGACAAATGAGGTGGAAGATGCCGCTTTCATGATTTTTATAGCATGCATTTTGTGCTGTATCAACTATCTAGTAGCAAAACTAAAAACTGTTATCAAATATGCCACTGTTTAACATAGAAAACAGCGCCTATGTCTATTTTTACAACCCTTAAATCGCTTTTCAGTCTGTAACTCTTTCCAGCAAACATCATGCTGTAGTACAGACAGGACAGGAAGTCTGATGTGTGTCATTGTTTTGGTTTCTCTCCTATTTTCCTGCAGGACATGTTTGACTTTGAGAGTACAAGGGGCTGTCTGTTGGCTTGTCTCCTGTTGTCTCCCAGCGTTTGCCACTTTTGAATGCTTGCTGTACGCCAACACTGCCCCGTATTTGTTTTCCTAGACTCAAACTCACAGTCAGCCTTATCTCTAGTGTTTTGTTTTTTTTTGGTTTTTTTTTTTTTACAGCCATTTGCCAGGAACGATGCGTTGGAATGCATTATGAATGAAGTATCTGGAGAAGACAGGGTTTTGACTGAAACAGGATTTGATGGATTTGATGCTGTCATTTTCACAGGGTGTAAACTTGGTCTGTAGATACAAAATTATCCCTGTGTCTCATTGCTGCTGGAAATTCATGAGGAATCTGTTCATATTTTATCATATTCATGCATTATACAGTAGAACAGACCAAAGTCCTCTCTGTAGCCAAAAGTAACTCCGAATTCACCTCAGTTAAAATACGAAGGCTTGTGTAAATATGTCAGTCCCTGTCCATGGATGATTCCACAAGTAAAGACGTTTAGTCGCAGGCTTTTAATTTGAGAGCTCTTATCTGTATCTCTGGGAAGAGTGCTTTGTTTTAGAGGCTGTTATTGACCTTCTTGCCCCCAAAAGTGTTGTGCTTATTAGCCAGCTGACAATCTATTGCAAATGGACTCAGCAATGTGCTGCAGCACATACAGTACCAGCAGGAATTCTTTGCCTCTCGTTCTGAATTTCATTCTGTCTACTTTTTTTAGGCAACATATCCTCTTTGGCATCTCCTTATCTTTCTTTCTTTCACACTTGTGTGCCTCTATGCGTATATGTGAGCTTGAGTATGTGTGGGCTGACACTGCTCCTCTCTCTTTCTCTTCAGTTTAGTTTAGTTTAAGATCCTTTATTGGCATGAATATGGATGATACATTATCTCCATGCAGAGCTACATTACACTATTGAATTCATTATCATATAAAAAACAATGAGCAGTCACAAGAAGACATCTATAACACTAAAACAGTGGCTGTCCCTCCTCAAGTTCTCACCTGAACTATGCTGCTTTTATTGCTCCCACGTTATAGGGTTGCTTGGTAACCGCAAGCATGTGACATGTCAGTTGTGGTGCCACTCTGAGTTTTAATTTAAGGTTCTTTGTTACATAATCTTGCACTGCTTTGTTGCATCAGTCTGTGGTGTTCTCTGTATTTATATTTAATGGCCTGTTGTTTTCACTTTTTCCACTGTGATTTCCTGCATTTCCAGGAGTGAAATTTTATAGTATGACTGGACTTTATGCAGTTGTGGCAACCATTTCCCCAATACATGAAGTTTCTTGCTTATCCAGAATAAACCTGCTGGCCTGTTTCTGCACAGATTGTTAAAATGCTATCGTTTGTCTCATCCTACTCTTGGTAAGACCAACCAGTCTTAATACATGCATAAAAAATAGATTATCATTGTTGTAAAAAAGACTCATATGAGTGTTTTTGATCTGCCACCCCTTTTGTACATGACACATGAGACATGATGTGACAAAAAGAGCAAACTGTCATTTTTTTCTGGTGAGGACCATCTTATAAGACAGCAAACATGGACGCAGTAGGCATGGGACGATATAAAAAATTAATGTGTTTGCCCATTAATCATCAAAATGTGCTTAAAAGGTTAACCCACCTAAATTAAGAATTACTGGATGTTATTTCCACGGCATGAAAAAGTTCAGTCCATATTTGTGGACATGAGCTACTCTCTCTCAAAACCTGAAACCAGAGAAGTCTCAAACGTGTGATGACATCAAGTATAAAGTCTGGGGCTGCTCCACAGACAATGATTTGGAGTCTAATTTTATGGACCCACAGAATATTTGTTTTCTTTCTTATACCCAAATGAGCTTTATTTTATTGTAGTGTTCTCAGCCCTGAAACAGAAAATGTTCACATGTACTCAGGACATTCCCCTGGGTGCTCCCAGTGTCATCTATAACATCTTTCCCCATTCATTGTCTATGGTGCAGCTTCAGACTTTATACCCTATGACATCATGAGTTTAAGTCATGAGCTTAAGCACTCTGGTTTTTAAATTTGGAAGAGAGTTGTTCATGTTTGGTAATATTTTTGGACTTGTCTTAGATCATAGGAATAACATGTATTGAATTTTGAAACTGAGTGTAGTTCCCCTTTAATTTGTCAATTTACCTGTGAAGTGAAGAGATTGTAGCTATAATAGCGTCCAGGGCTCCTCTGTAAGGATTGCCTGACTGCCCAGGGCAAGTAAAATGCAACATCAGGCTAGTAAATCTAGCAGCTCACTTGCCCAATCGAGCAAGTGGTAAAAGAAAGAGTAAAAAACCTTATTTTTCCAGAGCCAATGATTGAAGCAGCTATGGAGTGAGCCGTCTCGCTTCCTTCTCATCTCTTCTCATCATCTCATCTTCTCTCATCTCATCTCTTTTGAGTTTTGGCACTTAAGTTTTTTGATTTGGGAGACAGTTGTTCATATTTACTAATATTTTTGGACTGACTTAGACCATAGGATTAATGTATGAATTTTGAAAATTGGCGTAGTCTCCCTTTAAAACTCTTAAAATGGCACTAAAACATACAGGAGTCACTTTACCTTACATTCTGTTGAGAAACAATTATTTTTATTGCATCATAGAGAGGACGCATTCTTTTTTTTAACGAATATCCTTTTTACTGGAATACAAACAAACAGTCTTAAAAAGCCAGGCTTTTCAACTATTTGAAAAGGCACCGTGTCTTTTGATATGAAATATGACAGTTTTTATCATTTTGTGAGGTTGATGCATATGAAGCCTGTTTTTGTAGTCTCTTTTATTGCTGGTTTTCCAACAGTCTCTTTAGGTGCTGCTGGATACAATATTCACAATTATCCCGATAATGAAAATTCACCAAGATCAACTCACATTGAATATTTTATAATGCGATCTGGGATAAAATTTATATGGTCCCATTTCCAGTCATATTCCCCCCAAATGATCAAAGGTTCCTTTTATTCGCAGAGGATGTCTAATTATCCTCTACATCAATCTAGTTTTCCCTGTTGTCACTGTTTAAGATCTTCAGTTGACAGAAATATTTTCGGGAGTTCTCCCACCTCTTCCCTGATTGTGACATAGAGGAACTCCACTAATAGCGTGACAGTGACAATTTCAGCTGCCCCTCCTAGGTTTGGCAGAATGTATAATAAAACAGCTGTTAACAGTTTATTAATCTTTAAATTACAGCCATCTCAATTGCTTTTTCCAGTTAAAAAAAAAAAAAATCTAATTTCCATTATAATAATCCATGTGTGTAAGGAAGGCGACGTCTTTCCAGTTAAGCTTATCAGCCTGTTTAAGGAATGTGCTGCCGCCTCACAGGTCACAGTTCACTTGGGTCTGTGACTTCATTTATGAGGGAAATAAGGGAGCGGCCAGAGTGGCATCTCAATTAGACGGCCATGTGTAGTGGAATCCATTTTGCTCTAGCTGATGCACGTGATGGGTAACTTGTGCAGAAAATCTAAGACAAGCGAACATTTTACACTCCATATAGGCAGTGTTTTACCACCATGTTTCACTGTTTTCTCAGCAGCTGCTTCAAGTAATTAATGTATTTGCCTATAACAAAATGTTCTCTCTAAGAACAGAGAAATGAAACACAACAGATCCAACAGATTATTATTTTTTAAGCACTACTGTATTACTAAATAAAATGGTTGTTAGTGTTGATTTGCAGCACTGATTATCTCACAAACTGACATAATATTAAGGTACAGCTTAGTCACTGTTATGTTGAGAGATTGAGATTTTTTTTCCTGCAAGTGTCCTATGTCTGTTAGAGCTCTACTTTCATGTATATATATTTATAGGTATGAGATTTTCATCCTCCACCTTCTGCAGAGGAACAGAACATGCAACATGCAAAGAGCCACTTAGTACATTACATGCACATACATATTGTATATTTTAAATCTTATGCTCTGTGTAATCATGTGTCCATTTGTGTTTGTGTGTGCACTTGCTGTTGTACTCCTGAATATGTGTGTGTGTGTGTGTGTGTGTGTGTGCCAGAAGGAAGGTAGGCTTCACACAGAAGTGCGGGTTGCCCTGGAAACATAAGAGAATTTAAAAAAAGGCAGAGCTCATGGCCACATTGGAGATGATCAACCATTGGATGAAAAAAAAGGCCTGTCTGCCTTGTTTAGTTGAGTGCTTGTGAGAATGCCGGAAATTAAGTATTTGATGCTTAAAATTTCCTGGCAGAAGACCCTGTAATGGTCAGTGGAGACATATGCCCTTGCTTGTAGCACCAAGGTTGGTTTGCACACACACTCACATACACACACGCGCGCACGTACACAAACGAATACATTAAACTGAGGTCAACAGTCAGCAGCATCGATCACTGAGCTGCCCCTGTCTAGAAAGGTCCTGCTCACAAAGCTGGTTTTCAGTATCAGTTTTTAAACCAGGGTTTTGTCTTTGTCTTGTTTGGTGATTTTTGAATAAAATGATTACACGCTTTTAACTCGTTAATGTGTGTACAGCAATAAAAGGCTTCAATTGTTTTTTATTCTAATTGTTGAGCACTTTGTAAACCTCTGTTTTTGAACAGTGATATATAAATAAGTATATGGTCACTTCTGGCTCCAAAAAAACAAGATGGCAACAGCCAAAATGCCAAACTCGAGGATTCACAGAATCATCACGGTAGCTACATCCACTATTTTTACAGTTTATGGTATCAGTAGGTTATCAATAAGATCTTAGGCATGTGTATGTGATTTCTGTATTAAAGAGGAACCACAACCATTTTCAAAATTCATATTCATTCATATTCATGTTATTCCTATGGTCTAAGACAGTCCAAAAATATTAATAAACAAACAACTCTCCCAAATCCAAAAAGTCTGGAGCTGCTCCATAGACAAAGAATTGGGAAAGATGTTGTAGATGACACTGAGAGCACCCAGGGGAATGTTCTGAGTATATGGGCACATTTTGTGTTTCAGAGCTGCAACAGAATTAAACTCATTTGGGTATAAAAAGAAACAAACATTCAGTGTGTCCACAAATTCAGGCTCCCATTCATTGTCTGTGGACCATCTCAAGACTTTGTACCCTTTGACATCACAAGTTTGAGATTTACTTCTCTGTTTTCAGGTTTTGAGAGAGAGCAGCTCATGTTCACATATTGATTAAACTTTCCTAGGCCATTGAAACAGCATATTGGAATTCTTAATTTAGATGGTTCCCCTTTGATATGATGCTTGGTGTGTGCATTGTAACTTTTGTGACCTCCCAGACATAAACAAGACCTTCATAAAGTCTGGTCCTCCTGGATGACAAACACTGACCTGAACAGTCACTATGAATAGTCTTTCTCTCATCATGAATCAAAACTATAACAGTAATTCTGTTGGAACACCGCTTAAGTAAACACAGCAGGAGGTGTGTGTAGCTTCTGCATAAATTCATACTGATTTGACAAATTGGAGTTGATGCACTGTTTTCTACACGGGGAATTTAAACAGAGACTCATGCACAGTCACAACACAAAGCTGACAGAGGGATGACTGAGACAGGCGGTAGAGAATGAAGGGATCTTCAAGTTAAGCGACAGGATTTCACCGGCACTCCTGGAGGCTTTGTCGCCTAGCAGTGCCCATAGGTGTCTTGATTGAACAGCTGCCGTATCAATTCAGGGGCCACAGCGGTGGCTATTTGCAGCTCAGAGGTACCTTTGGCAATAAATCTCCCGACACAGATAAATAGGAGGACACATGTATACGTAACACACTCACGAACACTCTCTCACACAGCCTCACTGCTTCAATCCAGTGTTTTTTCTGGATGAACTGAAGCTTTACCTCACACACATTTGTGACAACACACGTACATATTTTGAGATACAGAGTCTCCGGTCCCTGAGCGACGAGAGCTTCTTTTTCTATTTGATGTGAGATGACAGCAGGAAGCCCCTTTAGGGCTGCGATACATGGACATCAATTTCAGGCACTGTGGATTTACATGGGCAGTACTTTCTGCAACACGCTGGGACAAAAGCAAAATTACTAACATTGGGTTATGAGGTACAAATATAACATGAAAAGATACTAGAGCCTGCAGGTATGACAGAGTTATTATAAATATATTCTAAAGCCATTTAGACCAAGAACGTGTACTTTTAGGGCACGTGCAGTACACACCATAATTATTTTTTGTTTCAGCTAAAAGCCTAATTATCTCTGCCAGGCGTAAGGGGCTAATCCTGAATACTACTGGACCTAACAGCCTATTATTTTTTGTGTGCATTTATGTCTGTATGCTCAACAACCTCTTCTCACTATTCTTAAAATACATATTGTACTGACTGCTCTGTTTTATACCGCCATTGACTCCTGACTCCTTGCTTATCTTTACCGTCCGGCCGCAAGTGTTTAACAAAATCAAGTAGCGAAAGGCATTTCTTGCAATCTGCTAGGCTAAGAACAAGCCTCAACTACTTTTGTTGAGGGCCATGTTTTGGCCTTTGTTGTGGCTCAAAAGAACGTGGTCTCACTCTGAAGTCGTCAAAATCCGCTGCTTGGACAGTGACTTACAGAGGCAGACACTGACAAAAAAAGACATCCTTTAATGTCGGCGTGATACGTGGCCAGTCACTGTTATAGTTTAACAGCACTCAGCGGCGGGGAAACGCAGCAGGACAAGAGCAAAAGTTAAGGCGATGAAAGTCCGAGTAGGCTGGGTGGGAGGGGTGGTGGATGGGTCCAACAAACACAGACATTCACCTGGGAGAGCAGTGTTCATGTCCCGTAAGATTATAAAGCCAAACCCTGTTCTTTGTTCCAAAACCTAACCACGTGCTTTTGTTGTCTAAACCCAACCATGTGTGTTAGTTGCTGAAGGAAAAAAAATGTCAATTTGCGTTGTTGTACTGACATTGTGCATTTATTTTGAAAGATACTGTATGTATGCAAACTTCCTGTGAAAACGGAAGTGTTTTTTAAAAGAAGACAATGCATGTGACAGACATAACTTGACACAGCGTCCCAGAGCGTCTGGACGTGGAAGGTCCTTGACCAAATGTTGATATGTTACAAGGTTGGAGTGAGAACGTGTTGCTCAAAACTTGACAGCAATAGAAAAATTTGGTCTCATATTGAACTGTAGCATCTGCAGATTAATTTATTTATCAATTCAATTTATTAATTCAACACCCAATATGTTATAATCCACTAAGGTAAGGTCCGATACCAGATGGGTAAATACCCATTTTTGTTGTATTCGTCACCATTGTGACTGTAAGGGTGTCTGGAGGGACAACTGAGTGAGATTCAACTCCTCCTGTTTGGGTGGGATTTTAATGGATTTGATTTTCTCTATGTAGACTATCTACTCTGGTTACACCTGGTTACGCATTTTTAGAGTGCAAAAATACTGGGTGTAGCTACAGTGACATCATGTGGAATCCTGTTTTGAAGCCTCTAATTTGATATTTCAGCTGTCCCCATCTTGGTTTTTTGGAGCCAGAAGTGACCGTACTCGGATGAGAGGCTGGCGCTGTGGAGTAGTGAGTGGTGGATCTGACCGAGAAGCTGAGGATAGCCTGTCATTCAGAGCAGCCCGCCCTTATTATGCATAACTTTTAAGTCGCAACAAAATGTAAACAGGTACAGTTGTCATGAACGAGCTAATAACTAGAGACCAAAACCATTTTTTGTACCAGGCTGTAAACATGTTTATTTCTGCTATAAAGTTGGGCATTTTAATATTCTGTTTTATGGGGATTGACTGGCTTCTGGAGCCAGCCTCCTGTGGTCGATCAAAGAACTGCCGTTTTTGGCACTTCATTTTTCAGCCCTGGAGGTTGCCACTTACATCTTATTAATATAACTTGCATACCATCTCCCCTTCATTCCACTACTGTTAAGCATACACACTGGACACACAACCTGACCCGCACAGTGCACCCCCTGTTCCCCACCAACATGCCCCCAGACACACGGTGGAGAGTGCACTCGTTGCATAAAAACCTGCCTTTCCATTTGAACCAATCAACCAATCCAGTCAGCCAGCTAGTCGCTAGTCAGCTAGTTAGTCAGTCAATCGATAAATAAATTAATCATGGGGTCAGAATTCTGGAACCACTCTTGATAATAGCCTGGTCCTGGAAGTCTGAATCACCACTCACATCTTTGATTTGTTCAGCCATTCAATGAATAGAGTAAAACCAAATGGAATTTTAATCAGATTATAATGATAACGTGCTGATTTTCAAAAGTCATATTTAGTCTCTGATTATCTCATGCTTAAATGATAACAGTTAAAAAAGATATTTTTGTCTCTTGAGGTCCCGTGAACAATCAATTTCCACATAGTTGTCTGGCACTTTTTATTGGTTCTAACCTCTGCCCCAACGAGTCCACAGAGAATGACCAATTATAGAGCTTTTATTTTCACACCACACAGGTATGGCCCGGACATGTCAATTTCCTCACAGCCTCTGGATGTATATACACCCTGGCGGCGTGAGTCAATCGATTCTCATCCTCACCTGTGTAATACTGCATCCATATCTCCTGAACTATGATCACAGCAGATTCACAAAACTGTTAATTTAAAAGATTGATAAAACACTCCGCTCTGCAACACCTTATTGTTTTCTATCTCTGCATCGCTCTCACCTTTTCTAATTGCTTTTCACTTTTTTCTCACACCCTCAGCCCCCTCTATTAGCTCCCCTTCCCACCCTCTTTTCCCCTCTCTCTCTCACATTCTCCTGTGTCTCTCACTTGCACCAATTTTCCTTTCCTTTTTTTTTTCTCCTGGTTTCCTAATCGTCCTCTCTCTCATGCTTTTCCCCCTGCTTTCCGTCCTCATTTTCATCTCATCGAACCCTTCATTACTTGCCCCTTTCCCCGCTGTGCCCATCTGACATCTGTCCTTTCCTTCACAATCGCCATCCTCCCCTCCCCCTCTAACGTTGTGAGAAATACCAATAAGGGCTGATGCTGTTTGTAGCTGCTGCCACATGCACCAATACTTCATGCACCCCTGCAACCTGCAAGAGAGCAGCAACTGAACTGAGCTGCACAGAAAATCACTGAGCCGACCCTGGCCTACACATGCAACACAGTGTGGGTGTGTGTAGGTGACATTTTGGAAATGTACTAAAACAAAATCCGGAGTAAATCAAATTTTGGCATATGACTGCCTGCTAACGGGAGGCAAAAACAAAGGCTTTTGTTACAGGAAACAATAGTTTGGATAGTGAGTAATGTGTGGGTGATGTACACATTTAGTATCAGTTGTAGATGAAATAAAACTAGGCGGATAGTTGAATCGTTTGTATTATACCCACAGACGCCACTCATTATATGCCTCTATTGTCCAGTGACAATCCAACACGGCTGACAAATTACAGCTGATGAAGCAGAATCTTCAGCCAATCTAAATGAATGAGCCAATAACTCAAGAGCAACCCCTTTGTTTTAACTTTCATTACATTCTTTTCAATATCAATTACAGCTGATTTAATGTTATTGTAATTTAGGACGGATTTACCATTAACACAAGTGCTGAAGATTTTATAATCCATCAACTCACATTACCCAGTTCACAGAGTTTAAATACCTAATGTGATGCACTGTTTTAGCTTTATATTTGTTCATTTTGGAGCCATTTGTTGATCTTGCACACGTGGCAGAACTGGTTACATGCATGAGCAGATTATAAGACAATGAACCCCTGGAAACACACGTGCAAAGGGCCCCACCATCTCTGTTACAAAAGAGCATAAAACACAGTTTTGGGGTGGTTTTGCTTCTTTTTATTGTTGTTTTGCATTTCTTTGTGGTCATTTTCTGTTGTTTTTGCCTGTTTTTGTAGTTTTTTGTGTCTCTTTGTAGTTCCTTTGCATCTGTTTTTGTTTTTTGTGTCTAGTTTTTTGATTCTTTGTGGTCTCTTTGTGGTTATTTTGCCTGTTTTGTAGTTATTCTGTGCCTCTTTGCAGTCTTTTTGTGTCTTTATATGGTTGTTTTGTGTCTCTTTCCAGTCTTTTTGTTACTCATTACAGTCATTTTGTGTATTTTGTAGTGGTTTAGTGCATCAATTTCTGTGTTTTTTGTGTCTAGTTGTAGTGATTTTGTGTTTCTTTGCAGTCTTTTTGTGTCTCTTTGTTGTTGTTAAGCCTGTTTTGCAGTTATTTTGTGTCTCTTTGTGCTTAATTTGCATCTATTTGTGTTGGAGTTGTTTGTCTCTTTGCCTTCTTTTGTGTCTTTTTGTTGTTTTGCATCTCTTTGTCATCATTCGGTGTCTTGATGTGGTTGTTTTTGCCTGTTAATGTTATTCTAGGGCACTTTCCTTTGCATTTGTGTTTTTGTGTCTCTTTGTAGCTCCTTGTATTTGTTTTTTTGTGTCTCTTTGTAGCCGTTTTGTATCTCTTTGTGGTTGTTTTGCCTGTTTTGTAGTTATTTTACATCTCTTTGCATCAATTTGTGTTTCTTTAGGTCTAGTTGTGGTCATTTTGTTTTTCCTTTGTGGTCCATTCATGTCTCTTTATGGTTGTTCTGCCTGTTTTTGTAGTTATTCTTTGCTTTTTTGCAGTTCCTTTGCACCAAGTTGTATTTTTTGTGTCTAGTTGTCATTTTGTGTTTCTTTGGGGTCTTTTAGTGTCTCTTTGTTGTTGTTTTGCCCATTTTCGTAATTATTTTGTGCTTCTTTGCAGTTCCTTTGCATCTATTTGTGGTTGATTTGTGTCTCTTTATGGTCTTTTTGTGTCTCTTTGTAATTCTTTGGCCAGTTTTGTAGTTATTTGTGTCTCTTTGTGGTTCCTTTGCATGTATCTGTGGGTTTTTTTGTGTTAAGTTGTAGTCATTTTAGTGTCTCTGTTGCCCTTTTTGTGTCTTTTTGTGGTTGTTTTGCCAGTTTTTAGCTATTTTGTGTCTCTTTGCAGTTCGGTTGAATCTATTTGTGGTCTGTTTGTGGTTATTTTCAGTCCTTCCTGGTCCATACCTGTAAATTTCATTAACATTTTCCAGGTGAAGGCCCCTGACACTTTGGGTCCCGCCTGAGCCTAGTATGCCTATTCAGTCATCCATCCATGATTACATATCATTAGCCTCATAGCATAATTACCTACGTCATATTTTAAGGTTTTCAGAAAAGAAGAAAAAAACACATTGTTCAGCAAACAGGTAAGAACTTTTTATTTAACAACACTTGCATTACAAAATTTGTTATGCAAGTGTTGTTGTGTCTTTGGCCAAAATATGACTTTTTATTTAATTCAGTTATGCTATGAGGCTAACGATATGAGTGTCGGTTATGAGAGAATGAATGCATTGGTTTGCTACTAAAACTAGTCTGAAAAGGACAATTAGATTCACAGCATCTTATCTGTTCTCTCTCCTGCCTGTTGCTGTAGCTTTAGGATGTTTTATAATCCAGTTCTGTGCTGTAATTTCCTCTCACAGTATGCAGGTCTCCATGTCAGTCCACCCATTTCATCATTTCAGACAACGTGTCAGACTTTGCTCCAGACCACACGCCCATTAAGTAATAAAAGCTTCCTACATTAAAAACAGCAGTTATCTCCATCCATCCGGCTGAGTTCTTGTCTGCATTAGTCTGACATGTCTGCTGAAGACTGTTTGCTTCAATATATTCTCGTACGCACGCTCAAGCACATATAAAGTCTGGCTTGTGTGTGTTCTTGCTTTTGTCTTTTATTGGCCCTTGATTTAATATCTGCTTGTGTGTCCTTTGTTTTCTTTGAGTTCTTTTTGACAAAGCACTTTGTGACAAGTGCTTTATAAATAAATCTTACTTGATTTGACTGCCCAGCAAATAATATGATGGGAGGGATAAAAATACTTTGGAAAGCACAGGCTGCACTAGTGAAGCATGGTCAGGGAGAAGGGCAGGAGGAGAGAGGCTCTCCGACAGCATTATGCGGGTTGACTGAAATTTAATTGGAACACTCATGACTTAAATGAGATCTCATGTCAGGGATGTACGCAGGTAATGCAGATACAGTGGTGGAGCACTTGTTATTATGTGAATTATGTTGTCTGAATACGGAACGAAGCAGCTAATGAAGATTGCTTACATTTGCTTGAACACATTTGTGCATTCGGAGATTACAGTTCACACACAGGCCTAAACTGAAAGTCTCTTTCCAACATGATAAATTTTGTTTGCAAAATGCTCTAACTCTCACACAATATTAATAACATGCAACAAAAGCAAATATTTCCATCAATCAAAAAAACTTGTGGTCAAATGAATATAATCTCCCAGGTAATCATTACACAATGTACAACAAAAACACAGCTATCAATATGAACCTGTTCAACCTTTATTTGTGCAACATGTCTGTGCCATTCGTTGATACTTTACATAGTTATAGTATGTGCCAAAAAAAGGCAAGCAGGCATATCACAGCATGAATTGTATTCTTTCTCTGAAAATGATTTTAGTAGAGAAAACTAACCCTGCTGCACTCTGCATCTGCACTTTTTGAGATATCTTGTAGAAATACTGTCATCACTTTATTCTTGCATGCAGGTCTTTGCGTGCCCATTAATTGTAAGACCTACAGTAAGCACCTAGGCTACACAAATTTGGACATTTATTATGGTACAGCTTATTTACTACTGCCTTCTTTCTTCACCACAGAACCAATAAAGAATGGCATCCAAGCTCTGAAATCCTGAGGAACATTTTTCTTACAGTACTGGATCAGATTTTCCCATGTCATACTTTTTTGCTGGACCACAACAGCCTAGTCTTGTTTCCATATTTTTCTAATTCAGAAATGCTGAATACTTGGCTCCCCTATGCCACGGCTTCTTCCTTTGCTTATGTGCCTTTGGCCTCTTTGATCCATACTTGCAAATAGCAACACAGGTGGCATCTTTTGTAGGTGGATACAAACTAACTGCTGGTTGAAGAGCTGTGTAAAGGGGTTTCACACAGGTGCATCAGAGAGTCGTAATTATGGGAGTAATTTCTATCAGATTTTGTTTAACACGGTTGATCCAATAGAGTTTGAGGTCATTCCATGAGATCTGTGTTAACTGTTTTGAAAAAGGGTTTGAAAAATGTGTGAAACCAATGCACCCATGTTAACACATTCGTGAGAGAAGACCTCTGCTGTGCTGAGAAGGTGATGATGAGGATCAAGTGGGTCACAGTTTCATTAAGCATGTCTTAGCAACTGAGAAAAACTGCAATGTGTAAATCGGCTTCATCTGTTTGTGTGTGTCTGTTTGCATTTCCCTGCACAGTAAACAGCAGTAAGAAAAGTAATGAGCCACATGCATTAAAAACAGATTTAAAATGTGGTTTAAGAGCAACATTTTTATGAGATACGCAACAGGTTTAAGTAATCAAATGACAGGAGAAAAGGCATTTCTGTAACTGTGAATTCTCAGTCTCAGCCAGCCATTTATTTTTCATCATTTGTCAGACGCAGTATAACACCATTTCCAGCGATTTCTGCTTTTCTCTGTTTTTCACAGTTTTGAAGAGGTTCTACTGGGATTACAACACTACAAACGTCCTCTTGTATTCATGATTTTGCCTTGCAGATGTTAAAATAACTTGAATCAAACACTAGCCGTGGTGCCAGTATCAGTTTCTCAGTAGACAATGCTCATAGTGTTGCAAAACTTACAGAATATACTGAGGATGATTCCAGTCCCCTCTCTGTCAGCTCCACTAAATTTGAGCCTAAATTTAGGCTCTTATGTCTATTTTGCAAGTCTTGGTGGTGCTTTTTGTGGTTAGCTTTGGACAGTGGAGGCATGTGGCTGTGAGTCACTCACTGGGATGAGAAAATCAACACACCAGTCTGTAAACTTTCCCTCTGCTGACTTCTGCTAGCTAGCCAGGTCGAGGTTTTCAGATGTAAACATCAGTAAACATCAAGGAAAGATGGTGAAGATGGGCACCAGCTGAACCAGCATCCTGCAAGCCATTGTACAGATGTTGGAAATAAAGTGGATGACCTATGCGCAGCATCAGTTTCCAACAGGATAACTGTAATATAATTTGATTTATTGAACTTGGCTAAATCCTGGACAGCGCCATTCAACCGGTGACACTTCTTCTATATGCCGATCTGACAACGTAGAGGACTCTGAGGAGAGAGGGAGAGTGTTTTACGGTGAATAAGGACTGGTGTGACGGTGGAAATGAGAGGTGTGTCCCGGTACTGCTGTGGATCACTGCATCTGTTCAGAGGCAACTGCAGAGCGGCACTGCCCATGTGCGGGAGGAACGACCACTTGTCCATCTTGTTTAGGTTGGGATGTGTGAAGAGTTAAATTCCTTGATCAGAAACCATGGATTACCAGAACCATCTGGAAACATGGACAATTATAAAGCAGCAGCCGACAATGTAAGAAGATGTAAAAAAGGACTAAGTTACAGTGCACAAGTTAAAGTAGCTGATAGGATCACATTTCACTGGAGCTGTACCTTGTATAATTCCATGTGACAGATGATTGATTGATTGATTGAATATCACTCTAGATATGGCTCTTAGGTTTGTGACAGTATATCACATAATATTATATTAAAGTCAAGAATAGCACGAATTCATGTAAAAAGTAAATTGTCCCTGCTAGCGTGTCTAAAAAATGCGTGATGTTACGAGGGTTACACAGAGCAGTGAACGAGTTAAGGATAGGTAGTGTGTGCCGAAGAGACAGGAAAAGTGTTTAAGACATCAATGAATATTTTAAGAGAGAGCGGGAGCTGTGGGAGGGATGGGTGAACTGAAAGAGAGTTGGGCTGCTGAGAGACGGAGAGATAATTTAATAGACGAGCAGAGCAAATGTGTTGGAGGAGAGACAGAAAAGCTGGAGGGTTGGGAGATGAATGAATGGTGGACTAATCTGGACTAAGCGATGGAGAGAAGAACTGACATCAATTTAATAAGATGGATGAACGGACAAATAGATGCATTGGGCAATGTTCAAAAAAAAAAAAAAAAAAATCCTAAACCTGGACAGGCTTGTGACAAACATTAAGTGTGTGTGTGTGTGTGTGTGTGTGTGTGTGTGTGTGTGTGTGTGGCTTCACAGATGAAATTAAATGGTTTAGAAAAAGCACTATAAAGGTCAGGACACTTGTAGAAAAACAGGAGCCTCAAACAAGTTTTAGACTGATGAGGTCAGGAGAGGTAAACAGAGAAATAGGGATACTAGGATGGAAAACAAAATAAGCAATATCATTAAAAATGACATGCACAGACAAGCTCCGTCTCCAGACACTGAATTCGAGGCAATAGTGAAAATGAACAGAGGTCATCCCTCCAGTGTGAGCGGGTCAAGGTCTTTTGCCCTGATATGACACAAGAGCAGCACTTGAGCTAAACAGAGTGGCATTTGGACTGACCGTAGGGGCACTTAAGATGAACAGAAAAGTCCTAGGGGTAACTGGGGGGTCACTTGTAGGGGAACTGGACTGACCAGAGGAGCTTTTAGGAGCACTGGAGATGACCAGAGGAGCACTTGGGGCACTCAGTTGCCCCTCTGGTGTGGAATTAGAGCACAAAGTAAAACGGAGAAAAGCAGTTAGTGAGAGACTTTTCTGCTCAATTTACTGTAAACAAATCCAGGCACTAAAAGGCAATAAGACAGTGCTGTATTTAAGACCCCCTAAACTGGGATCAAGTCATGGCTAAGACCACAGTAAATCGAGACGGAGACAAGACCAAGACTTTAAGGGGTTGAGACCAAGTCGAGACAAGACCAGACCCATGCATTTATGAAACACTTATAATAAAATATAGAACATGCAAACCATAAGCACTCCTTAAACTGGTCTGAAAAATCCACCTTCCCACACTTACAGAAAATGTATTAAGATTTCTCTTTATTCACCTCCTCTGTTGCCTTACTGTATATGTGTGTATGTATGATTGTGCCATAAGAAATGTCTTGATAAAATATTTAAAAGGCATGCAGAAGTGAATTTTATTTGTGGGAATTTTCCTTTTGTTTTTTAAGAGCAAACATATACAAACACAAAGAGAAGCTGAAATCAACGTAGATGTCTTTATTCAACACTTCTTTTATGCACAGGCAATCTAGTGATATTCCTGCAGCTGTGGTCTTTACCAGTCTTGAAATAAAATGTAGAATGCTTTTGGTCTGCTACAGCACTACAGCACCATAAGAACACAAAGAATGCTCGGTCTGTCAGCTGCTGTGGTTGCAACTCGTTTCAAGGTTGACACTGATCCTCAGATACCATGAAGGTGTTACATTCAGACGAAAATGAAGGATTAGGCTCCAATCACACAGAAAAGCATTTTAGCAGCTGAAGGCGACTTTTGGTAATTGTTTTTTATGAGAATTAAGCTTTCTGCTCGCATTTTTTGCGTTGCGACGTATCTCGTGTTTCTGTGCTCTAGGCACCTCTAGGCTGGAGCACTCTAACCTCCTTGAGTTGAAAAAACTTTAACTCAGAGCGGAAAAATGCCCCACGCCATTTTTTTCCTCATCTTTTTTCCCATTGTCCAATTGGATTATTTGAGAGGCAGGCCTTCTGTGGTAGTAACAACAAAAAGTTTACAGTTGGTAAACAATGGAGGAGAAACTGGTGGTAGAGGTTGCTGGATACCTAGAGCTATACGACGATAGACAGCAGGTTGTCAAACTGCCCCTGCGTCATCCTAAAATATGCCTGGAAATGGCCATCATTGAGGAGAAGCTCCTGGACCAACTGGTTTTTCGGGGTCTCATGTACCCACACAGATCTCCGTTTCCCTGTGTCCAACAAACTATTTAGTGACAGCCTCTCACCCTCAACCAGAGCTACAGCAAGTACCCTCTGCCTGTCCCTCTGTTTTGTACCTCAGGATTTAAATTTAGGTGCATTTTTGTTCTCATTACTGGTTACCATTTGGCTGCCTCATCCTTCGGAATGACACTGAGCTCCATTGCTATGCCGATGATTGTCCACTGTATCTCTTAAATGCACATCATGCTCTATCTGAGTAATTTAAGACCGACAGATACTGGCAGTGATTTAAAACCAGAGATTAAATTGGATTGAAGCTTGTCAGAGATGAGCTGAGCTCCACTTATCTACATCCAAATTACTTCCTGCTGCAGCTCAGCTCCAGCCTCTGGATGTAATGACAGAATGAGTCAAACAGAGAAGGTCTCTTCAAAAGATAAAATGAAAGTGGTACTCTCCACAGGACTGTGGTGTCATGTAAATCCACTGTAGTATTTAATATACATTTCCTGCAATGATTTAATTGAATAGTCGGTTTACAGTAACGTCTGCCTACTTGTTGTGCTTTTATCTTCTAAAAAAGAAAAAAAAGAAAGTCTCTGTTAGCAATATGTTTTAAAATCAATTCTCTTTTTGTAGTAAAAATGTAAAAATTTAAAATCGCAGGTTAAAGTTTAATTCCAGGCTTTTGCATAATTATTACCATGATTCTCACAGGAAACAGCTTTCCGCTGCCACATCAGTGCCAGTGCGTTGCTCCCTCGTGGTGCATTTCAGTTTTTCACTACATGCTTCTCCTACCAAGAATAATAATGTGCATTTGGAGGTTCTTAACATGCATTGTGCATGACTGGCATTAAGCTTTGATAAAGCACTTAAAATCAGCAGGAAATGCTCAATAAATTGTTCAACAAGACACAATTTGTAATCTTCTTGAAGGGCCAATTAAAAGCAAAGTATGCTTGTAAGAGAATGCCTTTTCAAGTTCTTCAATCCCTTTTTGCTACCACTCTACTCAGTGCCACTGAGCTCTATTGTTACACTTTATGTATCTGGTTTAATTAGAGAGAGAAAAAAACCTGAATGTATGAGCAGAGAACTATAACTAATGCAGATACATCCATACAGGTGTACTCAATGATACAATTAAGTCGTTAACCTTCTCTCATGCTCTGTGACATGTATAAAAATGCTAAGAAGGCCCAACTGACCATAAAAAAAGCTTTTAAAGACTTTGAAAGAGGGTTCATTACAGGGACGTGGGTGGCAGAAGCTTCAGTCACAAAGTGTAGTGTTCCAGTAGGAACAATATGGAAAAGATATCCGTAAATAGGTTTGGACACTTTGGCCAAAACACACATTCAGTGACCCTGATGCTTCCTGATGCTTGTGCATCAGTGCGGCGTGTAATGAAAAACAGAGGATAACTCCTCCCTATGTGACTAAGAATGTCAGTGGGGGATAAATGCTGATCAGTTTGTGTCAGCAACAACACTGCTGACAACAACACAGAGAGGTCTTTTACAGTAGGGTTGCAGTTCATAAATCCCCCATTACAAAGCAAGTCCTCCTAATGACATGACAAAAGGTGTTGTTGGTCCATGTACTCCAGGAGGACTTACAGAGGCAGTTTCTGATCTGTCTGTCTTATCAGAAGGACGACATTATTTACCTGTTTCCTCCAAAAATCACTGGAGTAAGACAAATCTGTTTCATGAAGTGACAACTCAGTAGTGTAAAGACTGGTTAGGTTCAGGCACAAAAACGTCTTTGTCAAGGTTAGGGAAACATCCTAGTTTGGGTTGAATGACTACTTGGTAATGGCCTTGCATTCATATAGCGCTTCTCTAGTCCTTCGACCTCAGTTTACACTACACGTCACATTCACCCATTCACACACGCTTTCACGCACTGGTGGCCGAGACTCCCATACAAGGTGCCACCTGCTACTCAGTTAACCATTCACATGCACTTGCACACCAGTGGCACAGCCATCAGGTCAGTATCTTGCCGGGGGCAGCATGGTGACTGGAGGAGCCGGGGATCAAACCGCTATTCTTCCATTTAGTGGACGACTGGCTTTAACACCTGAACCACAGCTGCCCCAGTGTTATGTTTAGAGAAACATCATAGTTTGGGTTACAAGACTTCCTTGTCAAGATCTGGGGACAGTTGTTGTCATGGTTACATCAGTAAACACATGGTAGAGGTTAGGGAACAATTGTGGTCAGGCTTAAAAAACCTAAACGTCGACTGTCAGTGGGAAACAGAAAGCAAACAGCAGTCCTGGTTGGTGTTTTGTTGATCCATCCATCCATCTCAACCTCCTGCCTACATGGACTCTGTGAACAGAATGGGCCTCATTAAGCTTTGTGGTAATTAGGTTAATTAGGTATGGATAGATTATCCTGATATAAAGGCTATTATGAAATCTAAATAGACTTTATTACATTTGTAGACATATATTCTTTTTGCAAATGAGTCACATTAATTTTGCAAGTTGCACATCAGTGACAAGGGATGTCTCATGCTTTTGTCTTTATTCCTTCCTCAGTGAAAAGAGTGATGACAAACACAGGGGACACTATATCCCCTCCAGTCCTAACGTCCAAGTACGAGGGCTCCCCGTCCTAACAGATTCAGATCTCTGTTTAGATCTGACAGCTTGCTAGTAAACGACGTGAGTCCAAGTTCACGTCCTGTCGGCTGCTCACATTAGTAAACATTGCAACAAGAAAATAAACTCTCCGTAAAATATTCTATACTCTGACAAAACTGAAGTATTGTATTGTTGCTAGCACCTTTGCCCATGAATCAATTTCAAGTCAAACCCAGCGCTCTGTTTCGGTCCTTTATCCAGATAATAGACTTTTGGCATCGTATTTTATCCAAGCTCTCCCAAATCATCATGTTTACTTCAGCTGGGTAATATTTCCAACAAAATTCACGACAGAGAATCAAGCATGCTTTCTGAGCTGTTTGTCTCAAGTCCTGTGACACCTTATTTATCCCTCTCGACTGAGGAGATGTGATACGTCTCCAGATAGCGCAAATAGCTGTAGCTTATTTTTACGCCCTTACATTCATGGTGTGGCAGTTTTAGAGTTATTCCTTGGATTTTATTGATAACTTCTTCGGGTTGTACGGGCCCAACCTCTAGCTACAACTCTAACCTTTTAATCCGATATGAGTCTGAGCACAGCCTCGGATACTCGCGCAGTGTCTTTTTTTGGCAGTCTCGGTTAAAAAGAATGAGTGAAAGGCCCTATGGCTTTGAAAAGCTTAGACTATAAGTCAGTGTCATCCTTTCAAATCACCTCTCAAACCCCATCTATACAAATAAATCCTTTCCACAAACTGACCTGCTTGTGGTTTTTTTTTTTTAATTAAAAAAAGATACAAAGACAACCTGCTTTTAAAAAAGGGGGGGGGGAGAGGTAGGGAGGACTCAGGAGACGTGAGCAGAGGGCACCACAGAGGAATAAGCAAACAAGCACACGAGCAGACACAGAGTCAGACAGGCAGACAAAGAGATGGATGGGTGGATGGAAGATTGTTGAGGAGAGGAATAGAAAGTTCTGAATGCTGCTGCGGCAGGCTGTGCTGACGTGAGGAGTGTTCCCAAACACAGTTAGTAGCGACTGCAGACCCACTGCATTACCATACTCACACACACACACACACTCACACACGCACACACACAGTGCCTAAGGGAGAAGGCTCCTCGCAGGCAGAGCTGAATAGAGACAGAATCTCCTGTTATGGTCCTCAAGAGGTCACTGTGCACTCGGGCACCATTTGTGTTAAAGTGTGTGTGTGTGTGTGCAAATGTGTCTGGGCATGTGTTTGCTACAGGTTAGTGTGAGCATGCATCCTTTCTTTCCCAGGTGTTTCATTTGTGCATGTGTGTTTGTGTGATGACTTTCCACAGGTGTGTGTGTGTGAATGTGTGGAGCCATGTGTGTTTATGCACCAGTGTGCCTACTGTAATGGTGTGCACTTCAGTGTGTGTGTGTGTGTGTGTGTGTGTGTGTGTGTTTCCCTGCACAGGTCGGTCCTCTCCTCTTCTCCATTCTCTCCAGTCTGCGCTTCCTCACGGAGCTAGGTGCGTATCATTGGATCAGTAGCTGCTGCCTGCCACACTGTCCAATCGCATCTAGGGAGAGAAAGAGACACAGGGAGAGGAAGAGCGAGGCAGAGAGAGAGAGAGAGAGAGAGAGATGGGGGAGGGAGGAGAAAGAAAGGAAGAGAGGGAGATTGATCATTTGAACGTCCTGGGCCTTGCGATCCTTTGAGAAACACAATTTCTACTACATCCAAAAACGACGCTTTTTGAAATACGCACATTTTTGCGGACTTAAAGCTTGAGGCTTGTTGTTCTTTTCTTGTTTCTTTTTTTTGGGTTATTCCCACCCAGGAGACGTGCCATCGCCACCACCACCAGCAGCAGTAGCAGTAGCAGCAGCAGCAGCAGCAGCAGCAGCAGCAGAGGAATATCTCCCAATATCCCATCCCGGGCACGTCGGATAAGCTGCAGCAGCGAAAACACGAGGCGAATATTGCGGTGGACGGGAACGGGAACATGCTCCGTGGGATTTCGCACCTCTCACCCTGGCAGGGTAGGTTACATCCCACATTTTGTCATTTGATTTTTTTTTTTTGTACTGCAGCGAGGATGCAGGTTGAGGCTTTGCATTTGAGTGTGTGTGCGCGCGTGTGTGTGTTTTGCCGTAGTCAGCTCCAGTGCCGATAGAGATTTAGACAGGATATTCTACCTCACAGGCAAGCGGGGTTTTTCTCCCCCCCTACACACACACACACACACACACACACACACACACACACACACACACACACTTGCTTGTATTTGTTATTTTCTTCTTTTCTGCTTTATTTATGATGGGAATAAAAACGCAGCGCAGCTTTTCTCTGTTCTTTCTCTGTGTGAAAACATACAAGGGGAGGCTGGCAGGCGGGTTTGCCTTGATAAATGGAGCGTTATTCATCAGCGTGTGTGTGATCACCACTGGAATGTTAACTAGCACCTTGGACAGCCGACACCAATACAGTCTAACATGGGAGGAGCGATAGTACTGATCATTTTGACACTCTAATATCTTTGCTGCTTATTGTGCGTGTGTGTGTGTGTGTGTGTGTGTGATTACACGGAAATTGATGTTGCTCTCTCAGTGCGTCTGTGTGTGTATGTGTTAATATTCTGCCCTAAGGCCCTCAGTGAGAGATAGCAGTGTCGGCTGGGGAGCAGCTGTGTGTGTATGTGTGTGTGAGAGTGTGTGTGAGCATGTAGAGAGATCAAGAAAGTGTGTGTGTGCATCTTTGCAAGAGAGGAAAAACCTGTGTTAGTGTGTTATTGAGAGACATAAAGAAGAGGTGTGTGCATGCATCTGTTGGAGAGAGATAGAGAACAAAGTGTGTGTGTGTGTGTGTGTGTGTGTGTCACAGGCTTCCTACCTTATGCTACATGCAGGTCAGGAGCCCCGTGGTGTATTCAGGGTTTAATTAAGCATGTGACGTGACTCTCCATCCCCTCCTCCAACCTCACCCCCCCTCAACTGGGTCCTGTGATCTGTGAAACATTGTGTAGTGAGGATGTGACATATGTCTGCGGCTCATACTGGATACACACACACACACACACACACACACACACACACACACACACACACACACACACATGCCATTCCTGTGTGACACAGCAGCCCTGACAGTCTGACACCGAGTTAAGCTGAGCGGACAACATCTTGTTTGCCCTATCTATCGCTCTCATATCTATTTTTAACGTGAACAGCAGCGAGGTAGCACAGCCTATTTTTCTGATGTGATGTGTAAGTTTGCTGCGGTGTGTGTGTGTGTGTGTGTGCGTGCGTGACATTTTATCTATTTGACACTGTGATTATTCTAATGAAGACTAATTAAATCCCTCTCTCCTCCTCTTTCCATTTCTCTGCCTCTCTGTCTCTTTTCCAGGAGGCAGTTTGGGCTTGTTATGGGGGTGACCGGAAGGAGAGAGTGACAGAGGAACAGTGATGCTACTGTTTACATAACGAGAGACTCACACACACACATACACACACACACAGACACACATACACGCACACATGCTCAAATCGCCAGTCCAGGACGTACACACTCGCTTAAACACTTCCACACATACACACGCATACAGACACGTATTCAAGGGACTCGCTGACTGAGTCACCACACACTCAGAGGCACAGAATCACTGACTCACACACAGGACCAAACACACGCACAGACAGACACACACACACACACACACACACACACACATACACACAAAAGCAAAAGGTTGTTTGCAAGAGTCAGGACTGTGTGTTGTATGTGCTATGGGCCAAGCTGAGCAGCAGCTGTGTGTGAGTGTTGGATACCTCTGAAGGGTCAACACAGCCGCAACCCTCGCCCTCCCCAACCCTTCCTCCTCCCTTCCCATCCCTCATCACCCAGGTACCCCTAAACGCACCATCATGTCCGAGCTGAGGACCAGGAGAACTCCCCTGTCCCCTCTCCCAACCTTCTCCTCCCCGTTCGGGTTTCTATCCCTCCTTCTCTCCCTCTGCCTCACCCTTTCTCTCTACCCGGCCTCCTTATCAGCACAGCAGACTGTGCCTGTCATCTCCACGGCGCAGGGCCGCATCCGGGGCATCCTGACCCCGCTGCCCTCTGACCTCCTGGGACCAGTCATCCAGTACCTGGGAGTACCGTACGCCAGGCCTCCAACGGGGGACCGGCGCTTCCAGCCGCCTGAGCCTCCTCTGCCCTGGCCGGGAATACGAAATGTGACGCAGTTTGCTCCAGTGTGTCCGCAGTCTCTGGATGAGAGGAGCATGTTGGGAGACATGATGCCGTCCTGGCTCACGGCTAACCTGGATATAGCGGCGACGTACCTTACTCACCAAAGTGAGGATTGTCTCTACCTCAATATCTACGTGCCCACCGAGGAAGGTTAGTGTGCACCAGACCCTCTCAGGGGACAAAGGTGAATATATATGCATGTGGGGTGAGAACAGGATGATGTGTTATAGGTCATTCACGCGTAAGGTCAAAACAGAGTGGAACTGGCTAACCTTCGGGTAGTTAATTTGAAGGCGCCTCGGCTGTGACATATAATTTAAACATGGAACAATCCTGTCAGGGCAAAGACATACCCTTGATAAATAAATAAATAAAGTTACGTGGAGTCCCAACTAGTCCTCTCCACCCCCCTCGTGCACGCCTCTGGTTGAACCAACACTTAATATGCAGACACCTGCGTCAGTCGCCAAGGGGTTTACGCCTTTACTTGTGGAGGAAAGTGGGAAGGACACAGACTCACTCATGCATACATATTGGTTCATACACATGCATGTGACCCCACATGCACACAAACACCTACACACACACGCGCACACACACAATGGCAAGCATGAACACTCCCACAGCCTCAATTTATTTCCACCCACTGAGAAATGAAGGAAGGGAGATATGAAGCATAGGGAAGCAAAGGAGCCGCAGACTGTTCCTGCTTTTGTATGTATAAACCCACCGAGTGATTAAAGGCTGAGATACATACAAATGGACAGGTGGACAGTCGGTCAATATGGACATTAACAACAGACAGAATGGAGGCAGAAGGAAGGTGGGTGGATCTGTGCTCACACTCGTGCACAAAAAGTGATTATGTACAGCACTGGCATCAATGATGTCACCTTGAGCACATCGTTAGGCCATATGTTGCTGCAAGTATCTATCTATCTATCTATCTATCTATCTATCTATCTATCTATCTATCTATCTATCTATCTATTATCTGTTTTCCTCTCTCTCTCCAAGACATTCATGAGGAGGGGGGTCAGCGGCCAGTGATGGTCTACGTCCACGGGGGCTCATACACAGAAGGCACTGGCAATATGATGGATGGCAGCGTACTGGCAAGCTACGGCAACGTCATTGTCATAACCCTCAACTATCGCCTAGGAGTACTGGGTAAAACCATATATCTTATATATCTGTGTAATTTGCTGAACACTCCGGCACTGTATACGACTGTATATGCTTTTAGTATGGGTGTAGCTGCATTTCAACCCTCGCTTCCCTGAGCCTGTTAGCGTCACTGTTGAAGCATACCTTCGGATTCTATATTCCAATAGTTTTTCATCCTATCGAGTTATGCTGCAATAGAGACAGGCCTACCTCTACTTTGACAACCAATGAATATACTAATATATGCACGCCTTGGATGCCTTTCAAGCACATGCAACCAGGATGCAATCTATAGTGAACAATCCACATTTTACTGTAAAATGACTGCAGTTGTGCTTCACCACCACGCTGCACCCTCTGAGCACGAACAATAGCAATGCAATTACTGCCAAGGTGCTCTGGGTATTCTGATAATATCACTGCGGTTTCATAAACCTACTGTATAGTAATTTACTTTACATTTGGGGCTAGGCTAAAGGGCGATGAATGGATAATAATTGAAAATGCAATGCACACATCTCTGTTGCATACATATACGGTGGGAATTTTGCTGTTTTTTCATTTAAAGGTTCTTTAGATTTTGAACTTCGATATAGCAGCAAACACCTATTTGTTATGTGAGGATATAAGTGGAGTAATGTCGTCCTGAGCAGAGAATGAAGTCATGCTTCCTCTGTGTGTGTGTTGCAATCTGAGCTTCTGCATGTGCATGTTATGCTGCATTCGTATGCTCCTTGGATTGTTCCGAGTTGGGAAGTCGTTCTTCCAACTTTGGTGTGTTCATGAGCTTTAAGTAAGGAAACGACACAGATGCCACGAAGAAGATTTGTTGTATTTTATTGGTCAGAGCGTTTGCACAACATGTTGATAACAGTTTAAAGCTTTATATTACAAAGAGATTTTTCTGGACTTGTCGTTGCACTAGTACATCCCCGGAAAATACTAAAATATTACTGCCTGAGTAATGCTAATAAATAAAATTATAACTAATCTACGTCACTCTACGTCGACAGCAACTAACGGTTGCTATCTAATACCTTATTGCAAATTACATGCAATAACATACAATATGTGAATACATCAAGAGTTTATTATCATTTACAGAACATTAACTGCCATGTTTCTACTTGTAGACATTGTCAACTCCTGTATCAAAATATTCTTTGACTTCCCGAGTTGTTGCTTTGAATTACGGGAGTGTTCACATAAAACATTCCAGTCGAGACAAATTTTTCCGATTATTCCGATACCACAGGAATGCAGGGTTAGAGCACGCGAGTCCCTTCCTTTAAACTGTCCCTCCCCACGCTTACAAAGAGACTTAAAGAGTGACCTCTCACAAAGCATTGTTGAAGCGACAAGCATGCAGCTGAAGGTGACTTCAAGCATATTTTATTGGATGTTTTAGGTAGCTAGCATTAGCAGGATAGCGAGCCAGCTAATCACTTTGTTATATGGATTTAGGTCCTCACAGATCAAAGAAATAGTTCCTTACCAAGCTGAATACATTACGTTAAAAATCAATATTCCAATAGCCAAGATATGCATCCTCTTGCTTGCCTAGTGGTCTTACCTCGTAGCTTGACGTCGTTCACAAGAGGGACATTTTATACCATCATCTTGTTGTGTGTTTTGGGGCTGCTTTCTCTGCGTTTTACAACACTTTGCTGAGAACATATGGAAGAGGTTCAGTGTGGCTACTGCGCCCTTTAGTTTTGGTCGGAGATGCTGGTGCTCTAGAACATCTAGACGTTCTGAATTTCATATATACAGAACCTTTAAAAAAATTGCACGAGAACAGATGGATTCCCTGTTAAAAGGTTGTGGCGAGATGGTAGTCCCAGAATTGTGAAAGCCTTGTGAGCCATTTCAAAATATTCTTGTCTTTGTCGTAAATGATGTGACATTACTGCGGTTAAAGTCTGGTCAGCTTTAGGCACAAACAGCACTTGGTTAGGGTGAGGGAAAGATAATTGTTTGGGTTAAAATGTTAAAATGATCTCTTGAAATCTCATGGGAGTTTTCGTGATTGTGGCGTTACCATCTAGACACGACCCTGTTAGATGAAGAGGAGGTGGTATGAGATGAAGAAATGCAAGTTTAGTCTGTGACAGTGGTCAGTCATTACTTCTCAAACTCTAGTTGGGTAGTGATTAATGTTCCTGTATGAGTAAGTAATGCATGACCACAGTCAGTGTTGTTATGTAACTCAGTTAGTTCTCATTTGTTATGGGTTGTCAGCTTTTTGTTGGGTGATGTATTTGTTAGTAAAGAGGTATAAATGATTACTGTCGCTGTTCCTTTTAACTAAGAATTTGCACAGCGCTGTTCCTCACTTTGAATTTGGTAATGTCTTTACATTTACATTGTATTCACCATCTGGATTGTTTATTCCTTCAGCGAGCTATGAAATGTGAAAACCATTAGTGAGTTGTTTTCACCCAGACTGCCTTTTCACTTTTTTTTTTTGAGTGAAAACATGTTCAGTGTGGGTGTCCCTAGTGGAAATAAACCCCCTGAAGCCAATTTTTTTCCACTACTAGCATTGACTCAAATCTGATCCTTTTTTTTACCTCCATGACTCTCTGACTCATTGCTCTCTGAACAGGGAAAATCTGATTCCCTGTGTTTTTTCTAATTTTAGACAGCAATGCAAAGCACACAGGCTGAATAAATAGAATGTCTTGGAATCCTAGCATTTAGGCTTTTTACGGCTGCAATTATAAAAAATTGCAAAGCCTGAGCAGGGCCAGAGGAGGGTTAAAGAGAGCCTTTGAAGGCATCATTTACTGTTTGACACCGAGTATAGAGTGGTTCGTGTGAGCGCAGCATGCCTTCATATTGATTAAGTCAAATTAAGCTGCATATTATACCATTGGCTGGGTTAAACCATGCCCTCACGTTCATTAGGAGTTACCCACTATTTAATAATTCATATGAGGAAATTAAGTAGTGCCAGCAGGTTAATAACACATGTGCATGTGGTATGCATGCCATTACTGGTATCTCTTTAATTTATTCGATTCTGTGGACCTGTGCTACAGAGAGTGATGGACATTTTGTGAAACAAAAACAAGGCTTTTGATAATTTTTATATAGATTATCCAATTAAAATGTACTTACTGTAAGAGAGCAACAGTAATGTGTGGATTCTTTGGGCATCTGGCTGCACTTTCTCTGTAAATTATTTAGTGCACTGATTTAGTTTTCTACCTTTTTATGCAGTTCTAGCACATTTTATAGATCATGTGAGCACCCAAATTATGTAATACTTCATAAAAGACATTTCTCTTTCAGAAGTAAGGCCACTTCGTGGGGGCGTTCCTTTAAAAAACACAGAGTAGTTTTGAAAATGAAGTGAGTAGAGCTGAATACATGTTAAAAGGTTAAAGTATTCACCAAAAAAAAAAAAATATTGATTTGAGTTTATGAGACCCATGCCGTCTTTTCTGTATTTTAAAAGCTTTCAAGGCTTTCATGAGATATTGATTTTATATGATGGCATAAATCTGCATCTGCTTGGTGAATGAAATAACTATTTAATTCTGACCTTGGGAACAAAAGTAGTCGCTACAGCAGTAATCACCATATCGAGCTGAACAAAGCCAGTCCCACATGCTTCTTTTTGTCTTCATCTCCATCCTCTGTGTTTACACCACCTCCAGCACGATCATCACCACCATCACCACCATAATCACCATCATCATCCATCTTCATGAGTCGCAGTGTCTTCCTCCTCTTCGTCCTCATCGTTGTCATCGTAAGTTGGATGCGTGAGGTGAGCCCATATATGCAAAGCAGTGTAAATTTATGCACATTTTCTTGCTAATTTTATTGTAATCTGCAAGAAATGGGGCATGTTTCTACGAACATGTAGAGAACCAAATACATTTAAACATGTGAAAGCACATGTAGTTTATATTAAAGTGTTCTGAAACTGTTCTTATGGTCACATTAATATAATTTCCTCATAATGTCCATTGTGCCTGAGAGAAATTTCTAACAAATTACTCCTAAGTGATGAAATGTAATATTTTAAAAGCGTCGCCTTTCTTGCTTATTATACTTTTACAGAATGTGTTCATGGCCAGCTTGAGGTTCAGAGAAATTAGCTTCTGCAGTAATGAGATATACTGTAGTGGAGTGAGCCATTAGGATCCTTTTTTGTTTAACACCGTCAGCAGTAAAGGGAATAAGGGATAGCTGCGTTTGTAGCTGCATGTGTGTGTAGGTTTATGTCCCTGTGTGTGTGTGTGTGTGTGTGTGTGTGTGTGTAAGTGGATTTTTACTTACATGAATATGGATGTACCTTGTTGATTTAATCCAATTTGCAAGGGACTGCAGGGGAGGCACATCATTTGTCATTAATTTTCTCTTTAAAGGTATGATAAACAAGACTCATGCATAATTGATCTTAACAGTGGGGATGCCATGATGTTGGAATCACCTTCCTGTGTGCTCCCGTGTGTTTGCACATTGTAAGATGACTCTCCAAAAAGTCAGCAGGAAAAATCTCTTTTGATCAACTCATTATTTATACACTTGCTCACTTCTCTGCGGAGCATTTTTAGCTTTGATTTCATGTAAGTCTTTAAACTAAAGTGCTATATGTTCTACCTGTTTGTAATAACAACGTCTCCCTCTCTGTTTGCCTGTAGGATTTCTTAGTACAGGTGACCAGGCGGCAAAAGGGAACTACGGCTTGCTGGATCAGATCCAGGCTCTGCGCTGGGTGAAGGAGAACATCGCAGCCTTCGGAGGAGACCCAAGCAGGGTCACGGTGTTTGGATCCGGGGCTGGGGCCTCGTGCGTCAGCCTGCTCACCTTGTCTCACTACTCGGAGGGTAAGGAAGAATTATGGACACAAACTCTGCTTACCGTATGTGTTTTATTCAGTTTAAAAATTGCATTTAAGGACAGATGTGGAGAGTTTTGTTACACTTTGAAATACACAGAGTATAGGTACATAGACAGTTGCGCACCTATGATGGTTGGTAGGTAGGTGGGTGCTGTGAAAGCTGTGACACTCATGGTTATGAAAGCTTTCTTGGTCTCCAGTGGACCAATTGAACTTTCATTTACTGGTATAAATGCCTGA
This sequence comes from Epinephelus moara, assembly GCF_006386435.1. Taxonomy (NCBI): domain Eukaryota; kingdom Metazoa; phylum Chordata; class Actinopteri; order Perciformes; family Serranidae; genus Epinephelus; species Epinephelus moara. The sequence continues at coordinate 23,697,679 of NC_065512.1, forward strand.
ATAAGCCTTTGAATTCTTTGAATAATCCTGCCCGCCTGTGAGTCATATAGCTAAGAGCTGTATTATTTTAAATCGTTAACCCTTCCCCACTTGAACCTGCTGTTCTAACCACGACCTGTCATCCTTCTGAATAATGCATGTCTGAGAGTTGAGTGTTTTCTTGCTGTAGGAACGCTATTTCTGCATCTGTTTATGCAGGCAAATGTATTGTGAAACCCTCCAAGTATGCAATCATATGGATGCATTCGTGCATGCATGTGTGAGTGCATGCATAAATATGTGTGTACATGTGTATGCAAATGCTTTGCACGCGCATATTTGTATTCATGTGCATGTTTTCATGTGTATCTCAGACCTGTTCCACAGAGCCATCATCCAGAGCGGCAGCGCTTTAGCCAGTTGGGCTGTCAACTACCAGCCCAGCAAGTACGCCCGGCAGCTTGGTGAGAGGGTGGGCTGCGGCATCGACGACAGCACCCAACTGGTTGCTTGCCTCCAGGGCCGGAGTTACCGCGAGCTTGTGGAGCAGAACATAACGCCAGCCAAATATCACACGGCTTTTGCCCCGGTGATTGATGGTGATGTTATACCCGATGACCCCCAGATTCTGATGGAGCAGGGAGAGTTTCTGAACTACGACGTGATGCTGGGGGTTAATCAGGGCGAGGGCGTGAAGTTTGTGGAGGGCATTGTGGACTCTGAGGACGGTGTCACGGCTGAGGACTTTGACTTTGCAGTGTCAGACTTTGTGGATAGTTTATATGGATACCCAGAAGGTCGAGACACGCTGAGAGAGAGCATCAGGTGAGTGAGTCTGTAAATGTCTGAATGTATTTAAGAAATAGTTTGACATTTTGGGAAATACACACATCTCTTTGTTTGTTAAATGTGATGCAACAGTCAGAGGATGATTAGCATAACTTAGCCTAAAGATTGGAAACAGCCAGCTTGACTCTGTCCAAAGATAACAAAAGCTACCTAAGCAGCTCCAAAGCCCAGACACACTAAACCAACATGAAAGAACTAGTTGCGACGAAGGCCTATGTTGCAGATGAACACACTGCAAGACTGCAGCCAACACGCAACAGGCACATGCATTCTGCTTCTTCACGAGAGGAAATAACTCTTCATACCAGCAGGTGGCGCATTAGTTATTCAAAAAAGAAAATTGGAAGACCAACAGGATGAATCCAAGATGCAAGTTAGATGCAAGTTAGCCAATTAGCTCACAACCCGCTGTTCAAAGAACTAAGGATATTTACTGGCTGCTAGCCAACAATAACACCAACAGGTAGGAACCATTTCTGCTAAAGAGCTTAATAGCTAAAAAACCCCCCAAAACTCTGGTATAACAAGTTGGCTTCGATGTTACATCCTCTTGACTTTAGCCGTTTGTTTACTTTCCTCACTTCTGTTTCTCTTCTCATGCACTGAGCTGAACTGCCAATCAGAGGGATTCCTCAAATCAACAGCCTCCACCGCCTCTGATACTGATACAACATGCTGAACTGGCCGAAAAAAAGCCGACAGGGGCCAACGAGGGCCCCTAGTGCAGTACACATCACAAAAACTAGTGTGACAGACGCTCACCGACAGTCCGACATTAACAGTCGGCTGACCGTCGACTTGGTGTGTCAGGGCTTTAAATCTCACTAATGAACATGTTATATCTTTTTCTTTTTTTTTATCGGTACAAAAACCACAGGGTGAAATGGTCAGTTTGAAGTTTTATGGGGCGCTGGACTTTTTCTTGGCCAGGGGTAGTGACATTCTCAGATACTGTCATCACCATGAGGTTGTCTGGCAACCAGCAGAGACTCGCCATAAATAGTCACTTTACTTCCTGCACAACTACTTGTTTCTACATTTCTGTTTGGGTATAGATTAATCATAGAAGACAGACAATAACTAGTGAGCTTTAATGGTGTTGGTAAGGGATTTTTTTTTAAACTTTGGACAAAGCCAGGGTTGTTGTTTCCCCTGGTTTCCTGTCTTTATGCCAAGTTAAACTAACCTTCTTCAGGCGGTTGCTTTAAATTTAGTGAACAGACATGAGAGTGGTATCAGAGATTGGCGGTTTGATTCCTGGATCCTTATGTCAAGTATCTTTGGGCAAGATGCTGAACCCTAGTTGCTCCCAGTAGCTGTACCATCGGTGTGTGAGTGCATGTCAATGTTTAAATGAGTGGCAGGTGGCACCTTGTATGGTAGCCTCAACCACCACTTCATGAATGAGGGTATAAATGGGTGAATGTGACATATTGTGTAAAAGCACTTTGAGTGGTTGGAAGACTTGAAAGGTGCTATACAAATGCAAATCCATTTACCATTTACCATGTCAATGTTCTCATCCAACTGACAGCAATCTCTTAAAGCGACTAAGTGCATTTCCCAAAATGTCAAAGTGTTGTCTTAAATGGAATATGCACATGCAGACTTTTGACTATGAGGTGTGTTTGTTAATATGCATGCACAGCATAATGTGTTGTACCTTTATGATGTTTTTGCATGATTTAATAACATTCAAAGATTTGTCAATAGATTGACAGAAAGCTAATTTAAAATGTATACACTAAAGGTTTATGTACACGGACTGGGCGGACCGTGACAATGCAGAAACACGGCGGAAGACTCTGGTAGCGCTATTCACAGACCACCAATGGGTGGCGCCAGCGATCGCCACAGCTGACCTCCACGCTCAGTATGGATCCCCCACCTACTTCTACTCCTTTTACCACCACTGCCAGAGTGATGCCACGCCACCCTGGGCTGACTCCGCCCATGGTGACGAGGTGAGCTGATGTCACAGTATTGTGCTAAAATGGAGAGAGATAACGTTAGTGACAGTTTTAATAGTTGTGTTTGTAGTAGTGGTGTGAAACGTGATATTAGATGTCAAGGAGAGGAGTAAAAATAGGAATTTTTGGTGTGGGTACTTCAGACCGAGGCAAAAATTAAGGTGACTGATGTCTCAGAGATTTTAGAAATATTCATGCAATGAATCAGGAGCTCTTGATTTAGATTACCAGTGAAGTGCTACTTCATATTGATTTGTTTAAAGTGCTTAAATAAGTGGAATCAAGCAATCCTCTACAGCATGAAATATCTGAAATGTTCAGGGGATGTGAAGGTCTGATTGTAAAGCTGCTGTATATTAAACACTGTGATGACTGAAGTTTATCACAGGAATCTTTTCTGCTGTTCTTAGTAACAAGGTTTTTTGTGTAGGTGTATGCTTCCTTGTCTTGTGTCCACCACACTGAATGTGTGTAGGCATGCATTTGTAGTTGGTGTTTGTGGGGATGGATATCAGTCCAGAATATTTGTCAAACTGAGGATGGATTTACTGAATTTAGGTCCACTGCAGTTACACATTAAGTTGCATTTGTCTTTGCTTTGTCATGATTCACTTATGGTTAGGGTTACTGTCAAGAGAATGAATGTAATAAATGAAAGCTATCCTAAAATGTGTTTGTGTGTGTAGGTGCCCTACGTGTTCGGCGTGCCCATGGTGGGGCCCACTGATCTGTTCAACTGTAACTTCTCCAAAAACGACGTGATGCTGAGCGCTGTTGTCATGACTTACTGGACCAACTTTGCCAAGACTGGGTGAGCTGTTAAAATGTACACTGATGTGAGACGTTGATTTCAATCGGAAAAAAATCCCACTGTGAGGTTTTTTTTTGTTTTTTTTTTATTCCTTTTGCCTGACTATACTATATAAAGCAAATCAAGAAAACAAGACAAAACAAAGCGCAGCATCACCATGATTCAGCCCTCTTTATTTCTGCTTTCTTAGACACAGAAATCCATTTCTAATTTCTGCTATCAATATCTAATCCCCACCCACATGGAGAAAATGTCTCACAGTAACGAATGAAAGCCAGGCCATTTAATCACATTTTAAAATGTGAAAGAAAATGCACAGCTGTCAGTAAAAGATCGTCCTTTTATCTTTGATGCTCTGCAGGGACGAGGTTTTGGCAGCGCTGAGTGTTGTTGCTGTAACTGTGGACAGCTCACTCTTGATTTTACAGGAACAAATCTCCTCCAAGCTTGAAAAAAGACAGCCAAGACTTAAGTCTGTGGTGTCTTTAAGACAAACGGCATAGTGCCTCTCTCATAAGGTTTCTTTATCTTTAACTTGTTGGACTGATTGATAGTTAAAATGAACATGGGGCATGGAATACAGGGTTCACAGAGAGGGCAAGGACAATCAAAGACACAGAATAACAGGGAGAAGTTAACAGGTTTTGATGAGCATTTAGCAAATGTACTTCCGACAAATGATGTTGAAATTGCAGGGGGAAATGCATTGGCGGCAATTTGTAGGAATTGTGTGCAGACAGATCAGCCTAAATCCATTTCTCTGTCAAGTTTTTCCATCAAGATAAGTAACATTTTAATAGCACAGGGAAAAAAAATGTTTTTCAAAATGTTAGGTTTCATTTGGAATGGGAGCTTAAACTGAGTGAAGCTAAGATTTAATGATGCATTAGATGAAAAACACCGGAGTTTTAGAGCAACAAAAATAATGAGCTCACAGGCAAAGGATATGTTATTATAATGGCTTTTCCTTCAGAAGGTGTCTGACGTCTGACGAGGAGACAGTACTTTAGATACAATCATGAAAGCAGCACTGCAGACTAATTTTGGCAGAGGGTGCACACAGGTTCTCTGTCATGTCAGTATCTTGACAAGGCTTTTCTTCTTTGGCTGAGAAAGTTAAAGAACCCCTGCTATTGAAAAAGTCCTTGAGGAAAGCCAAGGTAATGTCCTAAAAGAAGAATGAAAGATTGGCCACAGTTTGATTAATCTTCTCTCCCGTCCTCTCCTCTCCTCCTGTCTCCTCTTCGCTCTTTCTGCATCCTTATTCAGTCATTTATGGTCAAAACTGGTGCAATGAGACAGGGAGCTTATTCAATACATTGAATCAAAATTAAAATTATCTGCCAGTGGCTAAAGAAGCTTGTAGAGATCCAATTTATTAAATTGAAAGTGAAATGATCTGCCGGTAGCAAAGACTACTACAGTTGTATAAAGAATCCACATTAAAACTTTAAAAACCCGACGTCCACGCTGATAAGAGCACCTTTTATCTCTCCACTGTGACATGATATACAAGATAAAAGTAATTGTTGAGGATGGACCCTCATTCTGCAGTGCTCGAAGTGAGTAATTACCAGTAATTAATCCAATCGAGGCTCCCTCCACTGAGACCTCTTCAGATTTACAGAGACATCTACAGTCTAGACCTTGATCTAAATCACCACGGAGCCTTGCTATCTCACAACATGCAGAATTAGGACTGTGCGCTTACATGTTTTGACTCAGGCATTAGAAAAACTGTCTTCAACACGAGTGCATTAAGGCAATCAGATTGCATCAAGTTAGCAGCTTCCAGCCCATAGTTTGTGTTGTCATTACCACTACGGCAAGCTGTGGAGCAAAATCACCAAGGAGGGATGTTGAGATTTCAGCGTGCACTTCAATTATCAATGGGGAAGTTTTTCTGAAGAAAAGATTTCACCCGGCTGAGAGTGCTTCAGACGGTGATGGAACTCTGCGACAGCTCAATTTAACGGGGAGGATATGATGCTCCCTGATGTATATTTTGTAAGCCTCTGTGTGGACGTATAAATCCTCAGCCTGTGTGAGCGTGTGTGCGCCGGTAGGTCTGTGCGCTACGTGCCTCTTTGTGCTGTTCATAAGGTGTTGATTGACAAGTGAGCACATAGCGTGTAACTGGCAAGTCTGTGAAGATGTGCTGCTCTTTCATTTACGCCATTTTCACTGCTGACACAAATAAGAAGGTAAACCGACAAATAAATGCCTGTCCATATGTGTCAGAGAGGTGATTTTTCAGGATATTTTCACCGTTCAACACACACATTCATCTTTAATAAAGATATCTGACAGATTTTAGAGAGGCAAATATCCACACACAGTTCCGGCTGCAGGAGTTTGAACTGCACATTAACTGAAATGTTTTGTAAGAGGCATATAAAGTGGACAAAAATCAATGATCTGCAACTGAATCACCTTTGGGCGATGTTTACAGGGAAATAAAAGTTGTTCTGCTTTGTGCAAATATTTTTTGCCACTGGTTTGTCTTGTGTTACTTTGATATTGATTTAGAAAGATGTGTGCCAGCGCTGGCGAAACTATTGGACAGCATGAGAGAAACTCACACACCCCAGAGGACGGTAGCCAGCTGAGAGAAACTCTTCAACAGCTCTGTTAGGAGTCTCTGACATTTGAAAAACTGAAAAGCATGAAATATTGGTATTTTTGGATGGTAGAACATTGAACCATTGCACTGAAATACTTTAAAATATGACCCTTGAATATAAATATGTAGACGGAAACTTTGTTCTCTGTTGCATCATGGTTTCTGTAATCCTTTGTCGATCATGGAGTGTTCTTAGCTGTTAGCAGGACTCAACACTAACTTTTAAAAATGGATGCCAGGCTGGCAATCGGGCTTTTAGTTGCTGAAACTGAAAATATGATTGCTATTTTCAGTCACCTTATATTTAGAATAATTGAAATAATAAGCAGTTATACATCAGCTTAATAATGAAAATGTGACGTAAAAGAATGAAAGCTTTATTTGAGGATCCATTACACAAGTTAAGGATGTTAAGGGTTCCTCATTTCTCAGAATATAAGATGTGATGTTTTATAAGTTTTATAGGGAACTCCTGGTTGATAGCATTGATCATGCGAATGTTTATCAGGCCATCAATAGGTGTGCCAGCTCCTGCAGCCTCAACCTCATTATGTCATTGAGCTGCCTGCTCGTGTTGCATCGAGCTCCAGTGCTCGTCCAGCCCCGTGGTTCTGTGAAATGCATTCTCATCCCAACTCATTATATATCACCATTTTGTCAGTGGATTTTAATGTTGTGCTGGGTGTCCTCCTGCATCTGGTGTTGAAGCTCCAGGACGCCATGTCAGTTTATGCTTGTTACATGCATTGCATCTTTTCAAAATACACTTCTGTTTTCACAGGACATGTACAGTTTTTGCTCGGTAGAGGCATATGATCTTTTTCAGAATAAACTTATATTTGGTAAAACACCTCAAAGTTAGGTTAATTGCTTGTGCAACAAAAACACGTGGTTAGGTTTAGAAGAAAACATCATAGGTTGGCAAAGCATTCGCTCAGGAAGCAAACAGCTGGCTCCCAGGTGAAAGTCCAGGGTTTGTTGGACCCATCCACCTCTACTCCCGCCTGCCCTATAGGAACTTTCCAGCTCCTTATATTTATTGTTACTGATGGCATTTCAAACGGATGCTGCCCAGCATCATAACATACCGCTGCACTGACAAAACAGTGATATTTGATGAGTTCGTAATAAGAACGGACTGTTCTGTAGGATGTGCTCCCTTGAGCTACTGAACTAGATGTGTCACTTAGCGAGCTGTATGTTGTACGTGCTTTGCAAAGGTGCGGGAATAGTTTGCCACCTAAGACTTTGCAAATTTCATTCTTGTTTTTCATTCAGGTTCACCTGGTTCTTTGTCAGTTGAATCAATGTGCAAATTCGTTTGTGATGTTGACGGGTTAGTTAAACTTTTCACAGCTTAATTTGCTTCGCCATTGTATCTAAAACAGATGCCTGTGCGCACATAAGTAAATGCACCAAGGCATGAGCAGCATTGTTCATTGTCGGTTCTTACTGTAACAACAATATTTAGATATCACTAATGCAACAGATATTCAAAATGAATTTAGACTGGAGTGCATGTTTTGCTGGTGGCTGTCCCTGTTTTTTTATATGTTAAAAAGTGTTTGCAACTGATAACAACCAAAGGTCTAGAATTGTTGCCAATTTGTCAAAATGGTTTCCAATGGCAACCTGGCAACAGTTACAATCGAGCCTTGTGTTACACTGCTATTTTGGTGAGTTGATTTTGATTTTTACATGGTGTTTTTATTTGTAAAGATGCTCAGAGCTGCTGACAGATACTTGACTCAGAGTCCTTTTTTAGTTTTAAAGACCCACTCCTACCAAAACTGTGACTTGCAATACTGCACCTGCCCCACCACCCGCACTTATGACCAATTAGTTCCGCGACCCACCTTGCCAACACAAGATCCACGGCCTGACCTGAAACCACAAATCCTGTAATAACCATGCAGGTTTCAAATAAATCGATTAGGCAGCATGTTTAAAGTGTCATTTGGGACATTTCATATGTGTAACACTTAGATAATGTATTTAAAAAAGAGGGTTATACAGAAACATAATTAATTAATTCTATGTAAATGAATATTTTTTGCTTATTCTCATAATAGTGAGCAGTACATCTCCACAGTTAACGTGCCTGTTAGTAACACATTTGATTTATTTATCATCGAACACCCCCGATCTGATCCGCATGTTCTTTATTCACCCAGAACCAAACGAAATAAATTTGAGACAAAATACCACCCACGAATCACCTTTTTTGCAGGGCACCAGCCTGACTCCTGTGACAGTTAACTGTGTCTGTCATATTTCTGTATTCTTTTTTTCTGTGTATCTTTTTGTGTATGATTACAGCTATTTGTACAACAACAGGTTCAGAGGGGATGAAAATCCATGTCTTCCTTTACACAAATGATTAATCCCTCCATTTTGTTATCTATAACCAAAAAACAAACAATTAATTAAATAACTCACTGTGTTTCACTCTTCCCAGTGACCCAAACCAGCCAGTTCCTCAAGATACCAAGTTCATCCACACTAAACCAAACCGTTTTGAAGAAGTGGCCTGGTCTAAGTACACCCCTAAAGAGCAGCTGTACCTCCACATCGGCCTGAAGCCCCGAGTCAGAGACCACTACCGTGCCACCAAAATCTCCTTCTGGCTCCAGCTGGTTCCTCACTTGCATCACGTCAACGAGCTCCTCCAGTCGGTGTCCTCCTTCACCCATAGTCCCTCTCCACAGGATGACACTCCTTATTCTTACACCAAGCGTCTAGCCAAAGGTTGGCCGCCTAGCAGCACACGCCATCCAGGTCAACAAGGAGGTACTCCACAGCCCCCGGAGCCTGCTTTGGGCCAAGGTGGAGGGGAGGAGGGGGTCCGTGTTCCCAATGAGGACTACTCAACTGAACTCTCAGTGACCATTGCGGTGGGAGCGTCACTTTTGTTTCTTAACATCCTCGCATTCGCGGCTTTGCTGTACAAGAAAGACAAGAGGCGTCTGGAGCACCGTCGGCCACGTCCGCTTCCTCCCCCGAGACGAGACATCACACCGGCAGATGTCGCCGCCCACCTGCAGGGGGAGGGACTGATGTCATTACAGGTGAGTCATGTGTTTTTGTATTTTTTATTGTGCTCCTATGTGCATTGTTGTATAACTTAAGTGTCTGTGTGCGTCTGTAGCCACATCGTTTTAGGTTATTTTTAAAATAATCATGCTTATTGTCAATAATCACACATATTATTGTGCATTTAAGTAACATCAAGCTAGCTGAGGTTGGGTATGTGTGACTGAGTGAACGCCTTTCTTGCCAGTGGAGAAGCTGCCAGTAGAGCACTTCTGCAAAACACAGCCTGTCATCAGCAGGCATTATCCGTGTGAGAATGAGTGTGTGTGTGTGTGTGTGTGTGTGTGTGTGTATCTGTGAGTTTGTTGTGATGCAAGTGCATGTGTGGGCTGTGTCCAATTGCCTGAATTGCTTCCAATTGCCTCCAATTCATCCACTGACTATTTGGCCTCGTTTGAGCTCAGCTAGTGTCTTTGAAATCTCACACAGTGAGTGTGCTAAATGTCAGACCTCTTATAAAGCTGACAAATATTGTTAATTGGCAATTGAACTACAGTAATGTAGGTCAACATTGCAGCTGCTTTTGTAATTGTGTTTTATTTTTTTTCAAATGTCGTGTGGCTTTTTTGGGTACTACCAGAAGATCTGGTGTGACAAGAACAATCAAGCATAGTCTTTTTGCATTAGCATACATTATTCTACTCTTTATAGATGATTTCAGTAATTTCAGTGCATTGTGGTGTTGATTTTAAGAAATGAAGGCATACAGAGAGGCGTGTCTGCTTGACTGTCTGAGCCAATGACACCAACATACAGATAGAGCACTTGCCAATTTTTGCCTTTTAGATTTTTACATGATTTTCACATGCAAGGTGGTTCAAAATAATTATCCATATTATTGGATATGGATTTTAAGTTGATTTCATATTGTGAATATATGATAATTTCACGTGAATTCTACAAATGAGCTACAAGTTGTTTTACACATTAAGTGTTTTAAAATACATGACAGAGGAACACGGATTATTTCACTGAACCGTTGTTTTACTATTTTTCCATATTTCATACAAGTAGGTGATCGCGCGTTCACTATTTTAGTCCCAGCTCTCTGGAATCATTTTCCCCAATCTAAAACTCATCTTCATAGGCAAGCCTGTTCATAGATCTCCATCCCCTTCTTATGTTTTGGATTGGTCTGTCTCTCATTGTGCTGTGTTATATATTGTAATTTATTCTAAGCTTGTGTATTCGTTCGTTTACATATATTTTGTGCGTGTGAAGCACATTGTAATTAGGGGTGGGAAGCACCAGACGATCCACCATATGATATTATCATGATACTTACGTCACGATACAATCTAATTGCAATTTTAAATATGCTGCAATATGATGAGTATTGCAATAGAATATATTGCTATTTAGTTCCTCTTTTCAACTGTATATCCCCACCTTGTAGACATCTATTTTATCTAATAGGATAAAGTTTTCTTTCCATTCATTTTCCTTTCAGCCATTTTTTGCAGCAGCAAAACATATCCAGTGAACTGAAAAGGCAATTGATTTTATTATTCAAGCAGAGGCCTTAATTTGTATTTGTAATATTAGTAATTTATATAATTAAAAAATCAATACTTGGCACTGTGTGATGATACAATACTGCCACACAAAAATATCATGATATGCTGCATCAATTTTTTCTCCCACCCCTTATTGTAATTGTGTGTGTGATTGTGTTTTAAAGCTTTACTTACTTACTTACATACATAATAATATTATTATTGCCATGAAACGATATATATTGATATTAAAAGTCTTAATAAAATTGTGACATTGATTTCTGCCATATAGATTAGCCACAACAACATGGGATCTGATTAGAGTTTAGATGATTAGTTCATTAATTAAAAATTAATCAGCAACTATTTTTAAAAGCTGATTGGTGAAGTCATTTAACAAGCAAAAATAACAAAACACAATCAATTCAAGCGTCTCAACTGTGAAGATTTGCTGCTTTTCTCTGTTTTGTATCACTTTAAATTGAACATCTTTGGTGTTTGGACTAGAGCTGCACACCATGAGGAAAATATGTGATAATGTTGCTAAACATAATGATAACGATATTATTTGCTATAAATAAACAGATATTATATGTATTATATAAGCATACTCAGTTTTTTTGCTGCTTTCAGTATACTGCTCAATAAAATCAATCACTTGTTGAATTAAAAGAAATTAAAGAAAATTATTATAATTATTTTCTTCTTGAACAAAGTGAACACTGAACTGAACACAAAAGGCACCAATAAAAAAAAGAATGATAACATTTCAAAGTGTAGTTTTCGCGATATATTCATCGAACAAGTTGACATCGGGATGATGATTAAAAAATGATATGTTGTGCAGCTCTAGTTTTGAATGTTGGTTGAAAAAAAAAGCAATTTGAATATGTCACTTTGGGCTTTAGAAAATTGTGATGGGCATTTTTACTATTAAGATAAATTGATTTTAGAAAATATAAAATAATTGTAGAAAATAATTGTGGATGAATTGACAATTAAGCTCCTTAGTAACAGCCATAGATTTGATTATTCAATTTCTTTGTGTCCCCATTGCTTCACCTCCTTATCGTCTTCTTATCTTCTCATTTACTCATCCACCATCCACCCTTTCAGGTGAAGCAGCTGGAGTGTGATGCTGCATCAGCAGACGAGAGAAACAACACTCACCACCATCACACTCTGGATACACTGGACGCCCTGGACGGCTTGGACACCCAGGACATCTACAGCACGCTGGACACGGTGCGCCTGACCTGCCCACCCGATTACACCCTCACCTTGCGCCGCTCGCCTGACGACGTCCCCCTCATGACGTCTCTGACCCCAGGATCACTGCCCGTGACTCCTGGGTCACACCCTGTCACCCCGGCGACGCCGATGACCCCCATGACGCCTGGATCAGTGGTGGGGATGAGGATGGGGCATCCGCACCAGGGATACACACACCATAGCCCATATAGTAATACACACTTGCCACACACACACATCTCCACGCACACACACTCCACCACGCGTGTATAACCGCAGCAAGATACTTGCGCACACAGGGACATAATTACAACACACACACACGCATACTAACACACACACAAACACACACACACACACACACACACATAAAACAAGAGACTTAAATACCTCTACTAATTACCCTGCAGGATTGTTACAGACGGAGTGACAGAGAGACATTTTCAGTAACAGGATGAAAAGACAGACAGCTGTGTGTTGCATGTCGGGGAACTGAAGACAAACTGGATCCCGGGAGATGCAGTTCTATGCATCATTCGCTCTTAACCTTGAACGAGACGAGCCAAGACATCCATCAAATGTCTCAAAAACCTGCTTTGGATATTAAATCTTCTGCTTTTTCTACACCTGAGGAGGAAGAGGAGGAGCGCTGTGGCAAAAGGGTCAGTTATGGATCAGTTTACATCTCCTACTGTACCTGTGCTGCACAGCGAAGCAGTGCTGAGACTGAGCAGAGCAGATGCAGACACAGAACTGAGCTAAGAAGTACCACACACACACAGACTGCTGAAGTCAACTTGAACAACCTGTGAAATGTGAATGTAGCATTTTTTCCATTAAAAGATCAAAGGCCCTATCTGCCAAGGATCAAACTAAGCTGAGGAGGAAAAAAAAACAAATTTCAGCAAGAGATGGATGTAAAGACAGACAGAGAGGAAGAGGGGATTACAAAAAACAACATTAGCTGAAGGAAAAGTTCGTCAGATGGTGGGAAAGAGATTAAGATTTTATTGAGAGGGATTTAGCTGCTGTGAGAGCGAGAAAGACTAAGTGAGATAGAGTGATATGGAAAACACAGGAACGGAAAGTGTGCCAAGAGACAGAAATTAGCTTCAGAAGATGAAAGGGCCTCTGAAGTGTTGTCAGACTTACTGAAGAATCACTCTTACCAGCTATGTGTTAAACTCTTGTAAATAGAATGGGAAGATACAGATGATATATTATGATTTATAGCATTTACCTGCTCTTGCATTAAAACATGACTTATTTAACCACATTATTGCTTTCATTTCAGATATTACTATATTATTGTATAGGTGTCCTAAAGCAAGGCTGGTTGTCTTTCTATCTCACCCACTGTAGTATGTACACAGTACCATTATTTAAAGGCTATATTTGCTATGCACAGTCATTTCAATGATTCTCAACTGTGTAAACATCTCGATACTTGTTTAGTAGTTGAAGTATAGGACATTTTCACACCATTCTGTCTATTTGTTTGACCATCGGTTGACGAGCTAGTACTGTGTAGATAATGCAATATTGGTTTGATGATTGAGCACCAGCCAAAAACCATGACCCTTAACCCTTTGTACCTAACCTCCCTTCCCATTCTCCTTTCCCCGCTTGATCCTAAAATGTCTCCTAAAGGCCTTACCCTTAATATCTAATTAACCCAACCTTAATTATTGTCCCCGCAGATGGTGGTGATGATTCAGGGGGTCCCAAGTCAGCTTGTCCCAAAACCCCAAAATATCAAGAATGCTTTGTCTTGTGTTAATTTGACCGTTGTGAGGCCCACACACATCAAACCGGCATCAAAGAACTAGTGGCGACAAATCCCGACTGTTGCTTTGCCCCATGTCACCTGCTTTGTAGCTAAAAAGTTGCACTTGAACACACCGCAAAGACTTAAGTGGCCAAATAGCACGTGCATGAGAGGAAATTACTCTCCATACCAGCAGGTGGCGATAGTCTGTATTAAACGTTCAAAAAGGGAAACCAGACGATCGACAGGACGGGTTCAAGACGCTAGCCCAACCCAGCCCAACTTAACACAACCCAGTGTTGAAAGAACAAAGCATATTTACTGCGAGCTAACAAACAATAAGACAAACAATTACGAACCGTTTCTGCAAAAAGCTCAATGGCTAAAAAAAGTTGTTTGTTCTATCTTATGCCCTCTTGACTTTAGCCGTTTGTGTGCTTCCCCTGATTTCATTTTTCTCTTTCGATGCCGATTCAACATGCTGAACCAGTGCCACAGTGCGGGACACATCGCCAAAACTAGGGTGACAGATGCTCACCGACAACCCGACATCGACCCAATGCTGGCTTGGTGTGTTAGGGCCCTTACACCTAACCAGGGGCCCCATATTTCTAGAAGAGCCCCTGCTTGAACTACCTAATGCTGACTGAAACCTTGTTCAATTAATCATCGTTAAAGCTTAAAATCTCTCCTAAGTGTCACCCATAGTCTGCAGAGAAACGTGGATCTGCCAGCCATATTCTAAAGCCTGGAGTTTGGTTTACTACCTGCCACCGTGTTGTCAATTGTTCGGAGCCAATTTGATTAATTAGGTGGAGCCTGGGTGGAGCTGAGGAGGGATGATCACTGCGGCTTTGTGTGATAGTTTGACTCGACATTGAAGGCAAACACGCCTCCGAACATACTGCTTTTTAAGCCTCAATATCCTCTTAATGGAGCCATCTCTTCTCAAATTGCCACCAAGACATGCTTTAGAAGAAGTTAATTATTAAGCAGCCCCACCAACATGTAAAAATAATGATTGATTTTATTTTATAGAGAAGTCGGAGGTTTTCCTGCTGACTTCACAGCGAGTGCTTGAGGGTGGTGGTAGTTACTGCTATGTGTCATCATAGTAAGATTCGCAGTATTCATAAAATCAATTTCATATTGACAATTCATGTGGCAGGGATGTGGTACTGTCATGGCTGCCATTAAAAAATGACAAAATGGTGAAACTCTGTCGATCCGGTTGCTAATTTGAAGATAAAAACCTTATATGTCAACTAAACAAACCCCAAACTCCCAAACCTTGATCCTAACCAGTAATTTAACCAAAGGCCCTAATCCTGATATTGTAACTTTCCTGTTTTATCCTCTTTTCCTGTTCCTTCCCCTACCCTCTCCCATCCACCCCCTCCCAGCCTCATCTGTGCGACTACATGCAGCTTTGTCACAGTGAGGCCTATTTAACCTCCTCTCATCCTAAGTAACTTCTTCATGAGAGATTTTAGTTAATTGTCAACAGAATACGTGAAAAATGAAAGCCGAAAAATTTGTGGATGACAAGCAAAGAACTTTTACAAAACGATATAAAAATAACATTTAATGGATGTTTGATTGACTGAATAATTTTTTTTCATATGGGTTTATTGACTCAGCGGATGGCTGGATTGTGTCAAGCATAAAACATTTCTGCTGCATTTTTGAAAATAAAAATATCAGTATTTTACAATTTATGAGCATTTTAAATCTCTTGTATGTCTTGCTTAAGAAAATTTATGGTAGTGTTCACAGAAATTTAGAGGGGATGTAGGGGCCTTTGATAATTGCATCCTTTGTCTATATAAAGTGATTCCTTACTACAGAATTTGCCAAATGATGCACAGTAAACATGAAATTATCAGTTATGTTGTGAGCAGGTAATGATCTCCTTTGTTCTTTCATTTGTTTAAAGTGGTCGCTACATTTCTAACTAAGTGGTGGAATTTACGCGGATCCTCAAAGAAATAGTTTGACATTATGAGAGCTATATTTATTTGAGGATTTATTGAGGATTATTTCTTGCTGAGTGAGTGTCTGTACACTAAATCTGAAGCTACACTATACAGACTGTTTAAAACTTGACAACATAAACAATCTAAGTCCAAGTATATTTCCTGTTGTAATGTTTCTTAATGCAGTAGCTGACAGGAAGTAAACAGGGACCAGAGTTGTTGCCCTAGCAACAAGGAAACGGCCTCTAGTCCGAATAACAATGTTTGTTAACAATAACTTCCGGGTAGGAAACCACTGCATCACGTACATAAAATGAAATGCCGCTGAGCAAACACTGCCTCAATTGGTTCGTTTTTTAGCCACCTAAAAAATGCACACCTAAAATTCACAGTATCAGTGAAAGTGTACACTATATTTTGAATATTTTTACCACTTTATCTTGCCGTCATGGCTGTTATCATAAGACACCAGACTCCATTGACACAAACAGTAATTTTAGGATATGGGAGCTGCTGGTCTACTGCTGCCTAAATTAGTTGGCATGTACGGTAAAGAGCTGAAAATATCCTAAATATAGTTCACACTTAAACTGTTATTGATTTTTTTTGGTGGCCAAAATCTGTTTTGCTATGGCTGCCATGCTTAGCAGTACATTGCAGCTTCCGTTCCTTTAGATTTGGTGTATCAAACACGCTAGCAAAGCACAACAGTACATGAAATAAGCATAGAAACATTAGATAGGTTGGACTATTGCGTATAACTATGTATCTTTAAACATTACAGTTAAGGCTGAAAATGGCAACAGAAGTAAACAAATTTGCTGATTTTACATATCTCTGCGATTTCAAAAAATTGTCAGTTGCCTACACGGAAGTGTTAGCGCTGGTTAGCGGTTCGGTCTATAGCCAGGAGACCGTTTGCTTAGCTGAGCATGAAGACTGGAAGCAGAGCTAGCTCAGCTTTCTCTAAAGGCAATAAAATCCACCTATCAACAACTTTAAAACTCACCAATAACTTGTTTATGCAAAAAGAAAATGTGTTTTATGGGTAGTTATGTGCTGCACTATTTCCTGGCAGGTAGAAGTGACTTTCTAGAGTCTCCACTCACTGTGATAACAAGACTCCAGGAGGTCGCTGCGCTCAACCAAGAAATACTTTCAGGCCATATTCCCACAATTTGTCATTTTTAAATTTGGCTTTGTGTATTTTGATATATAATGTTAATTAGTTCACCTTTTGAGGTACTAGTAGGCAGTTTTTTAGATTTTAACCAAGCACCCAGGAACGGCACTGGGCTTTGACGCCAATTTTATGTAGTGGCCAAACTGTGAAATTACAACCTCTGGTTCCGTCACGTGATACCATTGGATACCATTTCTCATAGACTTACACTGTGAAAGACACGTCTGTAAATTAGTGGATGCATTTATTTGATAGCCGCCGCAAAATGACTCATTTCAGCAGACTTAATCCATTCAGTCCCATAACATTTCAAGTCTAGAGGAGCTGCGCAATTAAATCTTTTTATCCCATTTAAGTTAGCGGAGAGCTAAACCAGAGGTTAGCTGCTCAGCTGGTGAAAGTCTTTGGTGCGCCTGCTTTATGGGCCCAACAACGTGGAAGCATAGCATAAGATCCGGGTATTTTACAGATGGAAGCTGAACTTTGTTCGCTTAATGCGCCACTGAACAACTGTCAAAGAAATGCATAGGGCCCTGGCTTTAACTCTGTATCCAGTTCTTTATACATCCATTATTTTAACAGAGCCAAGCTAACTTCTTTATGCTAGGCTAAAGTTATCAGCAGCTCTCTGTAACTTCATATTTAGCGTACAGACATGCGAGTGGTATCAATTTTTTCATCTGTCTGTTCACAAGACAGTGAATAACCTTATTCCCAAAATAACACACAATGTTTTAAGATTTTGAAGCAATAGAAAAATAATTCTTCATGGATTATCTTTAGCTTTGGTCTATAGTGCATATCTCGTACAATTACTGAAGTCCTTACTGCAGCAAAATAGAGAGATATCACTGTAAATCACCGTGGACCAGCAGCCCCTGCCAGCTGGCCAAGGAGACCCTGTAAGATGTGAGAGAACCAAATTCATGGCTGACTTCCAGACCAGATTGATGTCTCCTACAGTGTGTCCCCGCTCTAATCCCATTAACTAGATATAACTGCAGTTAATTTGATTTATTGCCCACAACACATTAGAAAGCATGAGTTCAAGTCATGACCAGGTGTTTTTTTGTTTGATGTCAACATGTGCAGAAAGGAAACTGTGAAGCTAGTGCAAATTGCTCAGAACTATAAAAAAAAAAATAATAATAATCACTCTAACTTTACCATTTCAATTTGACATTTCCAAAACCACTGCTTGCATGGTGGACTACTTTTAAATGAATCAAAAGACACTTGGACACAGAAACACATTTTTCCCACAGTTTAACTGAACATCTTACATTTTGTATCTTGGCTTGGCAACTTGACTGAGGTTATTTCAGCAGGTTTAACGTTTAAACAATAGAGGTGGAGAAGTGTATCTGCTAAATGCATCCCAGAGATGATGTATGTAGCCTGAGATGTGTCCAGATGGTGGGTATTGGAACATTTTCACAGATACCTGACTAATATTTAAAAACTGAATGTGAAGCATCTGGAGACAATTTCAAGGCAATATTTGGCAGCGCCTGATCGCTGCTAAATCTCAAGCATTTATTGTTTGAGTGTTAGCTAATCTAATAACTGTCAGATATAAATTTCACACTAAAGTGTTTAAATGGTGTGTTTTCTATCCAGATCTCTAGTGGAGAGTTCACTGACCATATCTCGTGCGACATGCTGTGCACACACTCGGTGAGGCCCTGCTTAGTTTTTGTGAAAAATGACCATTGTGACAAGTTGCCTGCCTCGCACTGTAGCCTACATGTCACTGAGTGAAGATGAAATTAGCTTGATGGAGAAACAGAGCAGGGAGTCACGAATGAATGAATGGGGTGTTTTAACCACTTGGCTTAGCAAAGACTGAACATAGGCATTGTTTAAACAAGACTAAAAGTCTACAGCCATGGAGGCAGCCCTGGAGCCAGGCTGCTAGTGCTGCTGAAAAACAAAATTACTAGGCTGCACATACAGTATTATGATTCCAGTACAGAGCAAAATCAAATGCTGTGCGACTTTGGTCACACATACAAGACACTTCTGGCTTCTGATTTGAGCAAATTATCTCTGCTTGTGTTGCATCCCACAGTCAGAAAGACCGTGACAATGTCAACTCCTCCTGCTTTTTTCTTGTTTCGGGGGGAATCGAGGGAACCAGTAGGGAGGGCGGGAGGAAGATAAAGCTGAAGAGAAGAAGTATCTGAGCGGGGAAATATTGAAAGAGGAGTAGAAGTGGAGGATGCCTGATGAATGATAATGGGACATGGAGAAGGGGGGGAGTGAATGAGATAATGTAAAGGAGAAGAAACTAAAAAGGATGCATGGAAGGAGGAGAGGAGAGGAGGGTAACAGATAAGGGGAACTCATTAAGGAATGGAACACAGCCTGCCTGGTTGTTTACTGGCTGGCAAACTCATTGTACTTAATCACTCCTGCCAAGATGCACACACACCGTCTGCGTACACTCACACAGTTTTGCATGTCTGCCGATACCAATACACACTGTGCACATGTTCATGCCTGCCTGCCTCACAATGCATGTATTCACACGCACGCACACACACACACACACACACACACACACACACACACAACTGCATGCCTCATAGCAACTTGAATCATTGAATCATTTTCTGCACGGCCTTCATCACTCTCACTATTACACTCTCCTCTTATCTCTTCACGGTGCCTTTCGACTCCCTCATCCTCCTCTCCACTGTTTTTTGTCTTTATATTTCTTTCTTCCTCTCACTCCTGTGGTGTTCTTACTATAACCCCCCCTCGTCTGGATGGGTTCCCTCTTATCTAACAACCTTGAGATGATCTTCAAAGCGTCATTGCAGCCGAGCATGTGAGGTCACAGCGCAGAGTCTCCACTCTCTCTTCTCCTCCTTTCTCATCTGCCTGCGCCTCTCTCGTTCCACTCCTCTCCACTGCACTTCACGACTCTTATTTTTTTGGCTCTCCTTCTTCCATTTAATATGCCCTCCTCCTCCGCCTCCTCGTCCTCCTACTCCCCCTCCTCCTCCACACTTTCTCACTCTCTCTCTCTCTCTCTCTCTCTCTCTCTGCGTCCTTTCACGTTTTTTTTTTTCATCTCACACCCCATTTCTCTCCTTTTCTCCCAACATCCATCTCTACCTCATCTGGTCTCATCTCCACTCATCTGATCTTCGCTCCATCTCTGCTTTGTGCCTCTCCTCTCCTCTCCTCTCCTCTCCTCTCCTCTCCTCTCCTCGCCCAACTCATTTACTTCCCTCCTTTGCTCTTCTTTGCCTTTTCCTCATCTAAAAAGCTGTGAAAAGAGATGATACAAGGTTCCTTTGCCTTTGTGTGCGCGCATGCCTTCTTTGTGCACGTGTCTGGGTTTTTGAGTGTGGGTGTGTTGTTGTGGGGATGTTACACGCCCAACTGTCTTTCAAGCAGAGCCCCGCAGTGTTTTCACTCTCTAATTAATTAAGCGTGGGATGCTTTCGTCTGTTTATTGCTTGTCTGTCTCACTTGCTTTGTGTCTGTTGACCATGTCTCTGTCTCACCTCTCCATTGCCATTATGAATCAGTCTACCTACCTGTTTATTCGCCTGCTATATCTCTGTCTCTCTGTCTCTGTCTCTCTCTCTCTCTCATGCCTGTCTAACCCCGCTTTTATCTTCCTGTCTGTCTGTCTCTCACTCTGATTGTATGCTCCGTCAGACTCTTCTCTGCGGGAGAATTGCTACATAATTCAGACTGCTCTGATGCCCGCTGCTTTTCATAGAGGAGCGTAAACAACGGCAGTAACACACTTGGTCCAGCTGAGGTCAGCATTGTTCCTGATAAATTAAGTGCAGGAAAGGGTGCCTTGTGGACAAGGTTTAGGGCAAAGCTTCACCCTAGTGTGCTGTTTTTGTTTATTTTAGTGCATAATAATTCTGGGATCACAGAGAAGAAAAATATTTCCTTCCATCTAAGCTACAGGAGAATCATACCACATATTTTGGGCCAGTTTTGCATTTTAGTGAGCCATTACTTCCTGTTCTTTGCATATTTTTTGTAGAATAGCACAATGTGTCTGTAAAACAGTAACATCTGCTGGTTGAAATAGTGGAGATAGAACAACAGGAATGACTACTATTAGAAATAACAGACTTTTAAAACATTGCGGTCAGGAGAATCAAAGACATTCCAGCGTATACTGTAGGCTACTGCACAGATGCATGATGGTGAATGATAAATGTTGTCAGTGTTTCATGTCAACAGACTCTCTGCTGAGATATAAAATACCTCTCCTGCCCCTCCCTATTTTTTCTTTACTTAAGGAGGGATGGAGGAGTGTGTGTGTGCTGTTCCCAGACTGTCCTGCTGCTAGACATGATAATGTTTGTGTGTGTGCATGTGTGTTTGTGTACCACTCACACGGACCATCCCTGCCTGATCTGTGTGCACTGCCCTCAAGTAGAGAGACAGAGACTGTGTGTGTGTGTGTGTGTGTGTGTTATTGTTGGCCTGTGATATCACTCAGACAGGAAGGAAGTTTGGCTTTTCAGCATTTACTTTCCTCACTGCAAAAACTCTCTTACCACACACACACACACACACACACACACACACACACACACGATTTTTGTGTACAAGGACAGTGCTCCCCAAACCATTTTTTTGCTGCATTAGGGGAGCATCCCTTTCCACCTGCTTTACAATGATATAATTAACATAAAAAATCTATTTTGTTCCATACAACACAAATCTCACTTCAAATACTGAATACACTCAACACAACTCAAAATGCTACAACCTGACACCACATTTAGTCGTGAAGGCAGTAGATAATTAGGTGCATAAACCCCGCCGATGCCACAAATGGAAATTTAAAGGACTAACCTGATCTGTGAGGACAGTAGCTAAACAACAAACATGATTAAACATGATTAAATGGAACATGGCTACACACATACACTAAAGTGAAGGGACTGTGCATTAAAAGAACACACCTTAGATATGAGGGAACAATTGTTTTACACAGCACACAATACAACAGCACTATGCACTGCAAAGACGTACCTGATCTGTGAGGCGGATTTTCAAAGACAATATATCCCACTATATAAGAGCCCCTTTATACAGTATGTAATGGTTTAGTATTGTGTGCTCTATAAAGTTATTGCCCACTTTATGTTTTGCAATCTACTTGTTTTCATGCAAATGTACTCACTCTTTCATATCATTTTTCATTGCAAATCTTTCTTTGACATCTGTGAGTAGGTTTCTATTTTGCACTGTGTTGCACTAACCATAAATATTTATTTTTTATTTATAATAAGTGTGGAGTCATCAATATGTAACACAGAAAATCCACTGACCAACATCGCTAAATTTAGATGTTACTACTATCCCCATACAGTTATTAAACAGAATTGCAGCTCCTGCAGATCTAGATTTACTATGTGAAAAGAGGATTTTATCTCCCCACTGATTTGACCAGAATCTTTCATCTGATTCATTTGAGTGGATTTCTTGGATTTTTACTCTTGCAATAAAGAAACATAGCTTTTCTTTTCAGATTATCTCTGAGGAGTTTCAGATTGCTTTTTATGGACATTTAAGGGATAGACTATATATTATAAAGTAAATAAATAAAATTAAATCAAACTAGGTGCACACTTAGAGAGGAAGGCCTTACAATAACACAGAGCTTTCTTTCTCAGAAGCTTTTAGTTATAAGGATGAAAGCTTAAGGCAAGCCCCATAAAACATCTTGGAATTTGTCCTTGAAGTAAACATGAAAGTCAAAACCACTTAACATACACTTTTCTCACAGTAATGTCCCCCATAAATAATGACTTTTTAAAGTGACTTAACATAGTGAGGAGAAAAGGTGTGAAGCTAAACATATTCAGAAACAACTTAAGTCTAAGAGCAATAGTGAATGCCATAATGCCATAACATTTGTTGAGTATTACGGTGAGTATCCATCAGACTTTAAAGATGTCTAACTCTAATGTTAAGCCATTATTATACATCCATCAGTTACTACGATGTGACCCTTGTAGAATGCCACCTTACCCAGTGATCTAGCTTGCTTGATTTTTGGCCACAGTAGATCTCTTGCCTTCTGGTCCGCCTTGGTGAAGTCCTGCATGAGGGGAAGAAGTTGTTCCCTACACACAGGAGAGTCTTTGGTTGTTTACCACACTGCATCCTAGTGCTGCCTCCTTATAAACTGCATGATGACCTAGCAACTTAGTCCTCTTTCTCTCCTTCCAATATGATGAACTGAGTCGACAACATCTTCAATTTTTCATTTCACTGAGGAAAAATTTTGAGGAGAAGCTCAATTTTCTCTGTCAGGTTTTCTCCTTCTTGATCCTTGAGACCTGGGAGTCTCAGGTTACAGCAGTGTTTGTACCTTTCCACTTGAAGTATTTTTTTCTTTTAGTGCGGTGATTTATTCATCTGGTCTTTTCCAGTATTTCCACTATAGACTTGCATTCGGTGATTCCACCTGAATTCAGCTCCACCCGCTGTGCAAAGCTAGCAAATATTTCAGAGCTTTCAGTCTTACACCTTGTTGGCTAGGCTCTTTATTGCAGCTTAAACATCAGCCAGGGAGGGCTCTGTTTCTGTTGCCAACTTCTTAGCCGGTGGGAGTTTAGTTGGAGTTGTATTCAGTGGGCGTCTTGTGCTCGAGCCACTAGTACTTGCTGTGGGAGGCTTTGATGTATCCATAGAGAGGAAAGCATTGCTTGTAGCATAGTTGTGGAAAGCTAACCTGTTTCCCATGTTTGCATTAGCTGACTTGAGCGCTGGGAAATTTTTATCGTTGGTAACTGACATTGTCTTTTGTGGACTCCTTTGTTTTTCTTTGTTTTTTTGCTGCTGTGATATTGTTGAATTGTCTTGAGCACAGTTTTGAGTTGAGGGCAAGAATTGGGTCAAAATGTGGGACCTTATGAACCTATCTTAAAACTTTCCATGTGCCTTGTTCGCCATCTTATCAGAAATCCAGGAACACAAAGTTAAAAGTACATGAATCTAAATTGTGTTAAAAGTTGTGCTAAAGTTGTGGAAGCTAAGGTTTCTTGGATAACTGAGGATTCTGGGTCGACATCAGAGTAACACAGCATTTTTGATAAAAACTTGAATTACTGGGACCTTCTGTTAGTCAGCCAATCAGAAACTCTGAAATATACACGTGTGAACTATTAATGAGTGGGTGTAATACCATAGAACTAGCAGTGGGGGCGCTGTGTTTATACAAAGATTTTACACAAGCATAGGTATATGTGAACAAGAGCAACTCTTGGAGATTTTTTTTTGTATTTGAGCTCCCTACACCAGTAGAAGTACATATGGATTGTCAGAATTAGCAGGACACTGACCCTGTCCTGTTAATACCAAATGTCCACCTAGTGTTGACGTGTATTCAGATGAAATGTCCGTTCAAATCACAAACACAAACACACACACACACACACACACACATACACAGAGTGGGCTCATTATGAGGCCGTGCACTGTCTGTGATTCTGTAAAGATAAAATCCGATCATCTCAGACCCTAAAGCCAATTTTTTTTTTCCTTTGCCGGATTTCTCTTTATTTTCATCTACTTTAATTCCTTACAAGTTCTCATGCTGCTGCTTTAAGCCATGGTGTCGCCCCAAAATAGCCTAGAACCAAGCCTAATTGGCATTGCAGTGTGACCTCCCATGTCACACTGAAGCCCACTGTGCTCTAAGTTTGTCTGGCTGCTTGTGTTTGTTTAAGAGTGCAGCGCATCTCTGTATTCCCACTGGGTCTCATTTATTAATTTTTCAGAATGTGTGCTGTATTAAAATGAGCTGAATTGCTGGGTGTAGTAAATTAATGCAGAAAAAACACCTCATTGTTTTTGTCCGTGTTATTGCTCATTTTATTTTACCCTGCCGCGTTTCGCTGCCTCAGCCATGCGATGTGTGAATACCTTTATTCAAAGTTCCTGCATTTTTCCCTTAAGAGCCTTATCAGGTGTGTTCTTCCTCGTCCTCTCAGCCACACTGTTGTTTGGGTTAGGCTTGGCTATGTTAGTCTGTTATGTCTTGTTTGCTTTGCTTTTTAAATAGTTCAGTCTAGACTCATTCTTTGTAAAATAGCTTATTTCATAAAAGGATACACGAATAAGCCTCACTTGACTTAACTGCACACCATGCAGGCTGTTATGACATGTTTTTCCAGAAAACTGTATTACATTTCACCTTGGTACTCATCTGTTCCTCTGGTGCAGGAGCCACACTGAATAAAGGTGGCATTTTGTAAATTGTTGTCAGCTGGTTAGCAGATAACTTCCTGCATTAAACACATTCTGAGCACACAATAAAACCTGGAGGTTTTCTGTTGAATTAACTTTACAGCCTGTTGTTTCCCAGAAAGCAGTCCGTATGTAATTGTTTAGTAAATTTGAGCTCAAAGCATCAAATCAGTGTCTACAGGCTTATAATTCTTGTTTTTCTGTTCTTTCTTCCAAAATTAGATGTAGCTACAGAGCACCTGTATTCTTGTGCTCATACCCTGCTGTGTACTGTACAAAGAAATCCTTTTCAAATGGTGCCAGCTCCTGTCGGACTGTACAATGCAGCATCAGTCCCTGCCTCAGACAAATAGGAGATTTATGACAGCAGAGGCAGGAACTCAAGTCACTTGACTTGGACTCAAAGCAGACTCGAGTCACATATTTAATGACCTGAGACTCGACAAGACAAAATCAAAGACTTAAGACTTGCAATTCAACCTGGCCTTTAACACCAATGACTCATGACTTTACATGGACTTGAGTCTTTTGACTTGAAAATACTTGTCAATTAATTCATTTACCTTCATTCCTGTATCAACTAATGTTAATGATATTCCCAGCGAGTTGACACTTAATTCTCCAGATTCAACAAATCCAACAGCATCCAATCAAATTGCAGGAGAGAACCACCAAGAAATAACATTATGTTGCTGGGCACCAGTTGGAAAAAATGATAGAAGATAATTCCATTCACGGACAAAAAGTACACGGTGGTCAACAATAAAAAGAACAACAGTATGCAAAACTTGCAGGTCTAAAATTACAGACCGAGACGCAACAATTTCTATCTTCATTCGATAGTGGAAGTTACACAAAGAACAGCGAGTCAGAGCTAATATTAGCTGTTTAGCTAACGTTAGCTTAATATCTAAGGAACTTTAATAAACTTGTTTCAACAAATAAATGCAAATAAGAAAAACATTCATGATTTTTGTTAATATTGGCATTACGTTTGTTGAGGAGTGCATTATGACTTGCACAGGACTTGCAACTTAAAGTTTAGGACTTAGGACTTGACTGTCTTGACTGGGAACTTGAGTGCAAAGATCTGAGACTTACTTGTGACTCGCAAAACAATGACTTGTTCCTACCTCTGGCCCCAACTGAATTGATCCTGGATTATTTCTTTAATTTGTTCAAATTATGTTGTCTTGATCAAAGCTGCACTGCTCCGCATTATCAAATGTGCCTTCATATGAATGAATCGTGTATACTTCTAAATAGGACATCTATCTCACCCTTAAAAGATTTCTTTAATTTAATTTGTATCACATTAATTTTACATTTGCTATAACATGCCTTGCTTTAAAAGTTGTACTGCCCCCAGACACGTTCTGAAAAAATTGTTTTTCACTATCTGTTTTTTAATGCTTCCAAGCAACAATGCTAACTGTTTCTTACTCTGGCAGTACCGTTATTCACTTCTTACTCACCGGAGCTGTTTTTGTCACCTAACAACATTGGCTCATTATCCATCCAGGATGTGTAGCTGCTGTGGCCTCAGTGGTTTCACTGACAGGGCTCTTTTAGACAAATGGCTCTGCTTACCCAGTCTGGTCATGTAGAGACAGATGAGACAAACAGAATCACTTAGCCAGCTAGCCAGGTACTGTACTGTCTGAGTGCTGATTCACTCGACAGATGCACAGCCACAGTCCACAGAGACTTGTGTATTCCTAATTTTATCTAGCCTGCTCCAGACCTTCGCGCAGCCATCCACAGTGTTGTGTATGGTGTGTGCATGTAGCTGCGTGCACGCAATTCTTAAGGGTTTTATGTGCCTGTGCATGCTTGTGTGTGTTTCTCTGTTTGTGTGTGTGTGTGTGTGTGTGTGTGTGTGTGTGCGTGCATGTGTGTTATGTAAAGTACACCCAGGTGTCTCTGTGAGCTGTGATGTAACCCAGGTTAGTAGGCTCACAGCTGGGAGGGATAGATAACTACCTGGATGTCTGTGCGTGTGTGTGTGCGTGTGTGTGTGTGTGTGTGTGTGCAGATTCTCTCAATATTCTCTGCACTCTGCATGCGTTCTTAGATAAGCTGATTATAACTGAACAGGATTCCCATTTGACCTTGTGATGGTGCAACGTTTTCTCAGGGAAACTGACCAAATAGCTCTCAGCTGCTTGTACCAGAGGCC
The DNA here is from genome assembly GCF_006386435.1 of Epinephelus moara. Taxonomy (NCBI): domain Eukaryota; kingdom Metazoa; phylum Chordata; class Actinopteri; order Perciformes; family Serranidae; genus Epinephelus; species Epinephelus moara. The sequence goes on from NC_065512.1 coordinate 23,725,104, forward strand.
TTAAGTATACCTGACAGTGTTCACACCTTCAGCTGTCTGATCTCAGGTCTGTCTACAAAACGCCCCAGACACCAAAGCAAAAGTGGGTCCAGTCTCTGTCCCTGCATTAAGTTAACACTATTATTTACATAGCACTTTTCAATAGCATTGAAAAAAGGCTACAAACTTAAAATGATTAGGCACCTTTTCTGTTAGGAAGATTATTAACTGTATTAATCTCTATAAACAGATATCTGCACATGTATGCTGAATCTGTAGGCGATTAGACAAGATTTTGGTATTGGAAGTGTTCTGGTTTCTGTTTGTAGCCCAAGTAGGATATCATGTTTAACAGTCCGTGTGGCTATGGCTATGACTATTTTGGGTTCTGAGGAAGACAGGCAACCTATTCAACCCGATTCTTTTATAGTGAGGCATTGTGACAGTTACACATATCTGGGAGCCATCTTCACTACTGATGGAAATGCTCGAACCTCACTTGCCCTACATGTGAAAGAGAAGACAAAGTACTTAAACAAGGTAATAGTCTTCTTATCCACCAACTATGATGCCCCATTTTGTGTCAAACTAAATATTTTTGAGGCTGCTTTCTCTTCAGCTATTTTGTGTGGGTGTGAGGCTTGGTGCCCTTAAAATCTGTTGAGTCTCTTTACATGACGGGTGAAATCCCTACTTAGGGTGAGGTCTAATTGAGCATAGCGTTAGTTCAGGTAGCACGCAATGTCAAGCTCAGCTCACATCCCAACTACATCAGTTGATCTTAAACAGCAATGAACTGATGGAGCAGCTGATTAATGGACGGGAGTCAGCTGATAGATCACATGATTCCTTTCTATGCAACTATTGGCACATCTCATTCAGGGTGCCCTATGTGAACTGCTCTGGCCTGCCTACTGTTGCTGCTTCCTTTGCAAGCCGCTTTGCAACCTGCCTCCACCCCAACTCCTCCTTTTCATGTTGTCTGACTTATCAATGTCATTTCTGTTTGTCATTGATGCTGCTCTGTTCTGTTCCTGGGGGAGGTATTTGCTGCTGTTCTCCCTGCCTTAGGCTTTACATGTAGGCGCATGGAAGGGCAGGGAGGTGTGCTGTCTCTGTCAAAGGCTTTCCTCATTTGCACGTGGAAGGGCAGACAGGTGTGCTCTCTCTGCCTCATGCTTTCCACGCAGGCGCAAAGAAGAGGCCTCCTGTGTAGGCCCGAGGAAAGGCAGAGGCCCCAGAACAGAGCCATACCGTCAAATATAATACTGCAAATGGAAATAAAGGTTTCTTTGATTAAAGTATTCCTGACTGAACTACACCTAACCTAACCTGCCTGTTGGAGGCAGGACTCTCTTCAGTGCAAGCTTTAGTGAGAGAAAAGCAAGTAAGGTTTTTGACCAAGATAAAGCAGCGTCAGGGCATGCTACATGACCCCCTGTGGTATGTTCTAGAAATGACCATAGAGAGATAGTCGAAAAATTAAGATCTAAAGAGGGAACAAGATACAAGACCTACCAAGCCATCAATCCGGACATATCTGTTCATCCACTTTATACTAGCAATTCACCATACATTGAAGACCATCTGAGAATAACTTTTACATGGTTTTGGTTGTCCTCTCACAGATTGCGAGTAGAAATGGGGAGGTGGAGCTGTACACAACCAGAACAACATGTGTGCTGCTGTAAGACTGGCATACAAAATGAAGAACACGTCCTTGTGTGCCCACTTACACAGGATATCCGTGAGAAATATGGACATGACTCTTCTGAACTGAGCTCACTCCTTGTGGATACTAATAAAAGAATCTTAGTCATGTTACATGCATGACTTGCAGTACTTGAGCACCAGCAGGCCTCTACTGAATGAAGGGATTCTGTGTTGTTAGGTGTATTACCTTTTAATGTTTTTACTAATGGGTTGAACTTATATATTTTTTGTATATTGTTTGGACCTAAATATTTGATTTGTTTGTGTCAATGAAATCACTAACTGACTAACTGGAGAGGCATAAGCACTGGCTGAAATGCAATCTCAGCTCCCATCGACCATCATCTGACCACAAGTTTTTTCTCAAAAGTTTTTAAAAAGGTATCTGCTTTCATACCGCAGACATCTGTTCACAGAGATTAGCTGAAATGACTGGCGTACAGAGGTGGAAGTCTTGGCCCGGAAATCCTCATGCTACACTGGATCAGCCTGAAATATTGGCCCTCGCCCCCAGAGGCTTATCGTCGTCAGACTGATAGCGGATGGTTTCCGAGATTGTAACTGAATTAATTGATCTGATTATGTTGCAGTCATTATAAGAGCTGATAAAATTCCCTTACTGCTAATCTACCTCTTCAATCCTTCTTCAACCGGTGTGACAGTCAGTTCAAACGCAAGCTGTGCTGCCAAATCATTTTTCAGCCCCGAGAGCTTTGTTTGAAATCCTACTGGAGATCACAACATTTTCTAATATTGAATTTGGGGGATGGAAATGTGTGTGGAATGATGCACAATACATTCAGAATAATAACTTTTCTTGTAAGGGGGTTAAATTAAGGGGTTAAAGGTGTATCATTGCTTCCTTTCATATCTTTTTGTTTGATTCTTCCTTTGCTTCTCTCCTTACTTTTACCTTGACCGTTTCATTTGAGGTCAAGTTAGAAAATGAAAAAGGATCATTTGTTTAGACTAATAAGATACAGACAGTGATTTTTGGCAGCACCAAAAGGCAGCAAAGGTTTAAATCTGGTGAACTGGGTTATCCAGAAATTGTAAAACATCGTGTCAGTATGCCGTTCACCTCTCAGAATTTAATATCTTCTTTCTTGGTGGCTGCAGGAAATGAGAAAAATGTTTTCCCAACAGCCTCAGCCACTGTTGGTGAATACAGCTTTGTTGATCCTGTTAGGAGCAATTTTGTATTCTGCTCTTCAGTTTTGATGGTTATGCTGATATGACTTCCTACCAGTGCACAATCTCTGCACCGGAATACTAATAATCAGAACCAACAGGGTGGATCTGTAGTTTCTCAATTAGAGAGGAGGTGACACTTGTCTCTAGTGTAGCTCCGCTCTGTGATTTTGGCTGATGAGACAAGTGTGTTATTGTGTAGTGGAGTCGTCCTAAACCTCTGCAATATTCAAATCTTATTCATAGCACACCCATGCTTATCTGTGTGTGTGTGTGTAGGGTGAAAAGACAAAGTCGACCAGCTTTTATTTTATTTACTGTATTGGTTGAGTGGATATGTGTGTTTGGGCGCGACAGAGGGGAGATAAAGATACAAAGTAAGCCATGCAGAACAGAAAGAGAAGAGACCAAAGAGTAAAAATGGCAGATAATGGCTGTTTGTTCCACTCGAGGTGCAAGTGTGTGTGTATTAAAGATTTGTCAGTGTAACTGTATCTTTACAGGTGTCAGGGGTCAAAGCCTGTTGTCCTCTCCTGCAGAAGTCAAACTCATATTCTTCTTTGATGTTTTGGTAACCTCAGTCTCCCTCCGCCCCCTCCTTCACCTCCTCCTGTTACCTCTGCCACAGCACACGAAGGAGAACTGCAATCTTTCATCTTGCTGCCTCTGCTCACTCCCTGCGACTGTTTTGTTCCTTCTTCTCCATTCTTTCTGTCTGGGTTGTCTGCTTTATTGCCTGCTCGCTCTCTCTCCCCTTCACTTTACCCCTCCTCTCTCTTTAACCAGACGGTTTCACAGAGGCAGTATTTTCAGCTTTGAACATGCCTCTGTCCCAGTCCAGGTTTGCTACGAAGGAATGTCGGTCTGTTCCTCTGTCTCCCTGCCTTTCTGTCTGTCTTTAAGTATTGATTGGAGCGAATGGATCCTTTTGTACAACTTGTAGAGAACTCAGATCTCTGTTGTATAAACAGTCTGCTGGAGTTCAATATCTGCTGTCTGCCCAACAACAGACGCACTTGTCTGTTCCTCTCAGAAGATGCAGATAGTTTCACCATCACACAGCAGAGGTCATTTCCCCATGGCCAATTGTTTTACAAATTTACAAACTCAAATTCACATCAAACAACTTCTCTGCTCTCCTATCTTCTCTCATCTCTCTTTTCACTCTTTGTATGTTTTTCTTCTGCTCTCTCTCTGTCTCACACACACACCGACCCATGCTGCCAAACCCAATAGATTCCCACTTAAACTTCTTCCTGTGCAGACAGATACAGTGCAGATGTGTCAAGGCCAGCAGAGACAAGGCCATGGGCGTCAAACAGGTGTGTGTTTGCAAGAAAGTGTGTTTGGAAGCGTGTAACTCTGGGTGCTACATGTGAATGTGTGTGTGTGTGTCATAGGCAGTTCAGGGGCGTGTTTTACCGAAGGCTGTGTTTTAGTTTTAGCTCTGACATTAGTGACTCTTAAAATGCCCCTCAACCACTACCTCTGTTCCCAATAAATCCCTAACTGTGCCTCTGTGTGTGCAGCTTGTCCGTCCCTGCATGCATGTGGCTTTGTGCCGCAGTGTATGTGTGTGTGTGTTTGTATGAACGTTTGTCTAGCAGCATGTCTCACTTTTATGGTACCAGTGATGCTTTCTATCTAAACTGATAAAAAAAAAACAGTTTTACATAATCTCTTTTTTCAGGGGGTCAGCGTGTACAGTATGGCGCATGGAATAGCCATGAGTCTGGGAATGTAGCTCCTCCTTTGGCCAAAAAACGTCATATTACTCTGGTATTCTACTTTTCAGACAGAGACAGTTATCTCATGTTGTATGTAACTCTGCATTCAGACTCAGGGGTGGTTTGATATCCGCTGGCTGGAGAAACACTTAGACAAACAACACTCTCTGCAGGGGAAGGTTTGTCTCTTACTGGAATCAATGGCCTGCTTAGAATAACCATCTTTCATCTGAGTTTCATCCTCACCGCTGCAGGATTTAAACCCAAGTTGCAATCTGCTCTGTCAGGAGAAATGTAACTGCAATATTTTAGCTCGAAGAGATAAAAATTGCTTTTGGACACACACACACTCACACANTAAAATAGATCAAAATGATAACACTCTGCATCATAGTATGCACCTCTGCAGACAGGCTTCTTCTCCTCCATAAACTGCACTCAAAGGAATAAATTATAACACGGATCAATAACTTATCATAATATCAAACATCAAGCGATGTAAAGTTGTGCCTCTAAATATTGTTGACACCAGTTTAAAGTAATCACAATCAGATAAGATGTATCTATTTACATTAAACATAACCCACAATCTCTTAATTAAAAAACACCTGCCTCTGCAGCACCACAGAATCAGTTTTAATTTTTGTCTCTTGACATATGATTTATGGATTCATTGTGATTACAGTCTTGTCTCAATCGCAGCATTGCCGCTTGGGCAAATTTGTGCTTGTCCCTAGTGTTTAGCATCTGTGTTAGATGTACTGGGATTTCCACCAACTCCAATGTAAACCCATCTGCGTCATTATTTAACACTCAGAGCAACAGACGTAGTGTAAAAACTGTGAAAGTCCATTCAGGGTGGGTGGACTGGTGGACACTGGACTTTGACCTAGGAGAGCGGGGTTTGAGACCAACAAACAATGACACACTCCTGCCTTTCTGGTCATCTTTGTGCTGCTCAAAGCAAGTGTTTTTAAGCAACATCTGCAACTTTTTTTTAACTTTCACCAAATAGTTTCATTGCCTTAAACTAACCACCAATCCTTTCTTACTGCTGTTCCCTTGTGCATCAAGATACAATGCAAAAGGCTGCCCCTGGCATCCTTTTAGTAACGCCCGGGGCTTTTGCTCAAGTGGCAAAATATGACCAGTAGGGATGAGATTGCCTTAAGCTCAGTTTCCACCAAGCAGTGTGTTTCAGTTCATTATAGTTTGGTACACATTTTTTCAGTTTCCACTGTGAAAAGTTGTGGATGCTACCAATGGAACTGTTCCATATCATCCCCATTTTTGGTCCCCCCTCTGTTGGGGTACCTAGCACACAGATCCTGTACTAAAAGGTGGAGCTGGAGACACTGCAGTCTGTTGATTGGTCAATAGAGAATGGTCACTCTTGTTTGGGGCTGAGTTGTGGCTGGGTTTGAAGGTTATGTAACCACTGTTCATACCATGGCAAGTTTTACATACATTAGTAAACTGTAACTAAAAAATGTCAGGATGTTTTGCTGCCTCTAGCAGAAGCTGAGTTGACAAGGTGAATCCATTAACACACCTTAAATCTTAACATGACTATTTTGACCATTCCATTAGTCTCTCTTGGAAGACATACTTTCACTAATGAGTGGACCTGCAAGTGTTTAAGAACATATATTAATGTCGTCTGAACTGCATATATTCTAACCGCCGCTTGCCTGAGAAGGACTCAATGCACAAACCTGCTATTTTATAATATCCCATCAAGAGAGACTCTCATTGCAGCCTGTTCTATTTTGTTCTGAAAATGTTGGTGTGCAACCCAGTTTTGTGGATGATAAACCAGGTGCAGACTTCCATCTGTGTCACCGGTGAGAGGTCGACGGAGTTGTGAGTTACAACAGTTCCGCCCACATTTAAGAATAGTGTTTGCAGTGGAAATGCTGAACGGAAATAGGGTCTAGGTACCATGTCTGAAGAGTTACTTTTGGTTCCAAAGGTACCACACCAAAAGTGTTTGGTGGAAATGGGGTTTTACAGCCTGGTCCGTTGCAGTGACTGTTACCTTAACCTGGTTTATTGTATATTGTCTTCTCTTTTAGATGGCTTCCTCCACCATCCAGTCCTAGAACAGACAAACCTGTAACAACCATTGCTGAATGTACGATTTAGGAATTGGATTTTGCACAACAGTAGCGTGTGAGTAGGGTTATCATGTGACCTTACAGGTTATAGCTGTCAGTTGAGGGTCTCCTGCACTTACATGCTGTGGCGGGAGTTTTCAGAAACAGTCTCTGCCACACCTGTTTCACAGTGATTTTTAAAGGAATATTCACCTCAAACATATGCATGTCTGCTAAAATATACCTCAGTGTTGGAGTCTGGCTTGAAGAGAACGTAGATGAGTTTCACTTTCAGCTCAGCTTTTAGTAGTATGGTGATGTGTTTGGGAAGTTCTGAGCATACAACAGGATAAATCAGACTTGGATTATACTGCGTAAATTGTGTGAGAGTTTGTAAACAGATGTGTAGACGCACTTTTGCTGTTGTTAAACCTGGTCCACTATCAATCAATAAATCAATGTGTTTCCTGTTTTCTGTGAAGGCATGTGAGAAAAACAAAGTTTACCACACACATTTAAGTTACACAGCGTGACTGATTGATTTACAAGTGGTAGTTTTGTGTGTGAAGTATTCCTTCAGAGGCATTTTGGAGGCATACAGGTAGTTTGGTTTAGTGCCTTTGCTCCTGTTAGCTTTTGCCATAATGGACCTTTTGCTTCAGAAAACACTGTGTGTACCTGCAGGGCGACACAATCACTTCTGAAATACCTTTGGAAACATATTTTATGTGATCTATTTCATCATTTTTAATGCAACATCAATTTTTACGTTATTCACTCTTTGTTTAATATTGCTGTGCCATCTGTTTTATTGGTTTTATTACATTTCAGTGGTATGATATTTTCTAGTTTTTGTGTGGAAGTGTTGGCTTTTCAGAAGCACCAAACAAAGTTTATGATTACAAATATTGTTTTTGGAGGTTCGCCAGATAAAAAGAAGATGGTTCAGACTCAAACATCGTGTTTAGTTTTTCAATACTACTACTACTACTACTACTACTACTACTAATAATAATAATAAAAAGATACATATTCAAAATTGACTCAGTTTCTTCCAAGGCTTTTACCTGCAGTCCACTGTGCTCATGACATAAACTATCTTTGACCTTGACACTTCCTAAGGTGTGATGCACCACCTCCTTGTTGGTGGCGGCTGCTTCAGGTCAAAGTTCAGGTGTTAGGAGTGAAAAGTGATGCCGAAGGACAGGCTGACTGTGGAAGTGAACTCTTCCTGCCTGTCTGTCTGACTCTTCATCTTGTCAGACTTCTTGACCTTCTCTCAATCAATCTGCTGTGTCCACCTGATTGATTCTCTCTGTCTCTGCAGTGTAGCGTGTGTGAACATGTGGCTGTGTGTGTGGACAGGCACACCAGGTCATGGCTGTTGAAGTGTGCCTCCAGAGAAACTGAAGGGTCCACTGATTCAGTTTTCAATCAGTGGTATCATAATTCAGCCATATTATGTTGAGAGCATTACTGATAATTAAAAATAAATTGGCCAGTTTGCTCTGGCCCTGAATTTAGTGTGACAAGGAAGTGTGCATTGGATCAGATTTTGGCTTCAGACAGTAGTCCCTCATGAGATGTTTTTTCCTTAATTATTTCCACACAGCTTAAACTGCATGAAACCTTTCACCTCTTTCACAAATTAAAAAAGCAACACAGAGGGAGAGCGAGAGGAGAAATAATTAAATTTGAATTTGGCACCAGCTCGAGGACGAACCCGTGCATGTATGTGTGTTGGAGCGAGCCCGGGTGTTAATGTGAACTGGATACTTGGCTTTGTCTCTCCCTGTAGCTCAGGCGTCACTCCAGAACAACGTGGAGTCCAACATACACACAAATCTGTGCTGAGACTTTATTCGCCAACACATGGCACTGGGTGTGTCCGGTATTCTCCATTGTGAGATGCAAACATTGAAATTTAATCTAATTTTCTTTACTTGTTTTTTTATGTTAAATAAATATCCAAAAGGAAGCTTTAAGTTAGAAAATGCGCCCAATCAGCTCATAAGATTTAATCAATATCTAACACAAGCGGCTGTCAGCGTTGGCAGTAAATTAGATGAAAAAAGTTGGTGGGCTTCAGCTACGATTAATCATTTTTCATGGCACTTAATTCAAGAGATCAGGCTGAGGAGAGAGAATAAAGAAAACATTTTTCTCCGAACCGCATGTTCTTGATGTTTGTAGACAAAAGAGACAACTAAACCAAACCTGACCGAGACAGGCAACACCAGGAGAAAGCAAACAGACTGGGTTAAGCAGTACAGATGTGTTTGTGCTGCTATGTGCATATTTTGTGGGCAGAAAATGCAGAAAGATTAGTACATATGACGTGTGTGTGTGTAGCCCATTTCACACAGAAATCGCATTACAGAGCCGCTCTGAAGTCCCTTTTTCATGCTGCCTTTGCATTTCTACACAGAACCCAACAACAGAGGCATCATGCCGCTACAGTGTGTGATTTTAGATAGCATGCTGGCATTGCGGACGAGATTTGAAGGGACGTGACTTGTATCATAACAGCGTCGGCCTCTAGTGTGACATAAAACATACATGTTGGCAGTGCTGCATAAAGAATAACAGCAGCTTAATATGGCAATAACAATTATTTTCTGTTCCTGTTATATGCTGGCTATTCTTGTCCTCTGCTTGGACGGTAAGGAGCTCCTGAACCTCATTGTTTTCCCAATTTGTGGACATTTTCGGCCATTGTTCTTCTTCTTTGAGTTAGCTGCTGACTGCTATCATCCATCCATCCATCCATCCATCCATCCATCCATCCATCTGGGGCTGGGTAGTGGAGCAGCAGGCCAAGCAAAGCACCTCAGACGTCCCTCTCCCCAGCAACGCTTTCCAGCTCCTCCTGGGGGACCCAAAGGCGTTCACAGGCCAAGTGAGATATGTAATCCATCCAGCATGTTCTGGGTCTGCCCTGGGGCCTCCTACCAGTGGGAAATGCCCAGAACACCTCCAATGGGAGGCGCCCAGAGAGCGTCGTCATCAGATGGTCGAACCGCCTCAACTGACCTCTTTTGACAAGAAGGAGCAGCAGCTCTACTCTGAGCTCCCTCCTGATGTCTGAGCTCCTTACCCTATCTATTAAGTTGACCCCAGCCACCCCACAGAGGAAACTCATTTCAGTCGCTTGTATCCATGATCTAATTATTTCGACCACCACCCAGAGCTCATGACCATAGGTGAGGGTTGGGACATAGATCGACCAGTAAATCGAAAGCTTCACCCTCCGGCTCAGCTCCCTCTTCACCACTACAGTCTGGCGCAGTGCCCACATCACTACAGAAGCCGCATGAAACCTCCAATCCATCTCAAGCTCCATTCTATCCTCACTCATGAACACGACCCCGAGATACTTGAACTCCCTCACTTGAGGCAGTAACTCTCTCCCAGAAAAGAACTAAACTGCTTCCAGCTACTTTTTAAGTCTCACAGGGACGGGTCACATGCATAACATGTCTTCAAAAAGTCACATCTCTACTGCCCATGATCCCGTCCTGGTTGCTCTTTCTTTATAGAGGTCATTTTGACGCCGTTACTACCTCCGATGCAGCATTAAAGCCGAGACAACTCTGTCCCCCATTCCGCAAATGTAAGTTTTATACAGAATGGCGAGGTTGAATAATTGTGTGAATTTGCCACCTTGAAGAAGCTGTGTAAAAGAGGAAAGTGTGTTGGTGTTGGGGTCAGTTGGTCAAGGCTGTGTGTACATGTGTGTTTTCTTGGTTATAATGTGTTTTTCTGTGTGTGTGTGTGTGCTTCCATATTAGTTTCCTGCGTGTTTGTGTCTGAGCTTATATAATATGCTCTTGTGGGTGTGTGTGTTTCCATGCCAGGGAATGGTCTATTGGTACCTGGGGATCAGTGATCGGTGTTATTGCTACCAGCAGCTATGGACAAACAGCGAAAACACTGGACTTATTCATACTGAACAAGAGCTGTATGCGTAAATGGGGTGTGATTTCACATACTAACATGCACAGTATTCCTGCATATACTGATGCAGTAATGCAGACACTGGAGACACATCAGGTCTCAAAGATCACATTCCAATAAAGTGCTTTATTTAAATAGCTTTTGGGTGCTTTTGGGAACTAGGCTGCTTTCTGCTATGAAACTTATTATTGCAGTTTCTTTGTCCACACTTTAGTTTGCATATTTTATGCTCTAATTGCTTTTTGTTTTCCTCTTTCCTTCACTCACAGCCACAGCAACAGACATATGCCTGTTTCAGGACTCAAGCAGCACAGATCTGATCTTTTTTTGCCATCTAAACAGGCACAAAGTGGTTTCTTCCAATCCCAGAAGCCAAAAGATTATCAGATCTGTGTCACATCTTTACTTTAAGTTGATCCAGACGGAACAGAAGTGCTGATTTTATCAGCTGATCCTTTATGGTGGCAAATGAAAGCTGGTCAGACTCTGAGCAGGTTGAATGACTGATGTCAGTTACGTAACCATGACCAAAGCCAAGTGTTTTACACATCCTCTCTTTGGCGGTCGTCATAGCAACATAGATTGAGATGGAGAGAAGCCCTTACATTTTCAATGATTTACCATCCTGGGACCACGATGGAAGTGTGTATGTGAGTGTGTGTGTCAGTAGGATTGATGATCCCATGGTATCTTTCAGGAGAGAGCAGCTTAGACTCAATCTACAGCTGGAGCTGCTCTCTTGCTGATGAATGTTTCATATGTATTTTATGTTTATTTAATCAACGAGAAGTTGTCAGTGTTTATTTATGTTTCATGACATATTTATGTTTAGGTTACTTTCTTTCCTTTTCCAAATGATCTCCTTCTCTTTTCCTTCAGGCTGTTCTAAATTACTGTTCATACTTATACCTTCAAAAGGTAATGCACTATAATTTGTATGTAAATAAGGGGCAGGAGGCTGTGAACACTTGACCTGTGCATGACCTTCCTCCTTGTCAGGTAACGTACAGTAGTATAAAGAGTGACAAAATTCACATAGAGAGGAAGGTTGGGGTGGCGGACGGCTTAAACAAACAGGACATTTACCCAGGAGCCTGCTGTTGATGTCAAATGTGAAACCAAAAACCCTTTTTCCATTGCCACCCTTGGCCATGCCGAATAAAGCCATGATGCGCTGATATGTCTTTCTATTGTCAGTGCCACACCAAGCCGCGTTGGAGATGGACCTGTTCAGTAGTAGGTCCAAAAGCCAGGCCAACTGGGTAGCGGTGTTGTCTCACCAAATACAACCAACCCTGGACGATCAGCCCACTGCTTTTGAACATCTTCACTGAAGACAAGCCATAATCAATCCATTATTTAAGACACACCTTAAAGGTAGCCCTGTTGTAATCGAAATGCGAATTCCTGCTTTGCATCACGTCACGTCACGTCACGTCACGTCACGTCACGTCACGTCACGTCACGTCACGTCACGTCACATCTCGTGAGATCTCAAAGAACCATTGTATGAGGACACATTGCTCTCTGTTTAGTCACCAAAAAGCCTCATATATCATTGATCCTTTATGGCTTCTAATATTTGTGGAACCCCTTGTTTTGTGGCATTACAAAAGCAACACAGTATTTCATGAAAAATTGAACTTTAAACATGAAATTTCCACAGCAACATTTCTTTTTTGAGACAGCCCTTCCCAAGTCTGTACTCAAAGCAATCACAGAGCTTTTAATGGTGTGGCCATGAATCTGCTGCTTGTTTGTCAGAGTGGACGTTCCTATCAGAGGCATTAGTGAGATCTAAACATGTTCTCGCCACGGGGAGTTTTCCGCTGCTTTCTCAAAGGTCATTCTTTGAGAACAGATTGGAGGGAAGTGTGCTCTTTATCAGAGGGGCAAGAGACTGTGACTCAGTGGACGCAGAGCTTTGATGATCTCATAAAACCAAGAGCAAAATCTGTGGAAGATTACTCAGATGTATTAGGTTTAATTAATCTCTTTGGGTCACGTCTTAGAGTTGGCACAAACACACAGCTAAGGCTAGGGGTCCGAAATCCACTGGCCACCCATAGTGAACAAGTCCAAGCTTACCATAAGCAACACATTCATCTATTTGTAATATGGCAGCATTCAAAGTGTCTCATTAGAGAGATTAGAAGAAACATGTTTTTGTATCTTTCTTACATTTAGTAATTTGTTGAGTTGGTGCAGACGATGGGCAACTTTTCTCGTGGTTTCAAGACTATGAGGTATTGCCAAACATTTTAGCTTCAGCATGCACTTGTTCATGATCAAATTATATAAAAAACGTCACCAAAATGTGTAGTGGGGGTCTAACGATGGATCCTCTTATCTTTAACAGTTTAGTACCATGGTTTTGGTGAACTCTCTCAATATATGCAGTATATCCTCAGTCTTCAAACAGGGCTTGGAATATCTTTTCATATGTCACCTGTAGAGGAAAGTGTTACATACAGCAGCTGATTAGCTTAGCTTAGCACAAAGACTGGAAGCAGGAGGAAACAGCTAAGCCAACCGGTGACTGGCTTCAGCTTCATATTTACTGTATAGACAGAAGCATGATAGCAATCTTCTCATCTAATTCTCAGCATGTCTTTAAGTGTAATTCCCAAAATGCCTGTGCTTTTAATCAGTTTTCTGCTGTAGGCCTACTACTCTTAATAATGTAGCCACTCTCTGTGTTATATCACCAAGCTAGCCATGATGTTTACCTTGGTATCCAGCTGGGTACTCCTGGACTCTTCATCTCTGTTCTGGAGGCCAATTTTCAGGCCACACATCAGTTTTAAACATCTCAACAACTTTTTAAATATCTGTGCCTTCCTCAATTATCCTGTCAAACTTAAATTCAAGGATTCAGTTCAGCTTCTCTGTAGCATGGTTAGTGGTGTTCTTTGAAGCAAAGTTTAGCTTTTTTCTAGTCACAAGAGGTTTTAAAGAATGCCTGGTACTTCTAAATTATTTACTGAAAGGGAAAATTTGGCACATTTTATTGAGGTGTTCAATCAGTGTTGATGGTAAATGTAGTCGACTGAAGCAATAAATTCCTCAGTGCGTGCTATATTGAGTGCATACATGTACAAGGATGTATTATGAATGTGCCATATTCTCTTGCACAGCTACTACAACTTCAGCTTAATCATAAATGCTATATCGTGGGCAACTGGACTTGCTTGAGTTTTATTTTTTATATGTTTCACTTCTCATCCAAGAGGCCTCTTCAAGAAGCCTCTGATCCAAGAAGCCCTTTGGACGAGAAGTGAAATATCTTCACGAAACTCAGACAAGTGTAGTTGCCTACGATAAAGCATTTAAGATTCCCATGACCTGGATGAATGAGAATTTTCACCCACAACCACAGCCTAACAGCATTTCTTCTACCGTAATCCCCATCTGGAACAAATACAGCTGAATATCGGTCAGCCAAAACAATGTAAAATGTAACCTTGTCCACAGCATCCTGTGTACTCATACTTTGGATGCCATTTTCGATGTTGGAAATGTAGCTAGTTTGCAAAAAAAGCAGAGTGAACAAGGAAGTTCTGTTTTTTTAACGACTTCTAGAGCACGCCCCCTGGCATCCCAGAGGCAGAGACTAGAAATGCAAGCTGAATTAGCCTGTAGTTGTCTCCAACTACGTCACTGTTACATCAAATGACGGTGTTGTATGCAAGAAAAAAAAGAGATTTTGCAGCTGCAAGCTCCACTTTCTCGGCAAATTGCATTACACTGGGACTTTGTTGCTTCATTTGACTACATTTACCATCAACACTGTTTGGACATCCACATAAAAGGTGGCAAATTTTCCCTTTCTTTTTCTTATTTATTTATTTAATTGGTGCAAAGGGCAGTACAAAAAATCGAGTGACATACACGGGAGACAAAACAAGACTATATATATATGTATATATATGTATAAAAACAAATCCAAAAATTATTATGGACAATTGTATACTGTTATAGTAAACCAGTTGTTGTTTCTGTACTAAAGGTGGTTATGTAGGGCACTCGTGTGTATGTGTATGTGTATGTGTATGTTTATGAGTGCATGTAGCTGAAAAACAGTAGACAGGAGAGAAAAGAAGGAACAAGCAAATAATAATAAGAGGAAAATGCATAACATAAATACCGGTAATTATGAAAGTATTGAATACACACGATAATTCCTTGGGCTTATTAGCTCTTTCATTTAAATGAAGTGCAAATTTTCAATTTAATGTGTGACACAGTCTTTGAAGCTACAAAGAAGGGGGGAGTAATTTACAAATGACTAAGAAAGATAAATCTGAGCAGCAGCCTCCTGTAAAGCGTGTCTAACCTCGCCACATTTACCCAAAATGATAATGTTTACACCACTCAAAGAGGTGGATAGAGAGGCAGATCATTTCTAAATGGAAAAGAGAACCAGGTGACAAAGTAAAGTGAAAACATCGGGTGCAGTTTTCTCAAACATTAGGGGATTCAGTTTGTATACTGAGGGATCAAACTAGACTTTGTTGTCAATAAAACTTTATTTATTGCATGCCGACACTGCTTAACTCTTGAAGCTATAAACATGAGCCACTTTTAGAGCCTTACTGCCTCTCAGTTACTCTGAATGGGATAGCTTAAACATTTCATGAGAAAATGTGATTGTTGCCGTGATTAATTAATTGTTCATATTCTGGGAGTTCTTTAGTTCATGATGAATCCACTTGTGATCCAACAAAAGATTTCTTGCATTTTGTCTCCTGCACTAAAAAGCAATCATCAGCACAAGTCTGATCCAGATCCTGTATTCCTCCAACAAAACAGCTTCTCTCTGTCTATTTACATGTTTGCGGCCAAGCCTCAGCTACCAGCTAACCGCCACATAAAGAGAGAGAGGATCTGTGGGAAATCCTGCAGAATTTCCTGTTTGTGGCATTTCCTTTGCACTAGCATCACATCAGCAGCCCGGCCGTCTGTCTTGTGAGGGCCTTTGTATATGTTCAGTGGAGGCTTGATTCACTGTGTGTGTGTCCACATGTGCACACTCTGATTATCTATGTATGTGTGTTTGCGTGCATGTGGATATATGAGCTCTTGTGTGTATTTTATGGAGGTTTCTGGGTTTACTCTGCCTTTCATTTAGTGTTTGGCTGTTTCTCTCCTGTTGTAAAATCTATGCAGTAACTGGATACACATGTTATCGCAACTTTCTATAGGGAGAGAGAGCAGGAGAGAGGGAAGCACAAAGTCCCAGATCAGTTACAACATGGAGCAACCAAATTACAGCCAAAGAAAAGTACACCACTGCAAAAAAGTAACTAGCAATGCTGTTTAAAAATGATCAAACAATACCAAGATCAGATTATCTTGGCACCTTTTTAAAAAAAAAAAAAAAAAAAAAAATCTCTTCTGCAGCCCTCACCAGTACATTGAACTGTTACAGTGAGATTTGGCATAAAAAGCTCTGTTCTTTGAGAGCGCCTTCACAAATTCCAGCCAGCAACAAAAAAGCTGGAAGAACTAACCCTGCTAAGAACACATGAAAATTAAATCTTTGTCAAATCAATGATACAAAAAATAGCATATAAGGAGAAGGTTTGGGTGGAGGAGATAGGCATTGGCATGATGTCATCAGATATGCCAATGAGCTATATATGGCAAAATATCAGCAGAGTAATATTGAGAATTGGCAAGTTATAATGGCTGCTCTTCATACCTGCATGCATATGATTGGATGATGTTAGTTTAGTTTATTTACTTTCTTAATCCCCCTGAGGGGAAATTCAATGTTTTCACTCTTGCTTGTCAATTACACACAGGTCCGAAAGACACACACATGCACAAACAGGACCTATACATGCACTAAGTGGAGGGATGTCAGAGTGAGGGGGCTGCCCTTGGTGAGGCGCCCCGAG
>NC_065512.1:23742016-23842794 GCF_006386435.1 Epinephelus moara
AGTGATTCCAGAGAGAAGCAGACAGAGCGGTCTACAGTCTGTGTTTGAAGGATATATCCAGGATGTCAAACTGACTCAGCAGCAACAACAGGTTAAAAAGACAAAGATAGTTAGAAGCTAAAGCCGAACTATAGGCTACAGATCACAGTGTAAAAGTGAACCACCACATCACTGCTTATCGCCACAGAAGACAATGAATATAAAGGGAAGCTCTGCTGATACTGAACCAGCTGTGTGGCATCGCAGTGTGTGCAGATCAACACTGTTTGGCTTTGCCCCCATGCCTCTGCCAGCACAACTACCTCTGCCGCCAGATGGGCAGGGATCTCCAGGTGAAGTCAAATAGTGTTCACCTGCACACACTGTGATGACACACACCTGGCTGAGTATCAGCAAAGTTTCCCTGCTTCCCTTCACTGGTTCCTGTACAGCAGGGTCGGTCTTTGTTTCACTGTTATAATCATTAAAAAGCAAAAGCTGCATGTGTATACATTCAGTAGGCTATATCTTAAGTAGCTAGCTAGCTAACCCTACACTTTTCAGGGTCTTGTTTTGGTTTTGGAACAGGGAAGAAACGTATATCTTTTTCCAACTTCTCCAGGTAATGAGTATCATTAATACACAACATTTAGCTTCGTTAAGTCCCACAACCGGACGCAGACTGGCCAATCATAACTTAGCATCGGGCCGGCTCAGACCAGGGTCCGACAACAACACAGCTGTTAGCTCCACATTTAGCTCCAAATCCACAAAACCAGCCCGAAAATGAAGGAAATCCGAAACAATTGCATTAGAGTCAACAGAGCACAGCTGTGTTGTTGTCAGACCCTGGTCTGAGCCGGCCCGATGCTATGTTATGATTGGCTGGTCTGCGTATGGTTGCGGGACTTAATGAAGGGCCAATTACACAGAGAAGAAGAAGACGAATGTTGGACAATCAGAAGCCTCAATAAAAACCCATTACCAAAAGGCTACCTGGAGCAGTGACCTGTGCAGAGCATTCTGACGCCTCTGTTCCGCAATACAGTGAAAGAGAGTCTGTACATTTGTGTTAACATGTAAAAAGCCCTGTTAGCAAGGTCAGAGCCAACACTATATTGGCGACGTCAACCATTGCAAGAAATGTCCCCTTATTTGTGACGCCTCACAAAGGAGATAATGGCGCACACTCTGAAATCTCAAGCAGTACTTTTGCAGAGGTTCATTTTCAGTTTGCATGTGAACAAAATGCATAGAAATGCACTATAGGCCTTCATTTTCAGACATATCCATATATGTGTGGACTGGGCCTAATAAACTAGTAATAAAGTTTATAGTGTGCAATATGTTATGTATAAAGTATAATAGTTTGCAAACCATTTTTTTTTTCTGTTTATACAGTCTGCATTATTGCACTGTGAACTTTGTACAACATGATAAATATGTGGCCAAAGATGAAAATAGAAATGACGACAGAAAAAAAATGAGAAAAGATACAACCTGGAAGTGACATTTTTTTCCTTGCTAAATCTCCTCTCCCTTCGTTCTTAATCTCTTCATCTCTGTTACCCTTTATCTCCCCATTTTTTCTACATTCCCTCCCCTCCCTCTTATCAGACCTGAAGAGCATTACATTGTCCTTTAATGTAGTGAAAAAAGAGAGAGGGGTGGATGGATGAAAGAGAGAAGACGTTCCATTCCTTTAGGATTAGGCTGCTTTATCTTACAGCACACACACATGCACACACACACACACAGAGACAGCCGCCCAGTATGCATGGTGCCAGAAGTCACGGACAGAGCATCAGATGTGACGTGATTATTACTGGATAAGGATAATCCTGCGTGTGTGAGCGAATGTTCATAGGTCTGTATGTATTTAGGTGTGTGTGTGTGTGTGCTAAACCATGTGTAAATGTCCAAAACCCTGCGGAAGATAGCACTAATCCCTCTAAAGAATTACATCGACCTTACTTTTCATCCGTCTTTTCAAGCTCCTACTCCTTTCAACTCTATTATGCTCTCTTTCTCCACTAAACCTCTTTTCGTGTCCTTCTTCCAGTTCCTGGTCATTCATTCTCCTGCACGTCGTCCAAATCCACTTCCTTCTCGATGGCTTGCCAGCATCAGACGATCCCAGGATCGCCTTGGGCTGTGGCTGCAAAATCCCCTGTCACATTTGATGATTTCAAACAGCGGATCACCCTATCCAGAATACCACAGAGCAACAGAAGCCATTCCAAAACAGTTCGAAGACACTCATCCGGACTCTGATTACGGATATACCTAGTATTAATGTACCTCTACAATCTTCTGCTCCCTGTCTCTGGTTTGTTGTCTGATTCTTGTCTAAAGCACCCTGCCTAGATGCTGGTTATTATCCTCAGTCCAAAGAAGTATAATAACGTTGAATTTAAGTGTTTGTTTTCTCCAGATCAGCGTTTCACTGTTGGAGTGCCAGTTGTGCATGCTCGGCTGTCCCCTGGGAGTTTTGCTAAAATAAATATCTGACAAAAATTTTGCACTCACTTGAACAGGATTTATTGGCAACACCGCCAGTGTTTTTTCTTCCTGTTAGGCCAAGTACATTGAATTCTCTGGTTCTCGCTCAAGAAAACATTTATTTGTGCCGTTAGCTGTAGAATTTTGTTGTTTTGCCAAAATGTGCCTCAGCACCAAAAAATATCGACAACCACTGGTTTGGATGGTTTGGTTTTATATGGCTTGCGTTACAAATTCTACACCTCATCAATCTCTATATTTACTTTGTGGGTCTGTTTGCTTCCTGTTTTGGTGAGTAGGTCATACAGAGACTGTGCGGCGTGAATGATGTGTGTGTGTGTGTGTGTGTGTGTGGCAATGACCACTTCACACCACAATGCTTAAACACCCCTCTCTTCACTACAGCTGGTCAAAGATTATAGAGCTTACCCTCCACCAAACCACACACACACACACAAGCCCACCGTGCCCACTGACATTTGACACACACTCACTTCACACCCTTCCTTCGAATGCAGCTCGCGGAGCAAAGTCTTTATTATTTAGCTTGAAGGAAAGAGCTGAGGACAGAAAGGTAGAGACAATCAGTGATGATCAAAGATCCTGGGACTGCAGGCGGGATGTTTAAACAGAGCCAATGAATAATTCATTTCGCAAGGTTGAACTACAAAGCAATGATTCTCCGTCTCGACTTCCTCAGATATGCTCTTTGTAAAATTACTACTGTGAGATGTCTGACTAAAATCACTGTCAGGCAGAGAATGTGGTCATTTAGGAGAGGCTGTGGGGCAGGATTCTGAGTAACACCATGTCCACACAAATATGGATAAATTTGAAAGTGTTGTTCATGTGTCAAAAAGATCCCCGCAATTTTTCTTCACATCTTTTTTTTTTTCTTTAAAGTTTACCATCCATACTGACAGTGATTACAGGGAGCTCAAGGCACTGCAGCTTACGCAAGAAAACACAGGCAAACAGAAGACTGAGGTCTGGGTTAAGCTTAAAAAGAACAAGTTTGTCTGACTTGCTGTCCGACCACGTCAAGCCAAACTTTTAGGCAGAGCAAAATGCAGTTATTCATATGCTGTGGCTTATTTTACAGTTAATATTATTAATTATCTGATATGCATAGATGCATACAGTCACAGTTACATTTTGTCTTCCACAACAATTCTGTTTTAACGTCTTATGCATCTACATGTTAGGGAATTCATTGTTCTTCAGATACGCTGGAGAAGTTTAAACCTTGCTAACTTTCTCACCTCTGCATAGATGGCCAGTGTTGGCATGAAGTGGATATGGATGTCATCAAAGTTTTCAGAAATTCAAAGTCAGATAGGTAAGCATCTAACATTTTCTTCTGTTGAAGCAAACTGATCCTATTAGAGTAGGGGTCGACAACCTTTGCTATTAACAGAGCTAATATTGGCCAAAAAAAGAAAACAAATCTGTCTGGAGCTGCAAAACATACTTCAATAAAGGTAATAGCCTGTTAAGTCTAAATTAGCTCATCAACATTACAAATAAGTCTTACTGAGCATTCATTAATATGATTTACTACAAGGGGGTGGCTCTGCAGTGGGCTGTTTATAATTATTTAGCACTTTAACTTTGCAGCATTGGTGAAGAAAGCAAATAAATCTGTCCACACACTATTAAATCCTCTATTTTCCTTTGTTGGTTTTGGAATCCACAGCCTAGCCTTGCTAGCGAGACTGAAGTGGAAGTGAAGTTGAACAAAATTTAGAGGAAAAGGCACCAAGTCGTAGAAGTATGACGCGCATTTTAGTTGAATACACATTAAAACATTTTTTAATTTAATGTATAGGCTACATATTTACAGTTTTAGAATGCAGTAATTACTCTCGGCCTACAACAATGACAAATAAAAATCTGAATGTAAAAAAAATAGCCATTATTCATTTCCA
Organism: Epinephelus moara; assembly: GCF_006386435.1. Taxonomy (NCBI): domain Eukaryota; kingdom Metazoa; phylum Chordata; class Actinopteri; order Perciformes; family Serranidae; genus Epinephelus; species Epinephelus moara. The sequence goes on from NC_065512.1 coordinate 23,746,426, forward strand.
TATAAACTCAAAGCCACAGGGAGACAGTGGAGAGGGTCTAAAGAGCTGCATGTGGCTCTGGAGCTGCAGGTCGCCTACCCCTGCATTAGAGCCTGCAGTCATGCTAGCAGCTCTGTTAGGCGGTACTCATAGTTACAGCAGTGCTTTGAACTAAATGCTAATGTAAGCATGCTAACATGCTTTCACCATGTTCACCATCTTAGTTTCCAGTGTTACATTTTCTAATTAATTAGTACAGCTACGGCTTATTTGACTGTCAATAGTGTGCATCATGTTTTTAAAAGAAATGCAACAAATGGATGACACACAAGCAAATTAAGAACCACATTCACCAAAGTGACACCACATATGCAGCATAGAGAGACATGATGCAAATACAGAAACACCACATCTCTCAGAACAGTAGAAAAACATACTTCATATTTCATCATATTTCTTCACTTGCAGCCAACGGCATCTTTTTGTCCACACTACAGTTTCAGAGCAGTGTTTTCAAATGTTTCCGCTTTGGAGACTTTTTTCAAAAATAGAACTTTTTTGGAGGTTACAGTAAAAATAAATTGTTCTCAATCACAACCAACACTTCACTGGGTCCAAGTGCGCAATAACTGCCGCAAGCCAAACCAACAGCACTTCGAAATGTAACCTCTCTTTTATTTATGAGGTTTCATCCAGGCAGCGGGCCATGGGAAGTGCATGATGGCTTTCTACACCATTGCCTTGTCATGTTTTGTTTGTAGCCTTGTTTTCATTCCACAAAAGTGCCTGTTGTCATGTAACTGTGTTGTGAGTATATTTAAGTGTATTAATGAGGCAGCCTTCCTGTGTTGTTGGCCCGTTGATAAGCTCAGCTATAGGTTAACAGCTTTTACTGTCGTTTTACTACGGTGTTTAGGTGTGTGCGTGTGTGTGTATGTGTGCATTTGTATGTACGTCTGGAGCCAAGGAAAGTTTCCCCGGGGCGTCAGACTCCTCATTAACCTTCTCTTCATCTTTCCATTCCTCTCTTTCCTCTTTCTGCCCAATCCAACATTCCTCGCTGCCTCCTCCTTCTCGACAAATGGCAACGTTCACATCAAAGAATATTCTGTACGGTAATTTACACATTCATTAAAGCTTTCTGTCGCTTACAGGGAGATTTTTTTTTCCTATTTCCTGTTATTCATCTGTGCTCAAGGACATTCCTCCCATTTGATAAGATTCATATGCACACAGATAGATAGATAGATAGATAGATAGATATTTTGAATTATCTTGAATGTCTTTATACAGGGACAATAATACATACTGTGGGGGTCATATAGGGATAAGAATCAGATTTTCTGTTTCTCAATCCAGCTAAAGAATCCTTTTTTGATCGCCTGCCATCTTTATAATGAAAAGCCAAATACCACATACTCACTGTGCATATCTGTCAAGTACTTTTACTTTCTCATCCAGATTTACCAATTCTTTTTTTTTCATTGACTTTATCATGCTATTTGCATCACTTTATTCCAAAGGCATCATCTTGAAAAGTGCAAAACAACTGCAAGTATTTAAATAATCAACGTGTGACTTCAGTAGAAATCAAAATGTAAGTTCTGCCTGTGAGAAAATCAATGTCAACTCTCCAAAGCGGGTTACAACTGTAAAGAACAACTTTCTGATGTTTTCACTCCATCATTTTCCTTGTACAGAACGTCCCCTAAAGCGGAGTGAAGTGTTAGCAATATTGCTACTGTTGGTACGCGAGAAGCCTCTTTACTGTCTTTTATCGCTCTCTCTCTCTCTCTCTCTCTCTCTCTCTCTCTCTCTCTCTCTGTCCTTCTGTTCCTCACATGCTCCATTTATCTTTTCTCCCTCTCTCTCTTTCTCCGCGTCTCTCTCAATCTCTCTCTTCCTGTCGCTGTCAGAGGGGAATGACGACCATCTGCAGCCCTCCTGCCCCCTGACATCTGGAGACGGGCTGAGACACAATGACAAGAGCACACAGACACACACATGCACATATGCACACACACACTGTCTTTACTGTAGTAAGAGATGTGCAGCAGACAGGAGAAGAGACAAGGAATGAGGTATTGGGTGGAGTAGAAGGGGCACAGGGATACAGATGAGGTCTAATGGCAGTAACACATCATGCTACTGTTGGACTGTCATCATTCAGAATACAGAATATTCTCCTCAGGACAGAGAAAAACGTGAGCTATTAAAGCAGAGGGGGCTGTTTTAATGAGGACTTACCTCAGGATCTCACTTGCACAACTATCTGTACATCTGTCAAAGATACTGAGCTGTTATCTCTGTGTTCTTATATATAACATCTTGCACTTAAACAACCTCCCCTTTATTTATTGGTTTATTTAACAGGGCAAAGCAGTGAGCAGCAATTAACATTGTTGGAACTGTCCTAAAAAGCTATTTTTCATCTGTAGTCCAAGGATAGACGTTATTTAGTCACCCTAAAAGAGAATCCAAAATTTAAATGGTTATTGCCCACCTGGATTGGGAGAGAGTCTTTGCCTCAAGTGAGGGGTTCAAGTATCCCAGCTTCTTGTTCACGAGTGAGGGTAGAATGTAGCATGATATGGATCGACGGTTTGGTGCGGCTTCTGCAGGGATGCTAGCACTGCACCAGATCGTCATGGTGGTCCTTCTACGTCCCAACCCTCACCTATGGCCATGAGCTCTGGGAAGTGACGTAAAGAATGCGATCACTGATACAAGTAGCCAAAATGACTTTTCTCTGTGGGGTGGCTGGGCTCAGCCTTAGAGATAGGGAAAGGAGCTTGGAGTAGTGCCGCTGCTCCTTCACATCGAAAGGGGTCGGGAATCTGATCAGGATGCCTCCTGGGTGCCTCCCATTAGAGGTGTTCTGGGCATGTCCCACTGGTAGGGTAGACCCAGAACACGCTGGAGAGACTACAAATCTCATCTGGCCTGGGAACGCCTCGGGGTCGCCCAGGAGGAGCTGGAAAACATTGCTGGGGAGAGGGACATCTGGGGTTCTTCGCTCGCCCTGCCACCCCCATGAACCCACCCCGGATAAGCAGATGAAAATGGATGGATTGATATTGCTGTAAGTTATGAGCATGCAAAGTTCACCTAAGTAATATTCTGTGCTGTGTAATAATTAATTTTGCCACTGGGATCATTTCACTTGCATCTATTTTCAATTTTGAAATGTTTGTCTTCAGCGACAAAGGCAAACTTAATGATCTGGAGCATTGTGTCTTTGCTGTTAAAAGTATCAGACCTCTGCTGAGGTGTTTTCTTTTACCTCAAAAGTCTCTTTGTTCAGGGATGATGTCATGTTTTAAACCTTTAAAGCCACATTTTCACATGCATGTCACTGAAATCTTCCAGGATACTCCTACAGTGTATTTCCATTCGAGCTGCTGTTTTGGAAAACTCTGCTGTTGAACTGTGTGGCTGCAAAGAAGTGTGCATAGTAACTATTCTTGTGGACACCTACAGGCTGAACTTAATGTGTATATCTGAGACAGCTGTTATTTTATGGATTACTAGTATCTCACATATACAGCCTCAAATGGTCTAATTTGTATTTGAGGCACCTGCAGGTTGTTTTATTTAATCAGTGCTGTCCTATGAGAAGACACTATTTTTGAAGTGAATACATCAGTTTTGAAGGGTCAGAGCAATCAGTGAGGTACAACACCTGGACTGGGTTGCACCAACTGGTCTTTACTAATCCTGGTCTGAACTGTTCAGTCGGTCTTTATTAAGACCAGTCTTTTATGCAGTGTCTCATTTTATTGTTAAGTTTCGGTCTATTAGACCTTCAACATAGCATACAATACATGTCTGGAATTATTAATGTTTCCAGCACCTTGCCAAGGCCAAGCTGGGTGGAGCGGTAGTTGTTCTGCATCAAGACCAGTCTTTAACATGGACTTTATGTCGATTACACCAACCAAACTACATCAGGTCTTAGATTCACATTCATGTTAATGACCAGCCACTGTGGCTATTGCCAACAGCACATGCATTGCTAAAATATACTGTAAACATTTTCCCTCTGTCTTGCTAATGTAAATCATGTAGCTAGTTATTTATCAGGCTTGCATTTTTCACTGGTGAACATTTGTTCGGTCACTCATTAAGGAAATCGCCTCCAGAAGTCCATTGTAGGTCCTTATCCTGATCCTGTTAGCCTGTATCATCTGTATTTGGCCATTTAAGGGGCAGTGGACTAAACACTGACATATTATCAACGCTTATTTACACATCCTGCAGCAACATTAGCATTCATTTATAGATTTGTTTCTGGTTTCCTGGTGAATCTAAGTCCAATATTCACTCTGTTTTTGGCTCTGCTTTTGGTCTCCACCAACTTCTGAGGGCTCTTTAGCTGGCTCTTTAGCTGCAAAATGCTCCACTATGTTAATCAGCTTACAGAGTTTATTTAATTTTTTTTTTTTTTTTTTTTGAGCTCCTGGAATTGACACTGATAAGAACGGTGAGGCTGAACCAACAGTGAAATTACAGCCAGATAGCCAAAAACAAAGAGCTGAAAGATGCTGAAATGTAGAGTCAGGTGATAACTTTCTGTGGGTTCATGACTATGATTGACACTTTTTACGTACACAATCTCCCATCATTGAGTATAAACTTACCAACAAGAAGTGCATTAGAGATCAGATGCATTATGTGTTGGCAAACCCATTTATTTTTTAAATGTATTTAGAAACAACCCCATATTCTCAGTCGTGGTTTGATCAAAAGTGAGACATGTATCAGGTTTTAATCATGCTAGCAAAGTTACCCATAGTAACTTCCTCACAGGATGAGTCACTTTCCTGCCTTGAGCTTAGCCCAAGTGCAGCACCCGCCAAAATGATAGATGATCAACTTATCGTCTGAACTAATTAGAAATACAAGCTCTTGAAGTGTATGAAGGATAGTATTTCCACCAGAGTGGTTTTAATCAGCTTCCTTCATCTCAGTCACACTTAGAGCTAATTCAGAGGACAAGCTCTTGTAGGAGTTGAAGGATCATATTTCTAACAAAACGGAATTAAGTTGACTTCTTAGCTCCCTAATGGCAGAAACGCCCTAGCAGTATTTCAGACAAATGAATTGTTTACAAACCCTCAATGTGCACTAGAAGAACAAAGTCAAATCACCTTGGCGTGTCTCCTACAAACTTAGTTACATTTAGACGATAAATAATGAAAAGAAAAACTGGATATTTTTAGCCATGCTAGCACCGTGGCTCTACAGATGGCAATGTCGTTCTGTCAGTTATTTGGTCCACCAGTTTGGTCCACACTGAAATAGCTTAACATTATTAGATATCAACCCATTCTCATTCCCAGGATGTCAAATACAGCAGTTTGGTCAGTGGCCTTCAGCATCTGACAATGCACCCCTCAGCATCTGTATGAGATGCTTTCAATTAACTCCAATGTAATACAATCTATAGCAACATTAGATGCTCAGAGCAACGGATGTAAAATAGAAAGCATAAAAGTCTGCACAGGGAGGAGCATGAGGTGGTGGACAGGTCAAACAGGACTTTTACCCAGGAGACACTCTTTGTGAACATTGCTAAACTAAAAGCGAGGTCAGTTTTTTTACACAAACCATGTAGTTAACATCATGTGACAGCCCAGTTTCACTCCGAAGTCGTCAAAATCCGGCGCTTGGGCAGTGACTTGCGGAGTCAGACAGTGACGAAAAAAGCTGTCCTATAACATCGGCATGATACGCAGCTGGTCACTGTTATAGCTTAATGGCACTCAGCGGTGTTGGGGGAAAGGAGGCATGACAAGAACAAAAGTTAAGGTGGCGAAAGTACAAATAGGACAGTTGGGAAGGGTGGTGGATGGGTCCAACTGTCCCATGAACGCCAACTTTCACCTGGGAGAACGGTTTTCACATCCTGTAAGATTATAAGGCTAAACCCTGATCTTTAATCCTAAACCTAACCCCATGTTTTGGTTACTTAAACCCAACCATGTGCGTTAATTGTTTAAGAAAAAAAAACAACGTAAATTCGCTTTGTACTGACATAGTATGTTTATTTTGAAAGAGACAGTGGGCTCTAGTTTTGCAGACCGGGGCGAGGCAGGGGCGCAGCGCACCTGCGCTTCGCCAACTGGGTGTGGCCAGGCGGATTTTGCAAGTTTGGCACACCGTGCGCCCTGGTGCAGCTACTCCTCTTTCCCACCTCCGTCCCTCCTACCTGCGCAAGTCGGAAACAGGGAGGAGAGAAGGCGTGGAGTGGGTTTTACACACATCCCACCAATCAAATGAGCCCCTCTCCTCGCCCTTAAATGCGCCGCGCGAAGGCGTAATGAGAGTTTACTCAATTCGCCATGGCAGAAGAGAGCAGCAGCGTCAGACGGCCAAACTTCTCCCAGGAGGAAACTGATGTTTTGGTCCGGGAGGTCCAAGCTCGCAGTGTCCGAATATACGGAACTGCGAGCAGACCTCCACGGGCTGATGATGCAAAGGTAGCCTGGGAGGAGGTCACCACAATTGTAAATCAATGTTGCGTTTCTCTCGTGCGCGCGCGCTCTCTCTTTCTCTCTCGCAGTCTCACTCTGTTTCTTTTCTTTTGACTTTTCTAAGATGACAGATGCTGAATATATACTCCCTATCTGATGCTGTGGCTGTTTGTGGTTGGCTGAGAGGGATGTGAACTCATTAGTTTGCAGCTGTGTTAATCAAATCAGGTTGGGTTTCCATTACGCGTGCCAAACGTGCCAAACGGTGCCAATCCCCTTTGATCTGACATCAGATGTGACGGGACAGTCGATATAGAGATACATTTATGTGCTGATTGCAGATAGTTGCATTGAATAGTGTTTTTTTGGGTATTTATTGCATCGTTAATGTGCCTGATATTCTGGAAACCTGCCTGTGAGGTTTTGGTGACGTGTGCGCACTGTCTGCTGGTCAGCCAAACTTCGGCTTACACCGGCTGCGCTCCCCCTGCGCTGACAGTAGACGTGGTTTCAGCTGGCGAGCTTTTAGCGCACCTTCGGCGAAGCCTTTTGGCACGAAACTGTCACTGCGCCAAGCTGGATCTGTCGACACCTCCCCCTGCTGCGCCGTTACACCCATCTCAGCGCGCCTCGGGTTGCGCTGCTTGAAACTAGCTCTGCGCGGGGTTCGCCACCCTACGCCACCCTGCGCTGCACCGGGAAACTAGAGCCCAATATGTAAAAGGTAAATTTCATGTGAAAACAGAAGTGTATTTTGAAAGAAGACAATGCATGTACAGTAACAGGCAGAACTTGACACGGCATCCTAGAGCGTCAATAACCAACGCACCTGGGGTACCTTTCACATCGTATCTGGACGTCAGTGACCAAATGTCGATATGTACTGAGGTCGGAGTGAGAATTTGTTGCAGGTGACACATGTCATAGTAGTTAACTTATGAAGCTTTGCGTTAGTTCATGCACGACATGGAAGTCATACGCCCCAGCTGTAACCAGCTGACAGCCAGCTGATTGGATCATTGTTTCTTATCCGTCACACACCAATCACAGCCCATTGCCATACAAGGCGGTCCATTTAAATATGGCTTCCTACTCACTGAGCCCTGCTACACTAATGCTGCCACACACCACTGCTGCTGCTGCTGCTGCTGCTGGCAAAGCTTTACCTCCACCACCCCAGCCTCCACCTTTCTAATTAGAGTCCTAACATGACTTCAAGGTCAAAATGTTTTGCTTGGGCCCACTCTTGTGGACCAGGGGGACTGTCTGCATTGTGCTCCTTGTTTTGGCATAGCATGCTGCTTGTCTAATCCAGGAAGCACCGCAAGAGCGGAGCCCTCACATAACTGTTTTGTAATTTGTTGCAATAAATGGTTAAATCTATGAGTGTTCCTGACTGAAGTTAATTTATATACGTAGTTAAGCTACATAACAAACATACTTACTTTAACTCAAACCACGATCTTAATTCTCAACCTAACCAAATTTTGCTGCCTAAACCTCAAACATTTATGGTGGTGAAACCTACATTTCTTGTGATCATGGAGGTTTATTTTGAAAAGACACTATGCATGTAATGAGTTGAAGCTGACATACAAAACTGACATGAGAAGGGTAATTAATGCATCACAGTTTAAAGTGAAGGGTCACTGACCAAGCTGCAGTGCTGCAGACGAGATGAGAGTGAGAACATGTTGACAGTCATGATGGCCCAAGGATAAATCCTAGGCCCACTGACTTTGGTGATCCTCTGACTTTCCCATAGTGCTACCGAAAGGTTAAAAAAAAGTTATCTAAATCCAGAAACCCCCTTTAATAAGTGACATACATGGCTGCAATCACAGGAGTAATTCTACGACTACAGTATAATTGTCTGGATGTTTGAAGAAGACATGAGCACCACATGATGCAGATGGAGCTGTAACATTTTGAAAAGATGAGGCAGAATGAAGATCAAACCATGCAGTAGAGTACATGTTGTTACCCAGCATGGCATCTCATTTGCCTCTTCACAAGTGTAGGATAAATACTGTCGAGTAGTGACTGCAATGTCAGCCGCGTATAACCTAGTCAGGGGACTTATAGGTTTAATTAGTTTATTAGTAGTTTAATTGACGTTTTCAACACATTTCTGAGCAAGACCAGCCATTATATAAGATGGTCTAGGTTCTTGTGTGAAGGTTCAATGCAAAAGTCAGAGTATTCCACTGAGATAATTACAGATTCTGTCTGTCTGACCTGCAGGGCAGCAAATGTGTCTGCTCCAGTGCCTTTGTGCATGTCCACAAGTACTGATGTGCATGTGAGTCCATTTCTAGGTCTATGTGTGAAAGAGAAGAAAAGAAAAGATTAAAAGATTAAAGCTGTGTCCCAAAAGGAAAAGTGTATGTCTGAGTGAGTGTCTCAGATCTTGCTGATTGTTGCGTGTATTTGTGTGTAGATGTGAACTTGTGGCAAAGACCGGTTATTTCCATGAAACCGTTTGTGACACTGAGAAACCACTCCTTTATAGTCTAGGTCCAAATTATCATTTAGAGCATGTTACGTCACCCTGCAGTCTGACACGGTATAATGTCCTCAAACCGTGCTTGATTAATCTTATATTCCGTTATTATGCTATTTATGATGTTATCTTTCTGTTCCAGCTGTCTGTGTCTGTCACATCCCACAATGAGGCAGCTCTGAGACACTGTGCTCATATATAACCTAGCTGAGTCTATCCAAATCCTCTCTGCGGGATGGTCGGCTGGCTGCCACTTTTAGCACTCTTAGGTAAACCAGCTAAATTACTGTGGCAAGCTGTGAAATGCCATTTCTTTCCTATTTAAGAGAGGTGTCAGCTCAGCCTTAAATTGTGTGTTTCGAGGCAGAATCTGTTGATTGGACAAGCTGTGACCTCTGACTTTAGAGGCCTGGTTTACAATGTATTAATGTTGTCCTTTTCAGTGATCCCAAAATAAAAAACTTTGGTGTCCTATAATGGATACAGGCTTTATTTAGTTGCTCATTTTTAACACATTTTTGCAATTATAAGGCTGGAATTTAGAGTTTGGGTAGAAGATTGTTTAAGAAGACTGCTTTAAAACCCTATGACCTGCGTTTATATCCCATGTCAGCAAACACTCACCCTGGTGCTAATACTCAGCACCGCACTAAACACTCTGCTGGCTGCACCAGAGAGACCGCAGCACAGAAAACATTTCCTCGGAGCATCACTAAAGCACCACATTTCTCCTTTTCAGCAATTAAAAATGAGATGTTTTACTTTCACGGAGCAAAAATAATTCTATGTTGGACAGCAAAACAGACAAGGCAACACACTAGTCTCGCACTATGTTTTATTTTAACCAGATTAAGGCCAATTATGCCATGCCAGTGCCGATTACAGTCAAAGTGACATTTCTGTGCTAGTTTTTTTATCCCTCAGATGTTTTCCCCGAGTCTTGAATGTCAACTTTGTTGCTAAATTAGTTCAAAGAATTTTGCATTTCCAGTTTAGCTTCAGGCTATAACTGCTAAGGGAAACAAGACCAGAGGGAGTCGAAGGAGCTGAGACAACCTCTAAAAAGCCTCAAGTGTTTGAGCTAGTTAGCACGACAGCTTACTCACACCTCTATGTGAATGGACTTTATGGACCTAAACGCTGAACTGCACCAGTTGGAGTAATTGACTGTCTAAATAGCTGCAGCTAAGATAGAGTCACTCCAAAGTATTAGATAATTAAAAAGACTCACTTTAGTCCGTGCTTGTTTAGATTGTGGGTTCCTCAACTGTTTCAAGGCAAACTGGGGAAATTTGTCGTCTCACCCTGGGATCCAGATTCAATAATAAAGTACCGCTGTGCTTGTCTGCGTGGGGCCACAGCAGGAAAAGGAGAAAAAGGTCCCTGAGGAATTTTGGGTCTAAGCCCATTGCACTGGCATATTTTCAGAATGAAGTCACGGATAAACACAATCCAACAAGCAACAGTGATTCATATTTCATCATTTATATGTCGTCAACAACAAGATCCTCAGGATTTCCTCAAAAAATATATATTTCTGTCAGGGTGAAAACGGCCTCTGAAGACAAAACTCACCTTCACAACCCAGGTGGCCCAACAGTTCTTGGAAAAATAAATTCAGCATTTAAGGAAATACCCCTAAAGATCAACACTAATCTGTTATCCTTCTGTTCAATATGAAGCTATCACTGGCAGCCAGCTAGTTTAGCTTAGCACAAAGATGAGAAACAGAGGGGAACCACAAGCCCAGCTACCCAACCCAGTCTCTGAAAAATATGTCTGTATATTTCTAAATTGCATAATTGTCATAATTATGTTGTGGTGACAATGAAATCACTGCCTAGATTATGTTCAGAGACAAAGTTTCTTTGTGTCACCAAAACTCCGCTCTGGAGCTGCGAGGAGGGGGGTCAGGAAGTCAGGAAAAAAAACCCCTTTTTTTTTTTTTGAACAAACGTTACTATTTCTGTGTGCACGATTTGTAATTAATAATGTGGTTATCGTAGATAAGCTGGGGTAACCGTTAGCTGTTAACGTTAGCCGTTAGCGGTGTCTGTAATAACCATAGACTGTATAAAAATAAGGTAATAACTCAATAAACGGTCCGTGAATAAAATATCTTTTCCAGCAGATATCTTAGTTACAACATGATTGAGCTAGCAAAGCAGTTTTGTGTTGCTATGTGTGGTATTTATTCAGTTATGGGAAATCACGATGTCTAGAAAGCATCAGTGGCTGCAGCTGACAGGGACAGTTAGCAAAGCTAACATCAGGACGTCATCTGTTAAAATCCTCCCGTTGTCGGATACGACATGAAACTACTCCAGTTAGCTCAATCATGTTGTAACTAAGACATCCGCTGGAAAAAAAAATTTTTTTCAGCGTTTTGGGTGGAGCGGTCGCTATGGACGCGGAGCTTGCTGTTTCTGTAGGTACACATTTCCTGACGCGGAGCTTGCTGTTTCTGTAGGTACACATTTCCTGGGGACACCTCAATCAATCAATCAATCAATCAATCAATTTTATTTATAAAGCCCAATATCACAAATCACAATTTGCCTCACAGTGCTTTACAGCATACGACATTCCTCTGTCCTTTGGACCCACACACGTATCGCCACGCCCCCTCCATTGTGATTGGCTAAAGCGCAGCATCGTTCAAACTCAAAGCCCCCCCTCCCCCCCTCTGTAGTCGTCTTTCACACAGGGCTGCCGACAGATTCTACAATGTAAATTGCAGAATCTGTCTTGAGAGATTAATACAAAACAAAATTTTCTCAGCATTATGCTTCCCTAAAAAGTGTATTTGCTGTTCAAATTACTTGTATAAAAATGTAATTTGTGGGGGTGTAACAATACATTGATCTTGGTAAATATATTGATTCAGTGATCAACAATTCAGCATCATCATGTCATCATATTCAAGTTATGCTTTTATTTTGAAATTCCCATGGTGCATCTGTGTGACCATTTCCATCAAAACACACCTCCTTCCTAAACACTGAATCAGTACAATGTATCCTATTACAACAGTTTGCATAATATCCTACAAATTAGTGCCCCATAAAGAACGTTACGCCCTTACTGTAAAGTTATGTAATTGACGTAAAGTTGCTAAGGTTTGCTTTAGGCAAGTAAAGTTACTGTTATTAGGTTTAGGAAAAGAAACATGATGACAACGTCTCTTAAAATAACTCAAATTTCACTCGAGGCTCACACTGTTCTGAACACCGATCTCCTGGGGAAAGTCCTGTGTTTTGTGACCTATCCACCACCCCAACCTGCTTCCTAACTGGACCACTTGGGCCGTTTCCTTATTTACTCCTGTCAGTGCATTGCTCACATGATCACAGCCTTCCAAAATACATGGGTTATGCACGAATTATTGGCTCATTATCATTTGGGATATGTACAAATTTTGGCGTGTTACTTTTGTAGCATTGTAGCAGAACGAATGAACTGTGCATGAGAACAGCCTAAACAGTGCTAGCCGCCTTGCACCTTGCAGACATTAGCAAGCAGCCAGGACAAATACAATTAGGATATCGATATCAATATCTACTGATACTGTGCCATATTGATCACAGGCCTTGTGATATCAGCAAATATCGTTGTGCAGAGAATCAATGTAATATCATATCACAATAAAAATTGTGATTTACACCCTTAGTAATCTCTAGGAGACAGGGCTGACCTACGAGAACCACTCATAGTTCACTGATGAATTAATTAGTTTAGTTTGTTTTCATTATTAATATCTTTACTATTTTCCATTTTGGAAAAAGGCCGGTTTCTTTGTGTCCCCAGTCTATATTTTTAAGATAGGCTAACCAGCAGCCAGCTGAAACTTCAGATTTACCGTACAGACAAGAGTGATGTTCTTCGATGTTCTTCTTAAACTTAAAAGCAAGAGATCGATGAAAAATTATTTCCCAAAATGTCAAGCTTTTATTTTAAGGCAGGATGACCCCATCTATCCAATGAATAGGGGACATTAACAACTACTGACTCTCATTTACTGACAAATCTCATTCTGTTTGTTTAAAAAAACATGACTGAACATTAAAAAAACATTGGCAAAGACAAAAACATTTAATAGACTACTGGGGTAATGTAGAGATCCTCATCATATAAGAGATGTGGAACACAATTGGTTGATTCTATTTTGTATGTCATATGATATGATAATAACTGCATGAATCACGGGTTTTGATTAAAAACAATCCGCTCTCTATGTATGGAAACACGAAAACACAGTGTGAAATTAAATAATCTTTCATAAGAAATGCATGGGTCTAATTAGAGCAAGTTTACACAGTATTGAGTCATTTGTGTTGTTTGTGCCTGTCACAGGGTATAATGAAATCGTATGTAACCCTGTTAATAAGCTGTCATCGCAGGAACAGTTATGGAGAACAAGCAGCAGAAAACAGAAAACTAAAGTGAGGGTTGACAGAGAAAAGACGAGGAATGTCTCACCTGAGCTTTTGTTATTGACATTTTCTATGTGACACTTTGTGTGTGTGTTGGTGTTTCATGCTGATTTAAAGCCCCGGTTATTAGGCGCATATGTAAAGGACCGCAGGCCACCAGACGTCATGCCCCCAGGATCCCCAATCAGCAGCCCCCCAACCTCTGTTGTCCACACTCACTTATTAACTTCTTCAACCCCTGTCAACCCCCGCTGACCCCTCGTCTGCCTCTGCCCTTCATCAGCTCCCGCCTTCCTTTACTCTTACCAGGCCTGGACCACCTTTTCAACCCCTTTGCTGTATCAATATATCTACCCATGTCAGTATATCTCTCTTTCCCCCATTTTATCACTCCTCCTCTTAATTGCCTCTCTATCAATGAGGCCTCTATTCTCCCTGAAGTACGAGCCCATGTGAAGCTCCAAGGACATGACGTCATGACCACAGCCATAAAGACTGTTAAGAGTTTTAGGTCTAATTTATAACATTTGAAGGACATTCTTTGCTAATCCGCAAAAACAGTGCTGTTATTGATTTTTTTTTTTCATTATGGGTGGTCCCATGGGAAATCAGACTCTTAACCCTTTTATTTATACTTGCACAAATGTTACAACTAAGTAGGACAATGGTAACAAGAAGGGAAAGGGAAAAAAAATCCAACTGGTCGCCAGATCTTTCTTTATGTTTTCTGTTGTTTAAAAAAATTCAAGTCTTCTTAATACTTCTTCCTGAGGGTGGAGTAGTATTGCAGCAGCAATTTAATGTTGCCTTCTGGTGATAATATAATGGCTACATCTGCAGATAATAGACCTCCAGCTCACTGATGGACCCCTCTTAACCTTCTCCCATCCATTTTTCTTAAACTGCTCAGTCTTTCTCCTCCTCCCTCCCTCCCTCCCTCCCTCTCTCCTCTGGCTCGAGGGTCAAAAGCTCAGGGGCTTTCTCTGCTGTCCATGTGTGAGATTTACTCAAACAAGCTCTGTATATCATTCAAGAGAACACAAGGGGGACTTGTTGGCTACAGTATTTTTGTTCATCTCCGGAGTGAACCCCTCTCTCTCTCTCAGGCATTCGGATCAAATTCTATCTGCTGCAGCTTCCTTAATTTTTAGCGATGACATGAATTACTGCCTCGCACCATGGTGATAATTCTTGCTGTTAGTCTTACAGATACTAAGTCTCTGGTAGAGATCCAGAGTCATGCTTAAAAGGGCACTTCTGAAGGATGTATTTTTACACTCTTTAATCTTCTGGCTGTAACATGCTGCCCCGCCGGCTAGTGTACACATTCAGAGCTGAGGATGGTTCATTACGTTAGTTCCTGAGTTGTGGGTAATAACACTCCATCACCTCTTATTGGCCTGTTACGTGTCTTTTTTGGTGTAATGTGTTGAAATTGATATGTAGCTGATATATGAGTCTCCCAAAAAAAAAAAGAAGAAAAAAAATCACCTGCTGATGTTTGTGAACACTCACAATACACACACCTTCTATTGGAGTCTGGACTGCAAGCCAAAATGTTCATCTTAATACTGTTACTTTGATGTATTGAATACTTCTTGTCCATTGTTACTATTGAAATGGATTAGCTTAATATTATCTTAATGTTATTCTTATTTAGTGAAATCATATCTACAGTACATATGCTGTACAGGAGGTATGCAGGAATTATCCTCCGGTGTCGAATCGATGCCGTACCAACAGCATAGGCTCTACATTGATGCATATGTTATGGTTGGTAAAATATCATGTTTTTTTTTTTCATCCCTGGTAGCAGAGTATCGAAGGCATGGGTGGACGGCCCACTGTGAGCCTGTCGAAGTGGGCTGCAGAGGCTTCGCAGGGCGATCTCTACACTGGGTCCTGGGACTCTTACGGATCTGTGGACAGCAGCGACGAAGAGCCATCAAGAACATCTTGGGAAGCAGCTGAAAAGGCTTCCCGTTGGCTTTGGATTAAGAGGGGTGATGAGTGGCGAAGTGAGCTACCTGGACACAAGTTGGGGCCTGATCATCCCCGGCTGGGTCGCCCAGGTGAAGGTGTCTGATGTTACGACCTAAAACACCCAGTGATCACCGGGTTCATCACTGACGATGTGTCCAGGTTGAATCGCGAGGTATATCACATCAACAACAATGCTGTGGTTACCATATGTTTGGCACAAAGTCATATGTTATGGTCGGTAAAAGAACATGTTTTGGCTTCATATACCCAATTTTGGTGGTACAATCACAGCTGGAAATGCAACTGATGTTAAACTTAAAGACAAACTCTCGAACACTGGTCTGCAGCTTGGCAGTCATCTCGCCCAGGTTTAATAACACCCACCATCCCCTCACTTTTGAAACGTGTATGATACCTATGAAACATGTAACCTATCTATGGTTTGCTGAAATGCACAATGCCAAAATTTTCCTCTAGCAACTGGGCTGCTGTGACAATAACAAAATAACTTAAACTATTAAACCTGGAAAACTTATACTTAATATAGGACCAGTGTCCTGTATGCAGCCCACTATAACATAGTAGATAATTACGTAAAGTACACATTCCTCCACAGCATCCATTAAAACCTTGTTGTTTTTCACCAGAACTGTTCACCACAGAGTCACTGATGACCTCCAGACCATGACCAGTGGACACAGACGTTTCTCCTTGTATGGCTACGATACAGTATGAAGACTGCACAATGTTGCCAGTGTCAAGCCACAACTGAGAACTCATCACTCAAATGAAAACTCTCTGTATTGTGAACTCTGATCTACTGGCAGTTTATTGCTCACATTTATGTACAGTAATGGTCTTGCAGCATTTTCAATTTGTTCCCTCTGTTTAAAGCGCCACAAACTAATCTCACTCATCAAGCTTAAATATTATTTTTACATTTTATCATGTTGATATCACAGAACAGGTCAGAGGTAAGCCTAAAGAGAGATTCAGTTTTCTTAACATAATTGCTTGCCCTCCCCCAGCTAGCCATCTCAAATAACTTTGTTTCCAACTGAGAGTAAAGCTAACACATTTAAAAATAAGTCCTTGTGACCATCCAACCATCAGCCCAGTGGATCCCTGCCATGGCCGCCTACTTGGCTGCTAAGCTCCAGGCCCTCGCTCAGCCAGACAAGCCTTGACCTCATGGAGTGCTGGAGCCTCAAATCAATAATAGACCTCAAGGTCCTGGTCCTGGTGCCCCACAGCGGCCTCAGGCTCTGAGACAGCACTCCTTCTTCAAGGTCAGACTTCAGGAATATTAGCTGTCGTGAAAACCGTGAATCTTAAAGGATTGTGGCAGTGTTAGTCAGAGTTGATTTAGACAAAATAATCAAGATTTAAAAGTAGGAATTGGGAGCATAATTATTGCCTGGTGATATACAGCGTCTGCAGAAGGATGTTAATAACGCAAATATGCACCATGATCTTTCTCTAACTTAAAAATGCTGTGAGCACTAAAACATAACAACAAACATGCTTCAGTTACTGCCATCCGATAATTTACCGCAGAGTGGACGTTATCAGGAACACAAATTTAATATGTTTTATTTGATTAAGAAAAAGCTAAGTAAGGTGACATTGTGTGGAGATAGTACACAATATGCTATACAACAACTTTCATAAATGTTAACAGAGTATTCCATGTGATAAGTTTCTTGGGCCATGCCTCAAACCAATCAATAATAATCAATCTGTCATTTACAGTAGCAGAAAACGGACCTATGAAGAAAGCTGATGTCAAATCAGCTTGGAAACCAAAACGGTTACAGCACATGCTACGTAACGGCAACATCCCCGCTTCCACTGGAGGATCTTTGGCTATGTTCAGACTGCATGCAAATCAGATTCGCTTCTCAAATCAGATCTTGGCTGCGCTGTTAATTACAATTAAACAGATCAGATTTGTGTGTCCACCAACCGATCTGCACAGGTTGCTGTGGTAATGACGCTGGTGTCTGTAACTACGTAACTACGCATCTGTCCAACACAGAAGCATGAAAAATGAAGGTCCATAATTTCAAACAGTTTATTTTGGCGCCTGTCCATGGACTTTTGTTCCTCATGATGTCCTCTTTAGCGCTTTGGATCTGCTCAGTACGTCTTTTCATGTTGGATTGGATGTTGTTTTTGTGTGTTGTGTCCAAGGACACTTTGAAATCTGATTTGAGCAGCCAGAGCATCTGGGCTGAGACACCTGTAGAAATTTGACCAGAATCGCATTTCAGACCACCTCCACATGTGGTTTGGATTAAATTTGCAAAAATCACATTTCCAAATGTGTTTCTGACGTCCAGATTTCCTAAAATCAATCTGGATATGACAAAAAATGATCTGGCCCCTAGTCTAAACAAAGCCTATCTTACATGTCTCCCCATTCCCAGCCTGCTTCCACACTTACACCGGTCCAATAAAGGTGAAACAGGCCAAGACAAAATAATTTAATAAAATAAAGAATGCTGATTTCAATAAGAGTGTTTGGTCTGTGCTGGACAACCTGTTTTTGCCTTTAACCAGCACTTTATGAGCCCACAGCCTTAACCTGCTTGGAGCCCAGAGGTCATGAAGAATGTAATTGGAGGTCTCGGCCTTGCTAAGGATAGCTCTTGGCTTCCTACCCTTTCTGATGCCTCTATTCCTGTTTTCACTTTTTGGTATGACCTTGATGGAGGGGGGACATTTGAGGATGAATATGTTTTCTTTTTTCTTTTCCAAGATGCGTAAACTAAGTAAGACAGTAAAGACAAAATGATCATGTTTTTATGCAGGTGAATGGTGCCAGACATCTGTGCAAACACCTCTGTCCTTGTACCGTCCCTGTTCCCCCTCCATGTTTTTATTTTGTATCGCCCTAAGCTTTTCTGACACAGTAAGAACAAATACAAAATGTACTGTGACGCGAGAGAAGAGCTACAACAGTGAGGAAAGGAACGCACTGCAGTCAAGTTCAATAATGCAAATATCAGAACTGGGAAACGAACATAACTTAATAGAATGCAATGATTTTTTTTTAGCCAGGACTTTAGAGAAAGAGTTTATTCACACATCAAAGACAGATCAAAAAGAATACATAATGCACATGATTTGAAATTACGTATCAGCAAGCTGGTCTCTTCTCAGCACTGAGCTGTTTACTTCCTGAATTCATGACTCAGCACTCCATTGGTTGACCTAGATAGCACCAAACCCCAGAGACAAAAAAGATAGAGAGCACTGATGACCAGTGTACTTTTTAAACTCTCAAAGGAGAGGCTGGCCGGAGGCGTAGAGAGCCAGACTGGAACTTTAGTTTTTGCGGACTATACTGTAGGCCTATGTGTCACAAGTGTAAATGAGACTAAGTGTAGTAAACAATTCATTCATTGATTCATTGACCGATTCATTCAATATTCATTTAGATGGTCTCTGTCCATTAAATAAGTCAACAACATGCTGTAGTACCTTTTATTCCCTTTCCTTTCTCCCTTTCTTCTGTCTCCCTTCATTCATTAATTCAGCCATTCACCTCCCCCAAAGTGCCATTGATATTACATTATGTCTTGATTCGTTCCTTCCTTCCAGTCAGACAGACACTGATCCATTTATTATGGTCCAATACATTCCAATACAGTGATGACTATTGTAATGAAGTGAGCTGGGATTGGGCCTAATGCTTTTCACAGCCATATCACAGCTACAAGGAAATCAGTGCAGCATGAGGAACTGTTAAGTCCCCACACACCAACATGGCCTGCAGAGACATGGGTTATAGGGTGGTGGAGATTGGGTCATCTGTTGAAAATCACCAGAGCGGAATTTGCTGGTGAATGTGAAGCATCAAATTGCATCTTCAAAGATATTTACGGATGTTCGCTTGTCAAGCTGGGGGGATAAACAGTCATTCAAGATTAATATTACAATCCATTATTCAGGCAGCTGATGTGAGGATTCAGTCATGACCCTATTCTCACATCTGCTGCTGCTCTGTCGCCCCGCTGCCTTAAACTGAGATCACTTTGTATATGAAAACTTGATTTGGATGTTAGAAACTTCTGTCTAAACAAACCAATGTTATGTGGAAGGGGCCACTTACACAAAGGCAGGCTCTGTAAGGATGGTGGGTCGGGGGTTACTGTGCTGAGACAACAGCTGAGAAGCATCAATCTATTTTGACTCTCCCTTCATTTAAGTCTCTCAGAAGGTGGTGTGATCATTACGGGGTGCCTGAGAATCCGAGATGACACGAAAGAGGGGACAATTCTTTATTTAGTTGCCCTCACGTACATTTCATGAGAACTGTGTGGAACTATGGACGACTCTACTGAAACACAAAGTCCGGTATTTGCTCAGTCTGGGCTTTATTGTCCCACTGTCCCTTAAACTGAATGGGGTCAAAGGGGCATGGAATGGAGATAGCTGGAGCCCCTAACACCACACTTGTACAACAATACAACAACTTTACAGTCCTGGGCTGAAACCTTGTAAACAAACAGCACCAGCTGGCAATAGGTGGATGTTTTATCCAGAAAATTCTGCAACCTAGGACCACATAGCTACCATTGATGACACGGGGGTCATGTCCTCTGTGTTATTTCTGGGAATGTGATTGGCTTTCACGACCCATGAAGGGTAGCATCAGGCTAAATGTGACATATCTTGATTAAAAAGCTTTACATTGGCTGTTACTGATTAAAAATATTCAATTCAATTTAAATCAAGGAAGGGAATTTAATATTGTATGTTTGCAGTATGGAAAACTCACTGAAACAGCTTCTACACATTAAAGCCACAGTTGGTAACTTTTACAAAAATAACTCTGTGTCATATTTGCTGAGACTGTCACTATATTCTGAAAGAAGTACATGAGACAAAAAGTCTTTGAAAGAAATCATGTCCCTCCTCCTCTTCCTACTGTTTCTAATGGCAACCAATCAGAGCAGCAGAGTCTCTAAAGCAGCTGTCAATCATTTAAATCAGTGCTTGTAAGCTGCTGTCAGGCAGCTCTGATCAAATATGAATCAAGATTCAGTTACTGCATTGCATATTTCTCGCTCAAATGCTTTTAGGAACATATTTGAGTGCACTGTTTAGCTGTCAAATGAGAATGTTTGTGACCTGGCTGCCATGAGGGTTACAGCTGACTGAATGCAGCAACTTCATTTTGATTGGCAAGCAGTGATTGACATGATTGACTGCTGCATTAGAGACTCCTCTGCTCTTATTGGTTGTTTTGTCACATGTGGTAAGGCCATTAGATATGCTACAAGGCAATGGAGTCGGCAGATGAGCATGTTTTGTTTTGTTTTTTCCTCCAGATTATCTGCCTCATTTAGTGAAATGTGAATACAGTGACAGTTTCAGCAAATATGTTTTTGTTTTAAAAAAATAAAAGATACCAACTACAACTTTAAGGAGAAGTTTCATTGGTCAAAATGAATAAATTAATGAATGAATAAATCTGGGAGGGGTGGGGTGAGAATAATGGAAGAGATTTAGATTTAGAAGTTTTTAAAAATCCTTAAGGTCTTGCTGCAGCTTCCACCAAATGTAGGAAAAATATTATTTATTTAAGCAGCTTACACTGATGGCATCAATCAATAAGCTATAAATCCTCCCCTAATTACATGTAATTCGCAAACTAGGCGGAGATAGAGTGATCTGAGAAGTTATAAATGAGTTGTGCAACAGTTGAGACGGATGATGTAAAATGAGCTGCAGCTCATCAGACAGAGGTCCTCTTCTGTGGCCTCCATGCAGCGTGAAAAGATTTGAAAAGAGCACCCTGAAGCGCGGTGACTCGTTACCTCTGTGTTTCCAGAAAGCCCCTCCTTAGACAAACCCCTCAGCCCGAGCGTCACTCAAAGTTCACTTCAGTCCAGTCCCCTCTTCCCTCAGCTCAAATACACATTCACACACATCCACTGTCATCCGCACAAACGCGCACACGCACATTCACACAGAGCCAGACGCTTTTGCAAACAGCCCGCCTGCCGCTTCCAGCGCTACTTTTCTTTCTCCAGGAGACGCGCATGAAGACCTGTTGGATGTTACTAAAAGCTTTCTGTGGTTGTTGTGCGGAGTTGACAAAAGTGTGACTACTTTTTTTTCTCCCTCACTCTCTTCAGTGACATCTTATGTGACAACTTTTTTGGGACCTTCTATCTCGGACTTTATTGGTGGAACAGCTGGTTAATTGCATTTCAAATTTCCGATCAGTACAAGTGGATTAAAATCAGTATTTGATGGGCAAAATGAATAACTCTGTGAAATAACTCCAAAGGATTTCAAGGTATGCTCTTATGAATTATGCACAGTGATCTATTAATCTCGGATACTTCATGCGACCGTGCGTAATTTGCTTTAATTTCATCTTCAAGTTGAAAAAGTCTCTCGAAGTATGGTTCTGCAGCTGCTTTGATGTATTTGAATGGGATATGTGCATTTGTGCGCTTGTGTGAGATTAGATAAGAGAGGGACAGAGGGGGAGAGCGCCGGAGAGTTTCTATAGGGTCTTATTTTACGTATCCCCTTTGTTTTCCTGTTAATAATAAATCCCCCTGGCTTTTTGATCTATGCGGTGATATATCTGTCATTCAAACAACCTACTTGGCACGCGCATGCGCATGTGTAGATAGCCCAAAGGGCTGTTTTGTTTCAGACAGGTGCAATGTGTCAGTGTGGATCTAAGGATAGAGTGTGTCATGTGTTGTACAGATTGCAAATCCCCTTGAGTTAAATTTGTGTTTTTGGGCTGTATGAATAAAACTGACTTGACTTGTGTGTGTGTGTGTGTGTGTGTGTGTGTATGCATGAGAGAGAAGGAGAGAGAGAGAGTGGGAGAAAGTGTGTGTGTGTGTGTGTGTGTGCAGAGGCGCAGAGAGAAAGAGAGAAAGAGAGAAAGAGAGAGAGTCTCCCATCTGGATTTTGAGACATGTCACTGTTGTGCACTTTGCGCCCCTTCATCAGACTTCAACTCCCTTTTCTCTCTGGCAGCATTAATCCCAGTGTGACTTCTCCTCTGGTGGAGTGAAGATGTTTCGGAGTGTGTGTGTGCCGGCGGCACTGCTGACTTTACTGGTGCTGACACTTGTGGTGCCCATGGGCCAGGCCTGTCCCAGGAGCTGTAACTGCTACCAGGCCAGCGAAGTGCACTGTACCTTCCGCTCCCTGCTCACTGTACCTCCTGGCCTGCCTGTACATACACGCCGCATAAACCTAGGGTAAGGGAATGCATGTAAGCACACAGAAGACTCTAAGATAAAGTGCTTTTATTTCCCTCACAAACACACCCACAGAGTTTGGAACCAGCAGTCAGACTGCAGTTAAAGATCCAGTGTGTAGGATTTAGGGTATATATTGGCAGAAATGTAGCATTATATAATAAGTATGTTTTATTTAGTGTATAATCACCAGAAAACAAAAAATGTTGTGTTTAAAATTAGCTGTTTATATCTGCATAGGGAGCAGGTCCTCTTCCTCAAAGCCATGTTGCAACACTGTTTCTACAGTAGCCCAGAACAGACAAACCAAACACTGGCTCTAGATAGGGCCACTGGCATTTTTGCATCAGCCACCATAGTAAGCAGCCCCTCTGCAATGACACGCATTGGAAAATAACTGATTTTTAAATGTGAAACTGCTGTAGTGAATGTTTTTACAGTTCAAATCACCAGGGCTGTTTGTTTTGGAGAGGAAGAGACCTCTGCAGACAATGTGGCTCCTGGTAAAAACGTCCTGAATGTCTAGATCTCAAGTTATCAGAGAGAAAAGCAGAGCATACTTAAGCAGGTGCTAGAATAGCAGCCTGTATTTGTACCCTGAAGCTTTTTTATTCAGTGTTTCTGCTGGTTTTAATCACCAAGTTAATTCATTTTGGAGAGGAAGAGACCTCTGCAGATAATCTGGCTGCTGGTAAAGACTTCCTGAACAATGAACACTGCAGGAATTCAAAGTTTTAGCTCGTTGCAATTTGCAATCCTCACCACTAGATGCCACTAAATCCTCCTAAATCTTACACACTGCTTCTTTAATTAAGCTAATATGGAAAAAATAATATTTGTTGATTTATTGAAGTGTCAGGTTCATGATGCTGTTTCGGTGCCCCTGCAGATTCAACAGCATCAGCAGCATCCATGATAGCTCTTTGGCTGGGCTAAAGAAGGTGGAGCTTCTGATGCTCCACAGCAATGACCTCCACCATCTCCCAGATGGAGCATTCAGGGATATGAAATCACTACAGGTAAACAGAAGGAGGAGCAACAACAGCATGCACTGGACCCAATAATATTACAGTATAGGACTAAAGAAGAGGGAATTCCATTCATAACCAAACTAGCGGATGATTACTGGAGAGGATAATCAACAAAATGATGCAAAGCCAGCGTTTTGAGGCAGTGCAGATGATTCTGCAGATGCCTCTTGTTTTTGTTTTACAGTTCTTCCTCATGGAGCTAGCAGTAGATCTGCATTTCCTGCAGCTAACAGCTGCATACACTGCGAATGACCTGAACTGTCCTTTGCCAACCCT
Organism: Epinephelus moara; assembly: GCF_006386435.1. Taxonomy (NCBI): domain Eukaryota; kingdom Metazoa; phylum Chordata; class Actinopteri; order Perciformes; family Serranidae; genus Epinephelus; species Epinephelus moara. The sequence continues at coordinate 23,770,351 of NC_065512.1, forward strand.
AACTATTGATGCTGGATTATAAAATATATGGCTGTTAATGGGGAAAATAAATCATCGTCTCCTCACATATTTAACCTTTGACTCCTCTGCGATGAAGGTTTTTGCAGTACAGAGTTGTGTAAATCAAACCTGGACCAAGCCTTCATGAAATGTACTTTAATCCCTCTCCAGCCTCAGGCAGGGAGGACCATATGGAGGATCCTGCACTATTTCAAATGTGCTTTGTTGCAGAAAGCTCAGCTCTTAAACTTCCAACATGTGCTGTACTTATAGTTTACAGTCTGCACAGCCCCCTAACTATGAGAGATGAATACAGTTAAACAGTTTGACAGGAGAGATTTCTGTTTTTAACAGTATGAGTAATGAAGAGATTATCGAGCTACACAGCATTTGTCAAGAGTTTGATATAATTTAGAGAGGACACGACACTGATAAATATGCCTAAATCTTGCAGTCACCCTCTTGATAAAAATTGATTAGCAAAAGAATTAATTTTACATTTCAACTGTGAAAGCAGTGTGCAAATTAAAACGACGATTTACATGATTCTGTTCACATTTTTCTAATTTCTGTACAACTAATGCATAATTTATGTGCCATCATTCTTCTCACTGCTCAGTGACAGGAAACACACTGGACATTTTAGCAGCAACCTAAGGGCAGAGTTAGCAGTCCGTGGGGAAGTGATATTACTCAACGAGCAATTGTTCCCTTCATCTCCCAGGCAGATGCTGATATATTTGCCATTGTGTGATAATAGGATTCATATTTCCATGTGCTGACATCTTCACGTGCGAGATCTGTCAGCAGCTGGAACTCTGCCAGCTAAGTAGCCTTCCTGCAGAGCAGATTTATCATAAGCCTCACAAAAACACAATTCCACAGTGTGGTTTTCATGGTGTGCCTTGTTAAAATTTGGTGAGTTCTCCACACATGACTGGAATAGCAATAGATCCCCGCGAGTCTTCTGTTGAGGATAAAGGGCTAAATTTCATATTTGAAAAGTTGAAGACCCCCACTGCTAGAATATCCTTTTAGTCTTCCCTGCTTTGAATCGATAAACTCCCAGCATGAATACATCCTCTGGTTATGTGCTGTGGGCTATTTTCTCAGTTTTTACATGTGAGGTCATGTGCTGCTGCAAGTATTTCCCCATATTTTGAAAATAAACAGACTGTGTTGAGTCATGTTTGCTTACAGAGAGTTTTTCACTCAACTCTTCATCCTCATTCCAATTCCCCTCACATGATTTGTCATAAATTCAATTTACAAGCATGTGGTGTCCAGTGACAGACTTATGATGGGAGCATAGACTTGCGTTCTTCATCAGCTTTGTTGCCCATTATTTAATTGCTCTTTTAATTCTTCATTGCTTCCTCTCACTTCATATCCCTCCCCTTCCACCGGCAGATACTAAAGCTGAGTTATAACAAGCTGAGAGAGATCTCTTCATCTCTGACCTTCTCTGGCCTGACCTCGCTGCTGCGTCTGTACTTGGATCACAACCTCCTCCAGCACATCCACCCCCGGGCCCTGCTCCAGCTGCCTAGCCTCAGGCTGCTGCGTCTGCAAGGGAACAGGCTGCATCAGCTGCACCCTCAAACTCTGTGCACATTGTCCCTCCTGAATACTTATTATTTCTCCACACTCAGGTGAGCTTTAACACTTAGAGAACATAATGTCATACTCGTTGTCGGGGAAGTTACAATATTATGGCTGGTTATTGGTACAGATCAAACCATAGTGATGCCATGCCAACAACAACAATCACTTCAGGGTAGACAACTGGAAATTGATTTGAATTACATGTGAAAGCAGAAGACTCAACTAAACATCAACTAAACTAACTTAGTGACCTGCTGTACACGTCATGAGCAACTCAGCGACAGTGTATCTGGCTACAGTTGGCAGTTCGTAACTTTATTGCTTGCAGTGTGAACATAGCATAATACATTAAAACCACAGACACGGATTATGAAATCATAGTGTCTCTGTTTCATCCATCCATCCATCCATCCATTTTCTAACTGCTTATCCTCTTGAGGGTCGCAGGGGGGCTGGAGCCTATCCCAGCTGACATTGGGCGAGAGGCAGGGTACACCCTGGACAGGTCACCAGACTATCACAGGGCTGACACAGATTGACAGACAACCATTTACACTCACATTCACACCTACGGACAATTTAGAGTCACCATTAACCTATCCCCAACCTGCACGTCTTTGGACTATGGGAGGAAGCCGGAGTACCCAGAGAAAACCCACACTGACACGGGGAGAATATGCAAACCCCGCACAGAAGGGATCGAACCAGGAACCCTCTTGCTGCGAGGCGGCGGTGCTAACCAACTTAATGTTAACTTAAAAACAGCTTTGGTTCGCCAGCCTCAATGTACGAGAGTAACATTAGGCAACCTAACTTTAGCCTAACTAACACAACACCAACAACCTCAAATAAGCTGTTTGTTTGATAACTGAAAATGAAGTGAGACATAAAGCTTACTTTTCACAAAATTCCTCCTAAAAGGCTAGGCTGCTAGGTTTTCCCAACTCCTGACACTATATGGCTCTTTGTCTTTTCGACCATCACAAGCCTTTGTTCTGTGCAAAATCTCCTCCCTTTTCAGACGCTGAATCCAGAGCTGTCTTTGAGCATGTTTGCTCTTGACAGATTGAAATCTAAAAAATCCGACCCCTCTCCACGCTTCATTGTTACCCGACACTCCCATACACAGCAAGACTTAATCATTTTCTCAACTGTTCCTCACCCTTATTTTCTCAGCCCCATTAAATCGTGTGTACATGACACAGGGGTTTTCTACCTGCAAGCTGTTGTAAACAAACATTGTGGTTCTGTCTATAAAGACAAGTATACCTCTAACACTAAAGCTATAGCAATATCTCTTAACACTTTTCTGATTCCCTTGTGTTAATACTGCTGTCTGAACATGAAGGTGATAAAAATGATGGATGATTGTCTTACTCCGAACCTGTCAGCTCTCAATGCCCACTCCCACTCTTACATCCATTCCTCTATGACTTTGATTCAACATTGGTTTTCCCCCTCCCCTTCCTCATACCTTCTTTTTTGCCATTTTCCCCTCCTGTAGACACCTAGACCTGTCCAACAACAGTCTAACTACTCTGCCCAGAGAGACATTAGCCACAGCGCCTCTGCTGGAGACTCTTGTGCTGCAGGCGAATCCGTGGAGCTGTGACTGCAGGATGAACTGGTTTCTCACTTGGAGTCTGGCTCATCCAGGTGACTGTCCTGTCTGCAATATTATTTGTTTTCATCTGTTGTTTTGTCTCCCATGTGCACATGTGCTTTGTGTTAGTCGTTGGTGGAGTCTCTGAGCCAGTGTGATTCAGTCAGAGATGCAGACATGCGGCGGTTAATACAGCATGTGGGCTGCTTGAGAGACCAGAGAAGAAACAGATAAGGAGGAGAGTTAAGACGCAACATGGGGAATGGATTCAGAAACAGAAGACTTATTTGTTGATAATTCCAGTCTCTAAGCAATCTAAAATCTTCAATATAAGATGTCAAATCCGGCCAGATGATAGAATGATGGGATAAATACACTTTCTAATACAACCAGTTTTGTTATCTTGATACCTCTAACATCTCTTCACCTGTTTTTCATCACAAACTCCTCTCTGTTTTCCTTCATTTTCTGTATCTCTTCCAGTGTGTCTTGTGGCTGTTATTGAGATGTGAAAGAGGGCTGGACCGTGAAATCTTTCTCATTGATATGCCAGACTTAACCTGCCATGACTAATCCACGATGACAGCATTGATGTGTGCAGGCAGCTGAAATATAGGCTAATGATTGCTGTGTAATAATGAAGTGATGCATTTTTCTGATTTACGAGTAGATGAAGTAACCGTACCGAATTAGTAAGAGATATAAAGGGTAATGGATGCTTAAGAAGATCTGGCATGACTAATATATGACACCACTAATATGTGTTGATAGCTGAAATGTGCACTAATATGTTTGTATAGTTGCTATGCTGTTATACACATTTGATATGCCAGGGATGGTAACGCCGTCTTTTATGACATAATTTTCTCTGCCTCTCTCTTTCAATTAGGCTTAATGAAATGTCCCAGCGGCCCTCAGTGTCCAATCTGCGCCTCGCCTAATTCCCTTCAAGGTCAGGGCCTACTTGAGAAGGCTGACCTATCGTGCACCTCACCTGTCATCCCCTCCCCTGGAAGAGACACACCTTTGGAGGCAGAACTCGTTGAAATCCAATCAAGTGAATACTTCAGAGAGCCTTTAGGCACTGCATCTCTGGGTCTGTCTGATCACCAGGGTAACAGTGTCGATCTGGGTTGCAACATCACTCACTCTTCGGAGTCCCAGGATGTTGCTCCTCCTCCAGATCTCTCCATTTCCTCTTCTTCTCCTCTCCCCCTTGCACTGTCACTCTCCCTGGAGTGCCCCGTGGAGAGACACAGCTATGAGAAACTTTGGAGAATCCTGGCTTACTACAGTGAGACTGCAGTTCGCCTGGAGAGGGAGATCATGCTGAGTAAAGCCCCGGCATTGGCCTACCGCTACAGGCAGGCAGCAGAGACAGACGGATATTATCACACTGGAGTCAAAGCTTCTATTAAAGCCAGACCACAATGGTTGCTACAGCCAGCCATTAGCATTCAGCTCAACAGAGCACAATCTAACGGACATAAAGTTCAACTTATATACTCAACAAGAGTTTCTGCTCATCCTGACCGTGCTTCTCATCCCTCAGCATCCTCCTCTGCCTCTCAGCAGTGGGTGATGATTTCAGCTAATCATACCACCACAGCACTGGCAGCAGTTGCAGGCAGTAAGGTGGAGCTATTATGTCCTGTTCTAAGTTCTGGTAACCTTGAAGTTCAGTGGGTTCTCCCAGATGGATCTAAGCTCATCACCCCCTCCAGCAGCCCAGATGGTAGGCTCCAGGCTTCAACCTCTGGTTTACTTCTAAACAAAGTGCAGCTCTCAGATGCAGGGATCTACTACTGCATAGCCCGGGCAGGCAAGGATGTAGATGTTCTCCCTATGCGCCTGGCAGTGGAGGAGTCCTCTGTGCCGCCTTCAGGAGAGCAAATGGCACCTTCTGTCACCGGAAATGATGGGGAGCCCATCACTCTGTCCTGCCAAGCATCTGGTTCACCGGCGCCTCATATGAGTTGGGTGTTACCAGATGGAAACATAGTAAGGCAGGGATTAGCTATTTCAGGTGGGCTCATTATGCAATCAAATGGGAGTCTCTTTCTGCGTAAGCCTTCTCCGAGGGATTCTGGTCATTACCGCTGCATTGCGGTCAATCAGTATGGTAGTGACTCTCTGTCTATGCAGCTAGAATTAAACTCACAATATCTTCCTCCACTTATGACTTCATTTCCCAGAGGTCCACAGTCAGCCGCTGGCCGGTCAACCAAGATACGAGCACCATTACTAATGGAGGAAGGATCGGGGGCTGGAGAGGAAGAAGGGAGAACTCTTGTCGCTAATAGGGGACGGCCACGACCTCTCCAACCTCCCCCAAACAGACGATATCCAATTGGAAAACCCAGAAGACGTGGACCTACGAGAGAAGGCCCCCTAAGAAGAGGAGGAGGGCCTATATCATCTACTGACCAGAGAAGAAACCGATTTGAGAACAGACGGAGAATTACCACTAACAAACAAAGGATAGACCCTCAGAAATGGGCTGACCTCCTCGCTAAGATACGACAAAAGACTGTTCACGCCAATAACAGCCAGCCCGTTGCAGCAGGAAAGCCAACAGCTGAGCCAGTGGGAGGAGGCAAAGGTGAAGACACAGGAAGACACGAGGGACATGATGATACAGAGAGAAGCAGAGCTGAGGGAGCAGGGGTGGATGCAGAAACAGAAGGGTCATCTGGTGATGACACTGATCTACGAGAGGAAGGCCTACAGCTCATTCACCCCGTTCACACAAAAACTCACACAGAGCCAAATACAGACTCTGAAACAGACTCAGAGGTACAGATGGAGACGCCAACAGAAACACAGACAGATAAAGAGAACGAGACAGAGAGAGAGACAGAGAACACATCTCCACAGACAGAGACAGTGACAAACCCAGTGACACAGAGAGAGACAGTCACATCTAAGCCAATCTCAGGAACAAATGAAATTGTCCCTGAACCAAGTGAAGGAGGTGAGCTAGAAGCAAACACTAGTCCATCTAGAACCAGGCCTCAGAACCCCCGGCAGAGACTCTTCCCTAATTTGGTTCCCAACTCCCGGCCTCAAAGCCCTTGGAACTCCCGCAGGAGAATTGGACAGCGAAGACGAATCATCAGTAGGCCCGGGGGGCGCCCTTTGACCCCTCCCCGACCTCTCCCTGACCCTACAAACCCAAGGTCACAAACTGTAACACCTGATACAACCACAGATCAAATTAATGTGTTGTTGCTGGCGTCAACAACCACATCTCCAGCGACTGTGTTGACACGGAGTGACCATATTAGGACTGCTTCAAATGATGTGGCACTGAATCCTCTGTCACTACCTGCTTCTAACACTGACAGCATCTCCACTTTAAAATCTGCCTCCCCCTCACTGACTCCCTCTACCTCCTCTCTCACCTCATTATCCCCCTCTCACACAAAGACACATATAGACACTGCGACTCACTCAGACAACATCCCAGACACTGCAGAGTCCACACTCTTCAACACACCGACACCAGCGCCCACTCGCTCGGATACCACGACTGCACAGACACATGAGGCGCACACACACGGCCACACACATGGCATACAGACACACAGAGAAGCAGACTCAGCCTCAGGCAAACATGATGATAAACCCTCAAGCAAACACAGTGGAGAGCTGGAGAGGAATCTTTGGGGTGTATCATATGTGTCCCACTCCTCTACCTCTTTTTCACCCACATCTTCCTCCATTGTTTCCTCCACAGTCCCCACTGCAGCTACAACTACTACTGCAAAAATCACACCTTCTACTACTCTCAAGAGCATATCTACTAGTACTGCTGGTAGCACTACAAGTATATTTACTACTACTACTACTCCTACAGCTGGTGATGACATAGTGCCCACAACAACTACAACCACTGCCACGACTACAAGTCCAAGCACGTCTACTACAACTACCAGTGTTATCCCAACATCTAGCACCACCAGAAGTACTACAACTACTCTTAGCTCTACTACTACTACTACCACAACTCCTATTCTTACATCTACACCTCCCACTACCACTACTACTTCTTCAACTAGCCCCTCTACTACTACTACTACTACTACTACCACAACTCCTATTCTTACATCTACACCTCCCACTACCACTACTACTTCTTCAACTAGCCCCTCTACTACTACTACCACTACTACTAGCACTACGACCTCATTCAAAGCTATTCCCACAACTCCTAACCCCACTACTACTACAACTACTACTCCTACTAGCAGTACTAGAATTACCATCTTAGCTGAAACTACTCCAACTACTACAGCAGCTACACCCAGTACATCTACTACTACCACAGCAATGACATCAACAAGTACCACAGCATCATCCAGAGACAGACCGAGCATCATCCAAGTTGATCCCAGAGGGAGGCCTGTTTCTGGGGGTTCAAACCAGAGTCGACCCCCTACTGACTGGAAGAACCCTGGGACTAATTCTATCCCCGATTCACACAGCAGCAGGCCACGCTGGCCCCCTTCCCCTTCGCTTCCTGCCGCCCCTGGGGTGAGTTCAAATCGATTCAGATCACATAGCATTGCCATTTTGCAGAATATTTCACCCGAAATGGATCTTAAAGCAAACACATACATTAAGACAAGAGTAAGAGCCAAGCTGAGGCAACAATTTGGTTTTTATTTGTTAATTTAATTGCTAATTTATGTAATGTTTCCCCATTTTTCTGCTCCTTGCTTTCAGTCATTCATTCAATTAGTCATTTGTTTAAGTGCACTCTTAAATGTAGTTTGCAGTTCATATATAAAGAGCTATTTTTCTTTGTTGTCAGCTAAGTGGAACTCAAATTAACATTTCTTTTCTGAGTGCTGGCCCAGAAAATAATAACACACACTTATGCACACACACACACACACACACACTCTCTAAACCCGACTGTGCAAGCCCTTGGGCGAAAGCTTAGCAGAAATGCACAATAGATCTGAAAATAGTCTAATCTGTATCCACATGACCTTCTATTAAACCTAGGGGATGTTTATGACAATTCTTCAATTTCATGGATTTTCCCGAGCTCTGCCAGATCTGAGGAAGAGATGAAGAACATATGTTCCTTAATCAGCAACATTATGTGTTTTGAGACCCTAATCCCAAGGGATTTAAGATAATCAATTGTTAATTAATTTCCAGAGCTCTCTTGGCAAGCCTCTGCAGCCCGAACCATTGGGTCTTCCACCAATGATTCTAAATCTGGGATTACAGTAATGCTATATTGAATTTGTGAACCTGAACAATGCTTAAAAATTTCTTCACTGTTTAAAAAATGAAAGTAATTAAAAACTTTTTTACCAAAAGTTTCACTGCAGAGTTTACATATTAATGTTACTCTCAGTTTCTCAGTTAGGCTACTTTTGAATAAAGCTTTGATGTATAATTGAGTGCCTTTTCATGCACATGGATTTCCTGTTTATGAGGTTTACACCGGTTATGATCATATTCACAATAAGGTGTTTACATAAGCACAGAGAAACTGGGTTAATTATTTTCCCTGTTTACATGATAGATACTAGTAACCAGGTCACAGATTACTGCAGTCTATTCGAGCAGGCACTGTGAGGTTTACAAACACAAAGTGACGATAGGAGATGAGAGCAGCAGGAAATATTAAACAGTACTCTGTACATTTACTTCCATTTCTTCATTTCCTCGCCAACTGCTGTCTGCATCTGTGTCTCTGTCCGTCTCTCTCTCAACTACACACACACATGCACACACACATAATAGTTACTCCCCTAGTCCTGAAAGCAGATGCGCCACTGTTATAACACTGTCTTTGACACTGATGCCAGCCTGTCACTGTGTCTAGGACAGGGGGAGCAGTGGATGAAAATACTCAGCCTCTTTCATTCCCGAAAGACAATCTCAGGAACAAATGAAAAAACTCTACTCAACACTGACACATGGTCGCTGCCACCTTTGTTTGTGTTTCTGTTACGTTAAACGGGTTATTCATGTCCATGTAAACGCACTTGTTGTCTTCATCATTTCCTCCACAGCTAAGTTTTGATTCAGCTATAGTTTGAGTTAGGTGTTGTATTTATGTCCTTGAAACTTGTTATACAGAAAGCGCTTGGCCAAATGATATGTTGATTACACTGTGGTGATAATGTAGATTTGCTTTTTTCCCTTGCTATTAGACAATTCTCATTTTTCATGCATTGCTGTACTGAAATTGTTGTTCACTTGCAAGTCCTCCAATCACATGCTATTTAGTTGAAAAATTAAAACTCCAAGACGACCAACATGATGCTGCAGTTTTGCAAGTTGAGGAATTTTGATTAGCGGAGCCATGCTCTCAGATGTCTTTTTGTCATAATCATTATTTCTATAATGCATTACTCTGCCACTATAATATCTTTCCTAAAACTTTTTTACAGGCCCCAGTGGTGAGATCCAGGCCGAGGATTGCAGACCCACACATCAGGACAGTGTCATTCCCAGCAGAGAGCACTGCCAGGCTGGCTTGTGAAGCTCAAGGAGAGCCGAAACCTACCATCACATGGACCAAGGTTGCTACAGGTATACACAGTGCAGCAGATATGCACATATTTATTTCAGCACACACACAAATGCACATATTTGAAACAAAACACAAGGGTCTAACATTCAGGGTCAAAGTCATGGAATTCCACAAACACATTTCCAGGCCTGGTAAATTCATGGAATAAGTGAAGTCCTTGTCAGTTTTAGAAAAATCATGGACTTTTTGTTGTGTGTAATGAAATTGCTACAGTAATCTCCTGTAAATATTCTTCCACATAATGTAACGTAATGTGAATTTATTTTCTGCAGCTGTACACAGGTGATGTTTGGGATACCGTAACGTATGCTCCTTGCTTTCTGCCCGCATTCTGTCTCTCCTTCCATCTGGGCCAGCCAGCTTGAATTATGTTTGAATAGATTCTGAATCTGATATGTTTGAATAACACCGGGCAAGTGGGGCAGGAAAAATAACAGGTGACAGTGTGAATTCACATGTAGGGTCATTTGGGTGAATCCCTAGTTTCCATACTTAAGCCTCACTGCTACTTTTAAATTGTACCATGTTTTTGAGTTGAGGCAATTGACATGGGCAGGGTAGGGTGCTCAGTCGCCACTTGGAATGCCAATGCGCATTTCAGTTTTGTTTTAACTGCTCTGAAAAAGGAGCATGGTAGTTTGAAGGCACGGAGCACTGCACTGCTTCATGTCTGCGCACTGCTTTTAATAATATCATTTACATTTTAAAGTAAAGTATACTGGACAGTTCTGTTTGTGTCGTACATTTAAAGTGGTCATGAAAATTTTATCATGGGTCTTTAAAAAGTCAAGAAAATTTTTTCTATAAAAATGTGTGGGAATGTATAAATCAGGTTTCAGTTTTATCTTCACATTCACATTTACATGTACCTTGAATATCCACTTGGAGGCATGTCAAATTAGGTCCATGAACTGATGTAAAAACTCTGCAAAGTTTTCCAGATTACTCCATAAACTTGCTTTTTGAAACAGGCTTCAGGCTTATATTTTTTTCATCATGCCAGGAAACACAGAAATGCATATTTTTCATCCAGAGGTCAAATATATATGTGAATAACCCTGCACTTCATATGGAGAAAAACGTCAGACTACCTTGACCTTTAAAACTAGAAAAAGTAAAGTTTTGTGTTTACATCCTGAGGTCATTGAATTGAAAGGAAAATCAGTCTCAGCTTTAGTGCGTACGAAATGAATATGACCACATTTTATACTGATGAAATAACCCATTAACACCCAGCATTACGCACTGGCATGCACACAATAGGCTTTTCTCTCGCCTGCCATGTGGGAAACACATATTGCAAGAAAGTAATGGAACATTTTGTGCACTGCATCACTTGGTTTACTTCCCGCTGTGCCACTCGGCATGTCCCTGATCCTCCTTTCCTCTTACTCTTACTCACTCTCTAACTTTCTTTCCTACTCTGTCTCCTCACTGCTGCGCTCTGTCTGTCTGTCTGTCTGACTGTCTCTCCCTCCCTCTCAGGAGCGGTGATGTCAATCCACTCCAGGGCTCAGCGTTTTGAGGTCTTGCCAAATGGCACCCTTGTTATCCAGAATGTTCAGCTGCAGGACAGGGGCACATATATCTGCAGTGCACAGAGCTTTCTGGGTCGTGACAGGTGAGACTGCAGATACCAGTAATGAATATTAATGCCACATGTACCATTCAATTATAATGACTAAGGGACAAAATATGTTCAGTATTAATTACATAGGCCTAAGGCAAACTGCAATTTAATGACAAAGTATTATGTATGCTGTGTTAGTATTTCACCTGCTTTTCAGGTGAAAATAGTTGCAGACTGACGTGATTTAACATTTCTAAGTAGCCTAAAGTCATGTTCAAATCTCCCCTTATGAAAACTGTAAGTGTGTGTGACCCATGTATCCATCAGGATTATTTTTTAAATTGTTAATGTATGCCTTTGGGTGTTTCCTGAATGTGTCATATTTATGGTTTGGTTTTCATCCCAAATGTATATTTGAAACGCTTAAACTTTGTTGATGTGTTTCTATATTGAGGGTGTGTGTGCTTACTCTTCCATGATAGATTGCTAACCACCCTGGAAGTGTGGACCCGCCCCCCTCGGATGCAGCTGGCAAGCTATAGGGAAGCAACCATTCATCAGGGCGGAGAGGTGCACTTGGAGTGCCAGGCGGATGGCGTTCCCACCCCTCTGCTCTCCTGGGTTCTACCCGATCGTTCTGTCCTGACCTCCTCTGCCCCCTCCACCAGCCGCATCACTGTGGACACAAACGGAACCCTGCATATCTCAGTAACTTTACCTAGTGACAGGGGAGTGTACCGCTGCGTGGCCTCCAACTCAGCAGGTGCTGCCAGTGCCTCTGTGCGTGTACACGTGTCCTCGTTGCCCCCGGTGATACAGCAACCCAGAGAGGAACACCTGCTCTTGTCTCCAGGGAGGCCTGTTTATGCTCACTGCTCTGCCCGAGGTGCCCCGCCACCAACTCTGCGCTGGCGAATCCCAGATGGGACTCTAGTTCGCCCATCCCAGTTTCTCCATGGCAACCTTTTTGTCTTGCCCAATGGGACGCTGCATATTCGAGGAGTTGGGCTTAAGGACTCAGGGAATTACGAGTGCACGGCAAGTAATGTTGTTGGAGCTGTTAAGAGAACAGTGAAGGTAGAAATTGAACAGGGAGCAGAAGGAGAAAGGAGATACGGGGGAACAAGAAATGAAGGGGCAAAAGCAGTTGCCACAGAAAAACCGTCTCCTTCATCTTCACTACATAAAGACAGAACTTTGTCCATACCCAGCCACCCCTCCAATCCATTTAACACCGCTAGACTCTCCCCTTCACCCCCCTTTGACAGATCCAGGACCTTTCTGCTCTCCCCTGGTTCTTCTCGCTCATCTTCTGACCCTCACCAACCCAATCCCACTAACTCACCCTCTACAATCAATAAACCGGTCACTGCTTCCCCCACACACTTGACCAACATCAACAAAACAAAACCCTCCCCTCTCACTCCGCCCTCCACAAATAACACCAAAGTCTCACCTGGTATTGTAAGCAACACAAGAGCTACTTCTTCTTCCCCCTCTGACAAAAGTGGGGCCTCAGCTGCTTTGAATCCATTGCCCGTCTCCCCCTTCAGTAAAGCCCGTATTGTTTCTACATCACCCTCCATCACTGCTGTCCACTATGGGGGGAGTCTGCAGCTCCACTGCGCTGTAACTGGCAACCCATCTCCCATCATCATTTGGAGGACCCCCAACAGGAAACTGGTGGACATGCACTTCAGGTATAGGGGATGTGGGTTTGTGTTAAGGTTGTATTAATATATCCTGTGGTACATCTGTTTGTATCGTGTCTCATTCTAATATTTATGTGATTTATGTGTACGTTTGTCCATATTTGAATTTCAGTTTTGACCACCGTCTGAAGGTGCACCCTAATGGCACCCTGTCAGTCCATGCAGTAACAGAGAGAGATGCTGGAGACTACCTCTGTATCGCACGTAACAAGGTCTCAGATGATTATCGCCTCCTGCGTGTCTCTGTGGCGACCAAGCCTGCCAAGATCGAGCCTAAGCAGCCACTCAATCAAATGGTGTCATTTGGCAAACCACTGAAGGTGAGCTAAGTGAAAAAGAGCAGAATCATATTTCATCTCTGCCTTGCTCCCGATAATGATGTTTATTCAATTAACAAATAACAGCTATTTATTATATATCACACACACCACTGTTCCACAGTTGGGAACTTGCAACAAAGCCTGCCTAAACCTAAAACAGTCCATCTCCAACACCTACACAGTTTGAGCTTTTAGAGACTTATTTTTTGATGTGTTCTGGGTGTCTTCTATCGCTGGGCGTGGTGCCAAACATTTCTACAGCTTCAAGCTGTGTCTTTGGTTGTTTTTTTCTGATCAAAAAGTGCTTCATATTTTTTGACTCAAACAGAAAAGAACGACCTGTCAGGTCACAGCCTGTTATGAATCATCAACAGCGGCCTTCAGGGGATAGTACTTCACACATGAATATTTAACAGCTCAATGAAAAACAATGTCAAGCAGGGTGAAATGCAAGAAAGAGGACACCGTATTGTGGGAATTTGTTGCCCTTCATTTTAATTTGATTTAAACATTAATGAGCTTTAAATGTTTTTTTGAATGCATCTAAATTTGTGTTGCTTTGCTGTGTTTTCTACTGTGAGATTTCTTTTTTAAAGGGCCCGAATACAGCCTTAACAAAGCCTAAATGTATAGTACTGTGTTCATTACTCCTCCTTACAGAGACACTATTTCTCAACAGCTCTCAAAAGTTCAGTTTCATCCAAATAAAAGCTACAAAAACTTTTAAATGATAGCAATAATGATCCTGCTCCCTGCAGGTGGACTGCCAGGCATCAGGACTGCCTGACCCAGCTGTCCGTTGGAGCCTACCAGATGGAACCATGGTGAACAGCGTGTTGCAGGGGGAGGAGAGAGGAGGGCGAGCACGGAGGCTAACTGTGTTTGACAATGGGACGTTACTGGTTCCAGCAGTGGGTATGGGAGAGGAAGGAGAGTACACGTGCTATGCTGAGAATCAAGGAGGTCAAGATACCATGAAGGTAAGAAAACATTTTCCTCATGCAGGAGAATATTTATTTCATTGATGTACATTTTCATTTATACTTCAAAATCAAATCAAAATGTTTGATATATTACTTTATAGTTCACCGATGCTTTAATTTACTTATTCACATTACATGTCATTAATTCTTTTATTCAAATTCAGGTCAAAGTAAAGGTCATGATGATGTCCCCACCAACCTTCGCTGATGACAGAAGCTCTAACATCATCAAAGTACGTCAGGGATCAACCGCCAAAATTCGCTGCCATGCCACAGGAGATCCTGCCCCGATGGTGACGTGGTTTTCCCCAACGCACCGTGTCATTCCACGAAGTTCGAGATCTGGTTTTTATTCTGAGCGGGTCGTAGTCGTTTCGGATGGAACTCTGGAGGTCCGTCTGGCTCAAAAGATCGACACGGGAAACTATACCTGCCGAGCGAGCAACTCAGCCGGGGAGAGGAGCATGGTGGTAGGTCTGGAGGTGGAGGCTCCTAACTATGGACTGAGTGGCCATGTTGGAGGAAGAGGTTGGGGTACAAGCAATGGGCCTGGCAGTAGTTATAACAGTAGATCAGGAGACAGCGTTAATAATGCAGGGATAAACCAGAATGGATTTACCAACAGAGACACGAGCAGGCTTGGCAGCAGTAACAGCAGCAGTAGTGGCTACAGGGATAATAATGGCGGGATAAGAAACACTGTACCAAACACTGGCTACACTAACATAGCAACCAGTGGCTTTAATCCTGCCCTCAGGGGTGATAGTAGAGATGGATTGAACAGGCCTGTCAGTGGAATAACAACACAGCTTGGTAGCAGTGTAATCAGTGTCGGGGTGAGCGCAGGTAGGAATATAGGCTTTAAAGCAGATAACGGCAGAATAAATGGAAATGGACCTGGCATTACAAGTAATGGTAATAGTGTGGGTAACGGTCACAGCTCAGTTAGAGGAGATAGTGTAGAAAGGAATTCTGCTACTAATAATAATGAAGTCACTGCAGGAAAGGCAGGTAATGATGCTAACACCAGTAGAGACAATGGCAGGATAAGTGGTACTAGAAATGTTGAGGTGTTTGGCAGCAGTGTGTCTAACAATGGAGCTGGCACTGGCACACTAAGAGGAAATGGGTTTAGTGCGAGTAGTAATGTAGGAGTGATCAATGACAACAACAGGAATAGTGGTGGCTCAAGTGGTACTGGTATAGCTGTTAGTAATACAGGAGCTAACACAGCTGTGGGTGTGGTAACAACAGTGAAGCAGCGAGCGGTGAAAGGCCAAACTGTTCTTTTACCATGCCCCTCCCAAGGGTCCCCTCCCCCTCGTGTGGCCTGGCTTTTGCCTGGTAACGGTGTGCTGCCAGCTCCTTACTACGGCAGCCGACTCATTGTGCACCGAAACGGCTCCTTGGAGCTGCGAGGCGTGCGGGCCAGTGATGGCGGGACCTTGGTTTGTGTCGTTAGAGGTGAGAGAGGACAGACGCGAATACAAGTGGAGCTGGAGGTGTCTGAGTCACAGGAGGAGGCCAGATCTCCACACAGGGGACCGGCTGTGGAAAGGGCTGGTTTTATAGAGGCGCCTCGCTCATTGGATTCAGCTCAATCCTTGAACTCAAGGCCAGTGTTGCCTGAGACGCTTCATCCAAGAATCCCAGTTACTCAAAAGCCTCTACACAGAGTCCAGTCTGTACCAGCTGCACCTCGTCCAGTTGGCCCTCCACCCCGCTCAGCTAGCCCCGTCTCAGAGCCAGCAGTGAGCACCAGAACGGCTCCCTTGGTAAGCATCATTAATGGAGAGACTCTTCGTCTGCATTGCCCTGCTTCTAACACCTACGGATACACCCAGGGCTCTCTCACATGGACCATGCCCAGTGGCAAGGTACTGTCCCGGGGTGAAAGTGCTGAATCAGGCCGATACCTAGTCCAAGAGGATGGAACACTAACAGTGCAAAAGGCCTCTGTATTCGACCGTGGCACCTACACCTGCAGATCCACTAGTTCTGACCCCTCTTCAGTCTCGGTCCTCACAGTTCCCGTCATTGTCATCGCCTACCCCCCGCGCATCACAGCAGGACCCTCTCCTGTGACCTACACACGACCCGGGGTTGCTGTGGAGCTGCCGTGCCTGACGATAGCAACACCCCGGGCGACGATCACCTGGCAAACACCAGACCTGACACAGCTGACGGCAATGGGTCAGGCTCGTATCTATGGCAACCGCTATCTTAGTCCTCAGGGGTCCTTGGTGATACAAAACCCGACAAGCAGGGATACAGGCTTTTACAGGTGCACCGCCAAAAATGTAATAGGGGTGGACACAAAGGCGACCTACCTGCATGTTATATAACGGGGTGAAGCAAACACACACACACACACACACACACACACACACAAACATGCAGCAGAAAGACAGAGACACCGTCAATCTTCTGTACCGGTGAATGAACTCCCCTGCTGTTAACACTGTATGTGTACTCACATGCCCAAAGGAACTGCAAGGCTTCGTGCAGGAGATAATGTTGAATCTCAGAAAAGACCCTACACATAAACAGGTATATGTCTCATGTATGTATTTTTAATGAATGACTTCGTTTCCAATACTGTCTTGTTTTCCTATCAGGAGCCGTGGGATTCTCTGCAGATGCATTTTTCTCTACATAAACAAAAAATTGTGTGTAAGAAGGATTGTTTTGTGTGTCTCAGCGGCCTAAAACACATTTTGAAGTGATGACGAAAGAAGTCAAGGAAAATGCACAGCATATCAAGATTGTTGCACAAATGTAAATGCCCACATCTGTGCCTGTGGACTGTTTCAGTGGGGAAATGGAGCTGCAGTATGTTTTTTTTTTTTCAACACTGGTTTTATTTCCCTGCCTTGTCTTAAAATTTACCTTAAGGCAACATGGACAAAAAATTATATCTCACTCCAAAAATATGGTTTTGTGCTTAAAAACCCTGCAGCTTTTGGTTTTTACCTTGAAGAAGGGATTATCATTTTTTCATCTTTGTGCATGAAACTCAAGTATTGTTGAAGCAAAAAAAGACACATATGCTTTACTTGGCCTGATTGCTTTATTTCATTACTTTATGCAGTCATCCACTAACACTGAACTACAGATTAAAGTACAGTATTTTTCTGACTGGGTCACTGAATATTGTAGACAAAACACAGCATCACACAAAGAAGCTGTTTGCCTTCACAACCATCTACAGAAACATTAATATTCAACGTGATGTCGCACAATATAATCTTTTTTGATCCCTGTGTTTATTTATAAAATGATTAATTTTTTAAATTGTTGCAAACTGGGACTTCAATCGGCAAAATAATATCTAGATTTAAAAATTTCAACTTGATATTTACCTTAGTAACTATTGAAATACTTGTTGCATTTTTTAATTTATAAACTACATATTGGACAAAGGTTGGATTTCGTTATGTTGCATATATAGCAAACAGTAACTTAAATTGGTAGCCTTATTTGCATTATACTGCCGAAACTTAGCATTGAATGTGTAACAGACATGATGATAGCGGTCTTCAGTATTATCCACCCCAACTCGAGCCTCTTCAGGACTTTTTGAACCTATTAACTCTTCTTGTGACTAATTTGTGGGTTTCAGACTTTAACAATATTGTTCTACCACCATCGAGTGTATCACACATTCTCACAGCATTCCTGTGGCAGAACGAGACACGGTACAAAGCATTTATGGAAACACAACAGTCAGTTCTTTGAAGAGTGATCTTCGTGATTATTTTGATGTTCAAGATTGTATAAATGTATGTGTAGTTCAAGAGCCTGCCCAAAGCTTGTGCACAGAGCCAGCAGCTCATCCTTATCATGTTTCCCCTCTGCTTTGATGTTTGTCCTTAAATTATTTGTCTTGTAAAGACTCTGTCGTAAGACGCAAGTGTTTCGTCATAAAGGGAGAAATGATTAAATATTATTAAGTATTACTGATGTCTCATTAGTCACAAATGAATGACTGCTTGCTATATTTTCAACAGCTTCATTTTATAAATAAAAATGGAAAAAGGACCGAGAGTGTTTACTCTGTGAAATGTCAACAGCTGAAGAACAGTTTTGTTCAGAAATATGTTACAGATACAGTGTGTGTGCTTGTGTGAGACTGGGAGAGTCAGGGTGAGAAAAGAAAACACCTAGTGTGAGTGCAGGAGCGAGGAAGGAAACTTCTCCTGGAGTATATTATGAGAACAGAAACTCCTTATCCCCAGTTCAGCTGTCAAACCAGGAAATGGGGTCTTAACTGTAGATGAGACACATGTTGATGACATCATATCGCTCTCTCTGGGAAATGCAATAAAACTCACAGCAGCCTGCAGAGCGACTCCACGTACCACCCTGCGCTCACACCTGCTATGAGCCGTTTATAGTGTGCGTTCTGATTCCAATAAATACTAACACTAATTACACTTTTAGTTGAAGCAGGATTCCCCGCACATCATCCAACAGCATGAAGCCCAATCAGGTGCCTCTGAACTCAGGGACAGAGAGTTTCCAAGGGAGAAGAAAGGAATGGAGCACGCTGATCAATTTACAGCCTTCAATAGTGTAAACAGACTAACGTTTCAACACCACTGTGTCCTCATCAGAGTTAAAGAGCAAATTAATTAGAGGTAATCAGACATTATGTTTGATCAGTGCACTGTGGTGATGCACCATTATGGCCATTAGTACGAAGGATATAAATAATGCCAGCTTCCTGTAGGTGACAAAGGCGGCCACCCAGGGCGCCACTCAGAGAGGGGGGAGGGTGCCCAAGATGATTACATTGCTCACATCCCAGCTACATCAGCTGATCTCAAACAGCCCATTCAACTAATGGAGCAGCTGACTGATGAAAGGGAGTCAGCTGATAGATCATGTGATTCCGTTCTATGTAACCAATTGGCAAATCTCATTCAGGGCCCTATTTGAACTGCTCTGGCCTGCCTACTGTTGCTGCTTTGCAACCTGCCTCCACCCCAGCTCCTCCTTTTCATGCTGTGTCTGGCTTGTCAATGTCATTTCTGTTTGTCATTGATGCTTGCTCTGTTCTGTTCCCGTGGGGTCATTGCTGCTGCTCCCCCTACCTTTGGCTTTCAATGTAGGAGCATGGAAGGGCAGGGAGGCTTGCTCTTTCTGCCTCAGGCTTTCCTTGTTTGCGTGTGGAAGGGCATAGAGGTGTGCTGTCTTCACCTTAGGCTTTCCACATAGGCACACAGAGGGGAAGAGATGTGTGCTATCTCTGCCTTGAGGCTTTCCAAGTAGGCGTGTGGAAGGGCAGAGAGGTTTGCTCTTTCTGCCTCAGGCTTTCCTTGTTTGCGTGTGGAAGGGCATAGAGGTGTGCTGTCTTCACCATAGGCTTTCCACATAGGCACGCAGAGGGGAAGAGATGTGTGCTATCTCTGCTTTGAGGCTTTCCAAGTAGGCGTGTGGAAGGGCAGAGAGGTTTGCTCTCTCTGCCTCAGGCTTTCCACGTAGGCACGTGGAAGAGGCTTTCTGCGTAGGCCTCAGAAAGGGAGAGAGGCTCCAGAAGAGAGCCATACTGACAAATCTAATACTGCAAATGGAAATAAAGTTTTCTTTGACTAAAGGGGTCCTGACTGAATTGATGTTAGAGCAGTGATGGGTATAGCGAAGTGAAATGTATGTTCAGAACATTAGTGTAAGAGAAAATGAAAGGGCAAAAGCCATCTGGGGCGCAGTACAAAAAAAAAGAAGTTGAAATTTGTGAATTTGCACACACTGTATTCTTTTGTTGTTTATTTACTATTATTGTTTGTTAGCTAAGGTGCTAGCAGCGCTGAACTGTCAATTCAAAATAATTGGAAATAGCTGGTAAAAGTGCTGCATCAAGGATTTATTATTGAATGTTTTCTGAGCTGTCAGCACACACGTCACACACAGCATGCATGCTGTAGACCACAACTTTAAGACTGTTTTCACTTTTCCCAGCTGTGAGCTGCTTCTACGTTTCCGTTTTGCAATGGTGTCAATTACAAACACTGTCAATAGTCAAGAATTTTTTCATTTGAGTGTTAGAATTTCTGTATGATTTACTCTGTTGGTTTGTGGTGTGATGCAGCACAGCACACTGAGAACACAGTTTAGCATTAGAGAGCAAACATGCAACTAGGACACAGCCCAGACTTTCCTCAGCTCTTGAGGCTAATACCAGTCACTTGGCTAATTTAGCTCTCCTCAAATGACACAATCAGTTTAGACTTTCTGATGTCATGAGTCAAACCTCATAGAAGTTGAGATTATTAAATTACTGACATGCTAAAAAAACAAACAATAAATTGCAGTTTATTGATGTGACGTTGCTCAAGGATCAAAGGCAATACTAATACAAACCAGCACAATGCACCACCCATTCATTTGGGTTATTAAGTTTGGTTTAAGTATAAAGTAGGAAGAATAGTGCAGGGGAGCAACATTAGAGCTCTGTGTTGCGCTCCGTGAGCTCGGTTGTTTTCTGTGAGGGCTTGTCATGTTTTGAATTATCTCTTTTGTAGTGCTGGAGCATTTCCATCCATTGTGGCACACCGATTTTATGGTTCCACGTCTGTGATCCCTTTCAGCAAATAAATTATTGCTATTCCTCTTTTGTGCTATTGCAAACTTACAAGCATATAACTAACTAATAAACTGCATCACATGGGCATTTCATTTGGCATCTTCTTCACTTTAACTTGAGCCTTAACTGATATGAAGCGACTGCAGAATGGGTGAATTGGCTGGACTGGGTTGGCTGGATTGCAACAATGGAGCCTACAAAAACTGCCTGTACATATAAATGATGCCTTCTGTGTCATACTAATCTGATAAAGTAGGTTTAATAAATCACTGCTGAGGATCACAAGTTATCAAACCTTTTCATTTACACTAATGATCTACAATCCAGCAATACTGGAACAGTTCTGTTACTGTCAGAATTAATGATAGTACCATCAATTATGGTGAATAATGTTAGAATACACTGGAACGTTGGAAAAGCAAAATAATACATGAAAAGGATTCTAGTCAAACGCTCCAGACACATTACCGTTAAATCCCTCCTACTCTACCTGGAAACCTAAGTGCATACTTTGTAACACAAAACCCACATTGCTGCAACATCTGCTCATATTTTACATATTCACATCAATGGTGTCATCACAGCTTAGTCATGCCAGCTAAATCTGGCATATCAACGAGACAGATGTCACGGTCCACCCAGCTTTCATGTTTGCATCAGAATGAAAAGACAGACAACAGCTAGTCATCTGTTTCAGTGTGCTCTGATTTCTGTGTGTTTAAATAGAAAACAGGCAACTTCTTTTACTTTACTGAGTACGATTGTTTCACTGGAGGCCCTTTCTTGCCAGGAGAGGAACTCGATTACACTTTGCAGTGAACCACATGCATTTAGGGGGAAGACTTATTTCAAAATGTATTCTGCTACTGATTATCTGCTAAAGTTATCATCAGTAACGTAATCACTGCATTACTCAAGTTCAGTGGTGTAATTTATACCGTGAACGTATTCCACCGCCCACTGAGAGGCCTCTGACGGCTTCATTACTTTAATATCTTTAATGTTGCTGTAGAACAACAATACACTTTGGGGTGAAAAAGACATTTTGCTTTGACGCCTCATTAGTTTCGCCCATCATAAATGTGTTTTTCCAATGTTTTTTTTGTCTCAATTTTGCCTCTCTAACGGAAATATTAATGATATGAAAATGTGAAAAGGGTCTGAAGTCTTTCATTTCACAGTAATAATGATTATATAACTGGAAATAATTGGAAAATTATTCCTGCATGGGAGAGCTCTTGGGAAAAGCACCTCTTTGCACATGACAGCATTCACCCTATGGCTTCAGATACATGAAGGGGTTATTTTTTACATTACATCAACTCCAGCACATCAGCTCGAACTAATGTAATGTTAAAGGGGCAGATAGTGCAAACTAATTTCACTCTATCTGCACCAATTATGTGTTATTTCCCTTGTGTCAATTAGTGCCTGTCTACCTATAATAACACATTAAAATATAAGTATGTCCTTATAGGTATGACTCATTTCCCCTTTGCTTTTATCAAGGCAGAGGGATGATTATTTCCCATAGATACATATGGCTAAAGATCAGTTAGTAATGAGAGGATGGAAAAAGAGAAATTAAGAAGGAGCTTGTGGGAGGAGGTACACTGCAGCAATTATTTGGATCTCAACTTCTATGTCATAACCGAGGCTTCAGTCAGCTGTTGTCATATAGGTTTTATAGACGTGACTTAATGGGAGCACAGATGGTGACAAGAGACGAGATGCAACATGAGCAACATGTGCACACACACATTAAGTACACAGACTAATAAACGTGTGCCTACCCAAGACAAGTAATATACACACACACACACCACAATTTCTCGAAGGCTGAACAGAGCTTACAGGAATACCATTTCACCAGCTGTTCACTAATGTTTTTAAAGAAGATAAAGCAAATGAAGTCTCTACACAAACCATCGCTGTCAGCAACATACACTCAAAACACATCTCATCGCACATACCTCACATAGTGACATCATCATGTTAACACTAGCGCTTAAACCCATTAGCAGCATTAAAAAAGATTCCGTTCAAGTTCCCCTCAATTAGGGATGTGTTTTTGTTGAGTAAAAAAAAAAATCCTCAAGAAGACTGACCTCAAAAAAGATGGGCTGTGTCCTCATTGCATATTTGACCTATTTTAGTTTTTGCAATGATTTTAACGTTGAGTAAAAAAAATTGCTTAATAACACAGCAAAAATGTATGATTGACAATGTTTTGATTGTTACTTCAACGGTTCGATGTTTAGGATTCATCTGGATTCAATAATTCATTCAGCCCAGCCCATAAGCAGTCTACAACAATAGCTTATTAAGAACAGAGCCCACTTATCCTCAGTGTAACTCAGCTCGATCCCATCTAATTCACACAAAGGCAAAATAATGTTTGAACACTTTCTAAATACTTACTGAACAATGATAAATGTTTGATAAGCTTGTCTTCGCTACCATGATTCAGCTATTATGAAACAGAGACATCGGATCTGTAGTGATTCAGTGTCCTCGTTTCTCTACTGGTTATACTTAAAATGCATTTTATCTTTGAGAGTGAATGTTTTGGTCAATCAGGTCCTGCATATGTTACTATGTGAAACCAAACTCTGGGATTATTCCGTCATAGTCAAATGTTGAACATTACATAGCTATAAATGCATACATCATGCCAAAACCTGAAAATGTTTGTGTTGTTAAGAACCCAAATTGACAAATAAGCAGTGGTGGAAAGTAACTAAATACTCAAGTACTGTACTGTAATGAATGAATGAAGATAAAGTATGCAGGATTTTTCTGAAAAACAATGTATAGACTTCAAATCATCACTTATGACCCACAAGAAGTTTGTGGTCCTGTATTTATCTGCAGACTGTCCCCTCTGCCTGTATTTTCTTCTTATTTTCTGTGTTCAAGATGTTTATGTCATCTGTAGGGACCCCTTGATGCATTAGTGTCTCATAATGTTAAACATAAACATATCTAATTTGCAGAATGAGTGCTTTTACTTTTGATACTATAGATTTTGATTAAAGTAAGCTCTAACTGGTTTTTATTTGTACTGACCTCACTTCTTATCGTGGTATCGGTACTTCGACTTCAGAGAAAGATCTGAGCACTTCTACCACTGCAGATAATCCAATCAAAACCAGACCTAAGCTGAGCTCATATCACTGAGTTCAACAAGGTTCATGTCAGCATCAATCTGAATGTGACTGAGAATCAGTGACCTCAGCATCACAGTTTTACACCAGGGGGGACAAACGGTTACAGTATCCATCACGAAATACTGCTGAGAGCGGACTTTGGGTGTGTTACAGTACAAGCAGCAGGTCAGCTGTGAGTGTGTGTGTGTGTTTTGTGGTTTTATACTGTAAGTGTGTTAGTGCATTCATGTTGATGGAAAAATGTTTGTGTGTGTGTGTGTCCTCCTGGTAGGGTGTGTCGGTCAGCTGTTAATGATGGTGTCATGTCAGGGAGTCTCCTTTCTCAGGAGAAAAGGCTGACTCATGGGCTAACTGGCTGGCCTACTTTTACTGGGACTGGAAACTGGATCACTGCGGGATACACACAAACACACACATGCAGGGGCCCAGTTACTGTGCAATACTTTGGACTTGCAAACCTTGCACAGATGCAGGGAACAAAAGTCACAGTTAAACCATGGATGACAGATGAAGATTCTTTGGGGAGCGTTGCACAGCTGGTTTGAACAAAGCACTGTAAGGTTTGTCAGCACCCCACATGAGGGGATATACTGTGTTTATTTGACTTTACTGAGGTTTACACAGCTACAAAGAGTCTTTTCAGCAATTACATCTTTGATCTCATGCTAGATTTTTGATCAATACACCCCAAGGTAGCGACAGCGAAGCTTCACTCAATCACCAAACTTGAAATGCGTTGCTTAATTTATTCCTTTAATTAATTATTGCTTTATTGCTTTGCTTGTGCACCCACATCCAGACTCCCAAAAGGCCAATGGATAAATAGAAACCTGACAAAAAGAGCTCAGAGAGATAGCGGATAATGATGCACCTGCTCAACAGAGGGCTGTAGACTGTTTTCAGACCTCAAAGCTAATTCTGTAATACGAGCATCAGTGTGATGTTTTGGCCCCAAAGAGCAACTCAGAATTACCTGCATCATTTAATTGTCTTCAAACTTGGAAGTCTGCTAAAAGTGTGCAAAAATAAAAAGACAATAAACATGCAAAGTATTTTCCTCCAAAGGAAACAAGACATATTCAGGGAAGTCCTAAAGCTGCACTATTCAAGATTTATGATTAGAAATGTATGATAATACAACATACAGTGATCTCTCAGGACACAACATGAAATACAAAACACACCATTCTCCATATGCACATTTGTCTTTTGGTTGACATTCATTTTTGGGGTTATGCACGGTTACTGGTAGGAAGTAATGGCTGGAGGTTTAGCTCCACTGTGTGTTCTTCTGTTCAAGTACAAACTGCGTGGAAAAAAACTATTGCAGTGTTACATACTACATGTGGTGTGTTTGCTGAATTCTAAACAATATTTGATGTGACATGCTGGGTTGTATTATTATTGATTATTACATGGCAGTCTAAAGTCTTAAAGTCTTATTTCTGAAGAACAGATCATTGCTATGGACGCATTTCTGATCATACACAATGAACCCCTTGTGGATGATTCAAGACACCAATGCGACCCACTTGCTGTGTAATATTCAAACCCGCTCTCATTCCGTAGTTGTAAAATACCGCCGCTTGCTCACTGATTTCCACGACAACACCGCCGTTGGGCAGTGTCAGCTAAGAATGCCACCGGACTGCATCAGTTTGACATGCCACTAGCCAACAATATAATCTAAGGACCTGGAAAGTCCATAAAAAGTGGGTGTGAGGGGTGGTGGATGGTTCCAAATATACCAGACTTTCACCAAGGAGGCTGGTGTTCGCTTCCTGTATGAATATAGAGCCAGACCACGGTGTTTTTTCTAAACCTAAACATGTTTTTGTTGCCTAACCCTAACCACATGCTTTTGTTTCCTTAAACCTAAACACTGGCATTGTTGAGACTGACTGTATGCATCTAATGAGCAGAAACCATACATTTCCTGTGAAAATGGAAGTGTATTTTGAAATTGACATGGCATCCCAGAGCATCAACAACAAATGTACCCAGGATACCTAGCATGTAATATGTAGACCTGAAAGTCCACTGACCAAGTTGGGCGTGAGAATGTGTTAACTATCGCATTCATCATACTAGGCCAAAACAAAATCCAGTGAGATCAACACATTAAAAACTAAGACTTTGGGTCTGAATAATTTAACACAGAAAGCTCAGCTCAAGGAGCATTTTTTGGCCATTTATCATCTACCTTCCTGTTAAATAATGATGAGACAATGTGGTAACCAGGTGTAAATCAGTGAGGGAAGTTAGTGTTGATACTTTGCTCACTGAGTCATGTCGAGGTGGATCTGGGAAATCCCAGCCCTGAGAAAGACCTCAGCAAAGTTCCTCTGCAATAAACAACAGAACAAGGCAGATAGGAAGTCTTGGATTTATGGAGGGGTGGGTGCCTGGGAATGCTGCAGAAGGGAGTGTTTCCATTGTCGTTATAAGTCAGTGATTTAGAAGAGAAACCCTTCAACTTTCACCAGATTGAATAAATTCAGTGTCACACTGGGACCTGGGCCTATTAAAACAAACTAATGTGCTTGTGTTGTGGGAGAACCCCCCAGAAATGCGCCTGCAATGCAATCTTGGGTTGATTCATTGCTAAAGAACCGCTGATTTAGAAATTGAAAGTGTCATATTTTGAAAATGTGTCTAACACCCCGGGATGCAAAAACATTCATACGCACACACAAACACACACATGGATAACAATGGTTTAGTGCAACATTTTCCTCCACATGTCCTCTGTAATTATGGACATAAATTGCAGAGCAGCTGTGAGACGGCCGCTCTTTTTTAGGGATGACAAGTGGAACACACATTAACACTCACACACAATGCACTTTACACGTATGTCCGTTCCAACCCGAAAGCCCATAACAACCGATTTCTACACACAACCGCTCACGCACGCTGACACACACTCATCAGGTGGCAGAGATAATGAGACGCTCTCCACTATGTAGCAGGTGAGCTCGCCTTAGGTGATCTGGGATGGAAAAGATTAGTGGAGGATAACAGGGTCGGAGAAAAAAAAGGGAAATAAAAGAACGCATGAATAAACAAACAAGTATGAAGGATTAACAAAGCAATAAATAGGCAGATGTAAGATTGCTATAACAACAAACACGGCTGATTTATTAGACTTTTAGGAGGGTCGTCGGATGATTCTTGAGCAGAAAACAATAACTGAATGGAGCGATGATGGATATGGAAGGATGGCTGATGGATAAATTGATAGATATTGTGATGAGATTATGCGCTTGTCTCTCTAAAGCAAAGAAACAGCAAAGATGGTTAACATATCTATAATGTAAGTGGATCTCTGATCAATAAATGTATGAATGGGGGAAAAAAAACAGGAAAGAGAGTAGGCTCGAGACGAAAAAAAAACTAAGTGTGGAACCACAGCACAACAGCGACTTTAAGTGGCAAAACTAACTATTGATTTATGAGACTGTTTGTTTGTTCATGAGTGACGCTGCTGACAAAGACAGTCAAACAATGCTCGTCTGAGCACTTGGTCCTCTGGAAATCATTACGGTGCTGAATCTGCTGATGCTATCCCATCGGACGGAGATAGAGAAAAATGTGAGAATGTAGTCTGCCAGACACAAAGGACAGAAAAGAAGGCAGTAAGAAAAGGGCAGAGGCAGAAAATGTAGTGCTGAGAACTGAGGGTAGGTGAAGATGAAATGAAAGCACAGAGAGGCGGAGGAGCAGGAAGAGATAGAGAGAGGAAGGAGGGGATGGAGAGACATCTGTTTTGTGTCAGGGACAGGTTACAGGCTGATAGCGGGGCTTAGAGAGAGAAAGGATGAATGAGACCGAGTAGCGGGAGACAAGAGGGGGGAAAAAAGGGACCGACTAGAGAGGAAAGAGAGTGCAAGGAGTGTGGAAAACATTACAGAGATAGAAGTGCCTAATTGGAGGAGACAGACATTATCATAAGCTGCAGAACTGTGAGGGCATGTCTCATATTCTTTCTCTCGCTGTGTGTGTGTATGGGTGTGTCTGTGCTGTAAGTGTAGGTGTTTGTGGATGTGTGTGTTCTCATGTGTGCGAGCTGGTTTTAGATATTGTTGTATCTCATTAGGGAGGATATTTCTGCACCCGATTTGTTTTATGTGCATGTGTGTGTTTGTGTGTGAGAGAGAGTGAGACGGAGATAAAAACAGACAGATAAGAGAAAGACTAAGAAAAGACTATCTACGAGGAGAAGAAACCATAATAAAAGATGAAAGGGAAAGTGCGATGTGGGAGCAATAAAAGACACCATGACACAGTGAGAGCTGGTTAGTATCAGGAAGCCGTAATAATACAAAGTCTCAGGGAGGCAGGAGGCTTGTATCAGAGGCTGTGTTTGTGGTTTTACTGTCCCATTTCCCTACAGAAATCTCCTGTCTCCAGTTTTGTCTTTTGCACTTTCCCTCCCAGACTGCTGAAAATGGAAATTCTGTGTCACAAAATCAAAGAAAATTTCAAAAAGGGTAGGAAAAAAAAAAGGTTTTCTGAGGACATCATTTGTCCGTCATGTTCCAATTATTAAGGACATATTCAGAAAGCCCTACCTTTTCTAAAGATAGCCCATTTTATACCTGTGATGTTTTAACGTGTCAAACACTTACCCTATAATCCCCCTCTATAAATTAACTGCATAAGATTGTCTGAAAACACAACCTTACCATTTTCATTTTTTAACTAAAGCGTGGCGGTGCAGCTGTGAAAATTAGGTTCCTTAAAACACAATAAGGGCCGAGGGACTCTGGCGAAGGCCCAGACACAGTAATTATGCTATTCTCCTCTGAGAGACAAGAAAGGAGGTCTCGCTAATGTAATCTCAATTTTATCTTCTTTGGGGGCGGGAGGCAATAAAAAGGAGAGAAACAGAAGGAAGGACTAAGAAAAAGAGGAGAAAGAACATCGACTAGAGGAAATGGAAAGACAGGGACTGCCATTTCAGACTCACAATAAAGGCAGGATAATATCAATCCCCAGTTATGGTGATGTCTTCTTATTCCCTAGTTCCTGTCGCAGCCTACATTTATATTAGAGTCACTGAAGCGATTCTCCTCTCCGCACAATGACTTATAGAGAGCATCAGATATACTAAATATACCCTCATCCCCTTGTGTCTGTTCTAGCTTAAATGTTACAATACTTTTACATCATTGGCACTGAGCTGATAGTCTCTCCTGCAGTGACTTGCAGAAAAGTAGTGACTTATGTATCTTATGGCACATAGAATATAGTAAAGGCAGCTTGTAACTGTTTGGAGCTGAAGCCAGAGTATGATTTGCAGTGTACCGTCCATCTGCACAGTGTGTGTATTGCTGATGGAGCTTGAGTACAAGTGATACTGTCTTTGCCAAAAATTTTAATTAGTCTGAAATAAGGAAGGGTGAAATAACACGTACTGAAAGTGGACTCTTGTGAGTAACATTTTCTGGACTTAATTAAAAAATGCAGATTAAGTGTTTGTGATTGTGTTTGTGCATGAGCATGCATATGCCATATGCATGTGAATCTGTGTATGAGCACAAAATGTTATGAAGAGCAGGATCCTCGCATATCTATGTCCCACAGTGTTGAATCTGATGTTTGCTTTGGTTATCTGAGTTTCTTCAACGTATATTTTAACAAGTGTGCTATGTCTATATTGTTAAATGATCTAAAACCAAAACAACATTCTGTACATATGGGATCCATTCCTGATTGTTTGCAAAGGAATTAATTTAATCTCTGACACAATAACACTCTCGCCATCAAAACAGAACACGTTCAAGCTCAGTTCATGGACTGCATACACTTGTAGCAAGGCCCGACCGGTCACGTGACCTTCTCTTTACGAAGACACACTGAAGTCTCACAGGCGCCTGATGGAACGAATGCTACTATTTCAGTCAACAGATCTGTCTTCATAGACGATGTAACAGCTTGCAATGCCCTCAAGCTATACATATGTAACTGTAACCAGAGGAATATTTTTGCACTTCAAGTCTTTTTTCTTCTGTTTTATGCACACAATTACAGTGATTGTGTGTTAGGCTCTGTAAGTCACTCAAAACTTAAGACTGTGCCTGACTGCATACTGTGTAGACCCAGACACAAGAGCTACTGTGCTGCTGCTATGCTGCTTTCGCTACTCAGGCTTTGTAGACATTAGCCTTTTTTACATAGAGATTGCACTATAGGGCTGCTACCAAGTCCCTTCTTTATACCTCCTTTGCATTTTTACACAGAGTCAACACAATGGCAGCATCAGAGCAGCCCTTCCAGAGTGTAATTTTAGATAGGATGCCGACATCGCAGAAGCAAAAACAATTGTATATTTATACATTGTGACAGATATCTAATACTCTATTGTTCTAAAACTGGGCCCAGTGAATGACCCTGACCCAGGAACCCACTGGTTGTTATTGGTTGTGAACATTAAAATGTGGTTACCATACTTATTGTTACTGTAATTTGAAGCACTATCTGGCACAAGAATTTGCCTGGGATAAACACAGTTCTATAAAATTGAATTGAAAAAGGCCTGACATGTAACAAAACAGTGTTGATCTCTATTGTGCCCAATAACATACGCGTCAGCAGTGCTTTATAAACATTAACAATGGCATAACATGGCAATAATAATCATTTCCCATCTCTGTTATATGGCAGTTGATCTCTCTCAGAAAGAAAGGTCTCTGAACTCATTGGTTTCCCATTTGCAGACAGCTTTGGCAGCTGGTCTTCCTCTTTGAGTTAGCTGCTAACTGCTACCTACTGCCTTATGAAATCTCCCTGCAGTGGGTCACACACATGATACATGGTCAAAACGTCACAGTCTAAGCAGACCTGTCCCTGAAGCAATGGGAGGTCTGGATGATAATAATGTTGCAGATAATCATAATGTAGCAGCAGACGGTCAGAAGTCAGTGTGACGACCTCAGAACTGGAGTAGTAGGCCCGTTTCCACCGCAGGAACTTCAGGGTAATTTTACGGGGCCGGGGCCGTTGGTGCGTGTCTCCATCGCAGGAACCACCCCCGAAGGACAGAGTTCCGGAACTTTTACAGGGGCTAAACAAGTCCCTGCCTAGGACTGGTACTCAGAACGGCCCAGAGAGACTCTTGGCTGGGACTTGGGGATTACTTGGTGTTGACTGGATATACTCAAGGCGGGATGTGACGTTACTATGGTTATCGTAGATTAGCTGGACTAACCGTTAGCTGTTAGCCGTTAGCGGTGTCTGTATTAACTCATTAGCTCAATATACGGTCCGTGAAAAAAATATTTTTTTCAGCGGATATCTTAGTTACAACATGATTGAGCTAGCAAAGCAGTTTTGTGTTGCTATGTGTGGTATTTATTCAGTTTTGGGAAATCAAGATGTCTAGAAAGCATCAGTAGTGGCTGCAGCTGACAGGGACAGCTAACAGCAGCAGCAAAGCTAACATCAGGACGTCATCTGTTAAAAGCCTCCCGTTGCTCAATCATGTTGTAACTAAGACATCCGCTGGAAAAAATATTTTTTTTCACGGACCGTTTATGAGTTATTGAGTTAATACAGACATCGCTAACGGCTAACAGCTAACTACATCCCTACGTCGCCCCGGTCAAAATGGTCGACCAACGATTACGTCACATCCAGAGCCCAGTAACTTTACAGGAATCTTCCTCCTACTCCGCTCTCTCAGTGGAGACAGGGCGGTTGAGAGGGCCGAGCAAAAGGACGTTCCTGTAGTAGTTCCTGCCCCCCAAATAGTACCAGGAACTTCTTCAGTGGAAATGGGCCTAATGTTACCACCTCTGCGCCTGGCTTAAAGGAAACCTACCTCTGCCCCCCGTGTCCATGATTGTACCTTTTATACAGAAAAGCGAGGCAGCATAGCAGCCTGAAATTCCCACCTTGAAGAGGCAGTGTTAAAGGGGCTATTGTGTAAGTCAAAGCAGTGCTTTCAGCTAAATGTTAATATTAGCATTACAGTGACAATGCTAACAAGCTGATGTTTTGCCGGGAACTGCCCATTGGTTCGACAGCCCATTGGTTCGACATCCCATTGTTCCGACCATATTAAACTCATTGTTCCGAAGTCCGTTCCGAATTAATCATGATGCCCTGTGGTTAAGGTCTGGTTAGGTTTAGGCACAAAAACCACTTGGTTAGGGTCAGGAAAAGATCATGGTGTGGGTTAAAATGAAAAAGAAAGTGACAAACACATAAGCCGTGAGCCTGCTCTGCCTCAAGCCAGTCGCGGCGTACCATACGCCCGCCGCGAGCCGTTCAGCAGGGTCCTAGCCTAGTCCTTTGTTGAGTTATGAGCATGTGTGTCTCTTGATATAAACCAACATTGTAACAGATTGGTAAGGGCTATCATCACAGTCCAAACTGCAATAGGTAATTTTGATTTGGCAGCAAGGATGAGAGGCTCTGGATTGCTTCTCACCTTGTGGATATGGGACTGAAAACAAGAGAGCCTGTTAAAAACCTTGGTGTTTTAAATGACTCCAACCTAAGTTTGAACAGTTATGTAGAAGCAATGACAAAATCAGCATTTTATCACCCTAAAAACATAGCCAAAGACAGGGACTGGGACCATATGACAGAACAAGACTTGGAAACACTGCTTTTAAACTAAGCAAAATTTAATACTGCAATGGACTTCTGGAAGGACTTAAAAAGACCATCAGGCACCTGCAACTTATTCAAAATTCTGCCAAAAGAGTCTGACCAAAACCAGAAGGATAGCCCACATCACTAGCCTGGTTACAACATCCTGATGAAGTGAACTCAATGTTCAGTTTCACTCTCTATATCAGCCTGGCACCGCTGCCGCCCCAAACACTTTCAGTGGGCGGGAGTACTCACCTTGACAGACAGACCCCTTCAGCCGAACAATGTAACAAAACACCGGGGTACATCTTCATCACCGACAAAGCTAGTTGATAAATCCAGCTTTTGCCAAATCCAGTCAGAAGAATGGCAAAAAAAATGTCTTTTTGTCCAAGAAACTCTGCAAGTGCATACTCTTGTTCTTGTTTAATTGTTTTTATTGACTCTATCTTGGCAATAACTTTACTTATTGCTGTGTGCAAGCTGCCTCCTGCATTTTACATAAACTACAACGCAGTCCCTGCTAATGTTGTCAACTATGGTGCAGATCCCTGATAAGCCCTGATTGGATTTTAATTTCTGAAAAGTGTTCGATTGATACAGAGAGTGAAACAGAATGTTGAGTTCATGTCATCAGGATGGTCTACCACCTCACCCCAGTTCTTAAAGGTCTACACTGGTTGCCAATAAGCCAAAGAACTGATTTTTAAGTCCTGTTACTTATTAATAAATCTCTACATGGAGCTGGCCATTAATGACTGACTGACATGGTCAAGCAATATAACCCTGCAAGACCTCTCAGATCACTGGGGAGTGGACTGCTGGTAGTGCCCAGGGCAAAATCTAAGTCATTATGCAGCACAGTGATGAAACCAATTGCTTGATGGTCTTGACATTGCCCCAGTCATTGGAGTTTTTAAATACAAACTTTTTTTTAATTTAAATTGTATTGTTTTAACTTAAAATTGTGTTTTTGTTGTGTTGTGTTATTGTGTTGTTTTGAATTCTCCATACAGCACCTTAAATCTACCTTTGTGTATGTAATGTGCTTTGAAATTATGTCTTGCCTTGCCCTGCTTTGCCAAAAAGAGAAAAAAGAAAAGAAAAATGAAGGAAGATGTCTGTTTCAGATTCAGTAGGAATGGCAAAAATCCATTCAGCCACTGTGGAGAATATCTACACACGAGAAAACTGCCTGCAAGTTTTAGGGCAGAAGTTTCAGAGTATAACATCAGTAGACTAAGAGCTAGGTGGGTGATTTCAACATACTGACCAATGAAACATTGAACCATGGGTAAAGACATTGCTGAGAACATAAAACCCTTTGAAAGGTCACCTTAATATTACATATTACTGCAAGAAGATATTGACTTGGGCAACATAGGACCCTGGGACCATGGATTTCCTCATGTAGCATGCTAGCATTTGCTAATTAACACTAATCACATGGTACCTCACAGCTGCAGCTAATGGAAATGTAATTACTTTTGCACATATGTGGTCATAAACCAAAGTATCTGACAAATTAATATTTTGACCTGATAATGGAGCTAGATAACAAGTAAGGGGTGATCAAAGTTAATACAATTCATCGGAGGGGAACATAAATGGCTGATCCAAATTTTGTGACAATCCATCTGACAATTCCAGAAACATTTCGCTACCAACCAAAAATGTTCCTAATGGTGTCACTAGGGAAACACAGGAGGGATTACCAAAGTCAGAGGGATTGATCGTCTGGGGTTCATGAACGTCTGTACGAAATTCATTGACTATGCATCAAATACTGTTTAGGCCGAAGTGATGGACCCGCAGACTAACATGGCCGTCCCTAAAGCCACACCACTACTGTCGCATGTCTAAAATCATTAAGAAAATTACAAAAAACACTAGCTCAAACTGAGATAACCAAACACACTCTTATCGACATTGGTGTGAAAATCTTGCCCTCTGAGCTGGGAAAGTCAAAGATATGGTCATATCAGTGTAACTGTGCACGTAGTTGTGCGTGCATTTGTGTTTATGCATCAGTTTGCTTGTGTGGCAGTGTGTGAGGATGCATCCAAGCATGCTTTATTATGTGTGTGCACATCACTCTGTGATTGTGTGCACAAGGAGATTAATCTGGGCACATCTACATTCGCCACAGACCCCGTGCTGTGTGTGTGGCGGGCTTAAGGAGTGCAGGCAATGCCATCAGAGATTTAACAAGAGAGGTTTTTGAGTCAGCAAACCTGAGGGGTTCTGACTCAACGCACGACTGGTGGGTGGTGTTTGTGTGCGCGCGTGATGTTTATGCATGTGTGTACAATTGGTGTGATGTCATGTGTGAAAGAGCCGCATGTTTGTGTCCAACATGTGAATACGTGAAAGGGCAAAAGACGATGTTGATGAGTATGGTGTGCAACTCAATGTGTAAAATGATGTCAGAGTTTCTCATCTTTCTCACTCCAGACTCACCGTGTACTGTAAGCTCTAACCCTAATCTGAGTTACATAAATAAAAACTTCAATTCAGATGATTTAATACAAATCTGATAGGAACCATATGTCCCCAGAAAGGTTCAGCTTATGATTATGATGTGCTGCCAAACTGTAATCATGAGCTAAACCCTTCCATAAATTCAAACTAAAGAACTTATCCCAACCTAAACTACAGGAAATTTGTATTATGTTGCAAATACAACTGTCATGTCATGTGAAGATGCCCTTGCAGGTTAACATTAAAAAAAAGGTTGTGCTTTTTGTTGAGTAAAATAGCCTCTGTTAGAGCATCACACGCATAGACAAGAGAAATCGGGGACAGATGAGAAAGAAGCAGACAGAGAGAAGCTATGGAACAAAAGGAAGAATCGACTTATGAAAGGATCACTGAACAAACTAACAAATGCACAGCAGAGAGAAAGCAGGAAAGACACTGCTAAAGAGGGAAAAGAGGTGAAAGAGGGGGTAAAGACACTGAGACCCAAAAAGACAAAGAAGAAACAACTAGGTTTTCACACAATGAATTTTCTTTGGTGTTTTGGTGCATATACAAAAGATATATATAGAATAGAAAAAAATGACAATGGAAATATTTTAAAAATATTTAAACAGAGATCCTAATCTAAAAAGATGTAACCCATGTAGACAGATGTGAAATTAATGCAACTTCTAGTGTCTATGAGAGGGGATATGAGTTCATGTCAGAGGGGGTCCCTGGCCTTGTTGATGAGGGCAGCTGCAGACGGGAAGAAGCATTTTTTTGTGGCTGAAGGATTTGGTCTTGATGGACCACAGCCTCCTGCCAGAGGGGAGCAGTTCAAACAGTTTGTGTCCAGGGTGGAAGGAGGTGGCTACAATCCTTTCCACCCGCCTCAGGGTCCTGGAGGCGTACAGGTCCTGTAGGGACAGCAGATTGTACCCAATCACCTTCCTGCAGAGCAAATAATACGCTGCAGTCTGCCCTTGTCCTTGGCTGTGGCAACAGCGTACCAGATGGTGATGGAGGGAATGAGGATGGACTCATTTCAACTGCCACTTGAAACCTAAGTGATGATGGAACCCTGCAAGCAACAGGATTCCACAGTGTTGACTGGGGAGTCATACGAGGTGATGGGGGCCTGTAAGGCTGCGTTCTTCTCAAAATCTACAACAGTCTCCCCTGTCTTCAGAGCATTTATCTTTGAGTTTTGTCTGCACCAGGTCACCAATCTCACACCTGTAGTTGGACTCATTCCCCCCATAGATGAGTCCTGTAAGGGTAGTGTCATCTGCAAACTTCAGAGGACTGCTGGACTGATGACTCAAGGTGTAGCTGTTGGTGTAGAGGGAGAGGAACAGAGGGGAATAGACACAGCCTTGAGAGGAACTGGTGCTGATCGCCGAGAGACAGTGACATGTTTCCCGATCTTCACGTGCTATTTCCTGTCTGACAGGAAGTCTTTGATCCACCTGCAGTTGGAGTCTGCAGTTGGCAGAGCTTGTCATGTAGCAGAAATGGGATGATGGTACTGAGGGCAGAGCTGAAGTCCATGAACAGGATCCTAGTGTAGGTGAGGAGTCCAGGTGCCGAAATGGAGAGCTATGTTGACTGCATCGTCTACAGACCTGTAAGAGTGGGTCAGTGAGGGTTTTGAGTTGAGAAATAACAAGACCCTTGAAAGACTTCCTAACCCCATGGGTCGGGGCAATGGGTTTGTAGTCATTAAGCCCTGTAGTCCTTGTTTTGTGGGGATGGGGATAATGGTGGGGGTCTTGAAGCAGGCTGGTACGTGGCATGTCTCCTGTGAGGTGTTGAAAATGTTGGTGAACACCGGAGACAGCTGGTCAGCGCAGTGCTTCAAGAGGAGGGGAGAGAAGAGGAAATATTCCCCAAAGCACTTGGCTCATATTTAGAAAGACAGACAAACAGTGGAGTCAGCCTGCCAACTCTACTTACCAAACTGATTCAGATTCACTGGCTGCTGCCGACTTCAATATGCTGCGCAGATCAAGCGTTCCTAAACATTTCAAGTCGGGAAAATTCAAAACGTATATTCTTGCCTTAGGATCTATTGTGGCACAGAATCCACCCTTCAACCTTTGACCATAGTTCCCAACAGCGACTCTCACTTCATCTGTTTTATTTTTAGTAGAAATGTGGGTCTTAAAATAAACCACATTAAACCCCCAGTATCCCAACAGTGTGGCTTTATGTGGGATGCATATTTTGATGCATCTATTGTAATAATGAGATACTACTACGCCTACAGTGAGAAACAGAAAGAGCATGATGACTTTTTTGAGTTATGTCACACCTCTTAGTTGCAACACAGCTGCAAAAAGCTCTATTGTTCAAAATATTCCCCAGGCTGTTTCTGCAATCTGTTGTTGTGACAATTGAACAATGGCAAAAAAAAGGCCTTCCCCTTTTCTCCAGTCTTGTGGCACGTTGCATAGACCGTCAATTCTTTTCAGCTGAAAAATGGAACTTGAAATAAGAAGAAATCCAATCATGCAGTTTCTTTATTCTCATTATTTTGTGCACTAACGTGAATGCGATTGTGTGCTCAGGTGATAAAAAAGAAACTTTACTACCGTGTTACGTTATTGAGTGGTACTGGGATTTCATAAGACGTAAAAAACAAAAATAAAGGTGGTGGAAAGGCCCCCCATACAATCACTGCTCGATCTCTCCCTGGACCACTCAAATAAAATGTACTAACAGTTATTACATACAAGGGGTTCATAAACAACAAGGCCGTAGCCATGGAGTCAACATTAGGGGGAATTAATTCAAAATTTGGAAACTTATTTGCTAATTTCATTTATCAGAAGCAAGTACAGCTATACAGTATACTCTACGAATATGACATAAATTAAATGTACTACTGTAATGTAATGTACTACTACTAATTGACTGACATTTCACTCAGACTTTTCACGTGGGCTATCCATAGACTGTTGAAATAATGGACGAAGCTACCATGGCGTCCCTCATTGGTTTGTGCATTTGTCCATTTTTAAGCCTTGAGTTCAGCATTTCAGCTGTCGCCATCTTGTTTTTTTTGGAGCCATACAGTTGTCATAAAGAGTAATTAGCTACAGAGACCAAAACTGTCACTTGACCATACTGTAAGTTTATTTCTGCTGCAAAGTTGGGCATTTTAACATGGGTGTCTCTGGGACTGACTGGCTTCTGGAGCCAGCCTCAAGTGGCATTTCAAGGGACTGCAGTGTCTGGCACTTCCGCGTTCGCGTTGGCTCAATTTTTCAGCCCTGAAGGTTGCCATTTGGAGCAATCTCACAAATAATGTAATAAAGACATTAACGTTGGTCGAATATACTTGTGAGCACCATTGTTGGTTGCTGGGTGAATATGTGGCTAATTAACTGCAGGTAATTTCAGTACGATAGCTGACGTTCTACATTTTGATTGGTTAGCACTCACAAATCAGCCATGTTCCACTCTATGCAATTACTGACACTTTTTATCAAAATAAGATTTATTTCCACAATTACAGCTCCAGTGCAAAATGATGTAGGCTAATAATATTAACATTAGCTTCTCAAGATTGTTTTGACTGAAGTGAAGCGTTATTATTGAAACACTGTTTCAATAATTAGTTTTACATCAACTGACGGTAACATTCACAGATGCAAAGCTAGCGAGAGGTATGTTCTCTGAATGCACGAGCTGTTCATTAGCTAACACATGCAATGTATGCTGGTTAGCGTCTGACAGATTTCAGCATAACATTGTAAGAAGATAACTATTCATAAAATTATCATTTACATAACACTTTACAAATCTATCACAGCTGACAATGATATAACCTTTTTTAACCAATATATAAGGGGGTTGAGCTTTTGAATAATTACTGCCTACATAATGCATACAGTATATATCTATGGCTCCATCCTTGCACTGAGGAAAGATTTGTGTGTTATGCTTAAACTCAGATTTAATAGATCACTTAAAAAATTCTCAGATTTCAGTGTCTAAGAAGATCTTTTGTGTCAAAACTAGATAAGCTGAAAATATAGTGCATTATGTTTATGAACTGGTTTTTATCCTTGTATAGAATACATGGACACTGTCCTCTTTTGATCATATTTTGATTTAATTGTACTGCATGTACATCATGTGAAAAAGCCTTCATCTTGAAACTCAGAGCTCACATGTGACCTGAGCAACTCTGTAAGGGTTCTCACCCACACAGAGTTTAAAGCCTGCGACTCTGCACCAGTCCATTAGAACTGAAGAAGCCTCTTGGATGAGAGGTGAAACGTCTTCAAGAAACTCAAGCAAGTCCAGTTGCCATGATACAGCACTTAAAATTACCATGACCTGGATGACTGAGAATCTTCACCAACACCTTCATCTTGATTTTTTTGAGTAAACAACTCTGTTTAAAAGGTAGTGATCAAATATTTTGTAAAACTAAATCCTCATTGTTATAAACTATGACAACGTTGGACCATGACTGGCTGACAAAACCAGCTTGTCTGATTGAAATAAGGAATGTCTAGTGAATGAAAACTATTCAGGTCTGTCACTTCAACTTCTGTCCATGGTATTTTTTAAGCAATTGCTTAGAGATAAGAGCCAAGTCAAAGTATACTGACTGCACAATGTGTTTACAAGAGAGACGAAAGTTAAGAGTTTCTGAGAGTTTCTCTCAAAGATACTGTTATCTGACATCATGTAAATAAGACTGTGCTGCAAAATTCCGCAGGGCATAATCTTTAGTATGTTTATACCCTATACAGATTACTGTATATTTAAATGATTTTGCATTACATAACTTTGAATGGCAACCCAGCATTAAATGTAAACTCCTCTGGTCACACCCAAAGTGATGCAATGAGGCAGGTGTTTTTAATCAGCTGTGAATGGTAAAAACACCTGTGTTGACATCACTGGGGTGGTGTGGTCTGTGGTCTGGTGTCTAAGCCTTCAGACAGCAGTGCAGTGGATGCTTCCTGCCAGATGTGAGTCAATGATAAATCTCATTTAAAATACATAAAAACACCTAGTGTATGTTTGCGTTGTTAAACATATGTGAAATATTTATTCATACCCACAGCTGATACCATTTTAGCTTAGGCACTGAAAATACTTGACATTTTGGCTGTAGCAGAGAGAGAAATATTTTACAATGGGGGGGGGGGGGGTGATCACAATGGTTGTGTGCCTTCCCTGTTTTTTTTCCAGAGGATTGGAAAACACAGAGGCAGACATCTTTCAAGGGTGAAAGTGTCCGAATAATAGATTTCCGGAGAAGCAATACCTTTAGATTTAACTGTGAAAATGTCAGCTTTAAAGTGTTTTATGGTATGTTTGGGGTTGATTGTTGATTTCTCCTTGCCAGACTCATAAAAAAAGAAGAAAAAAATTCCAGTGCACTGCATCAATTTTCATGTTGTGACTAACAGCTTGATGAGTGAACACCACTGCCACACTCCACCCTGATGAAGTTTAGCTGGTTTGAATGAGGATGACAGATCACACTGACACCACCCTTTTGTGCCCAACCACTGGTTTTGAATTTCTCCATGCTGCCGCCAAGTGTATCATAACTATACAAGAGTCTGATGAAACTTTAACATGGATGAAGTCAGTTAAGCCCATTGCTGCGATATTATCTGTTTATTTAACGAGGAGGCATTTGAATTAGACTGGGCAGAGATCACTTGTACATATTGGCAGGAGAGGGATATGTACAGACAGGGACACACTGAAGTAAATACTTGAATGACACCTGAAGCACGAGGCCCAAGAAAAGTCATGTATATCAGTTGTTTCTCTACACAGTATCATTCAGCATTATAAAACCTGAGAACCTATTTGGTGAAGCTCACTGCTGTTAGTTGGCAGGGAACTCTAGACTGAGGCCATAGTAGATTCTTCTCTCTTTTAGTTACAGTACACACCCTCTCTGTTCTCAAGTCTTCAAATACCAAAGCTTTGTCACGCCTCCTTGGCATCTCATACTGATGCACAGGGCATCATTGCCTCTGTATGTGATGCACAGCTGTCTCCTGAGTAAAGCACACTGTTAAACATGGTTAACATTGTCAAATGGTCTCAGTTAGCTTTAGGCAACAAAACTACTTTGTTAGGTTTTGAAAAAACATCATGGTCTTGGTTAAAATGAGTCCACACACTCACTCCAACCTCATCACATACTGACGTTTGGTCATGGACTTTCCACGTCCAGATATGATGTGCAAGGTACCCTGGATGCGTTGGTTGTTGACGTTCTGGGACACCATGTCAAGTTCTGCCTGTTACATGCACTGTCTTCTTTCAAAATGAACTTCCATTTTCACATGAAATTTACCGTTTACATACCGTCTGTTTCAAAATAAACACACAACATTGGTACAACACTGCAAACTGATGTTTTGACATTTTTTTTCCTTCAACAAAAAATGGACGTGGTTGGGTTTAGGCAACAAAAACACATGGTTAGGTTTAGAAAAAAAGAAAAATCATGAATAACATAATGCTCTGTTAAAGCAACATTTACTTTTGGTTTTATATGAAATGTACCTATGTAAGTTACATAAGGTTACGTTAGAACATTGTTGACTTATGATTTCACATGGGACACAAAAGGGTGAAAGTCTATGTTTGTTTGACCTATCCATCTCCCACCCTGGGTGGAGTTTATCACTCCTAATGATACATCAGTTGCTGTTATCGTCAAATATTGCTGCAAATGGATTTACA
Source organism: Epinephelus moara (assembly GCF_006386435.1). NCBI lineage: Eukaryota > Metazoa > Chordata > Actinopteri > Perciformes > Serranidae > Epinephelus > Epinephelus moara. The sequence continues at coordinate 23,812,264 of NC_065512.1, forward strand.
TTTGAGTTAGTTGAAAGCCTAATGTGTTCCATGAAGATGCTAAAGGGTGCCTTTGGCGTCTGTCTCTTATGCCACAGGAGCGTAGCAAAACATCTGCATTTGACGACCTGAGAATGAGAAAGGGCTAGAAGTCACTGAAGATGATTGCATGTATCCCGTCCTGCTGCTGTAAAGACTCACTATAGCTTATGAAATATGTAATATCCGCAACTGAAAATATATCCATTATTGACTTCTACTGGAGAAACATTTGTTAAAAAATACAGAGCCCACCTGTTTTCAGGAAACTACTGGGCCTTTAAAAAATATGAAATTCATGACTGTGTGGTTTGGCAACATGTCAGCTGAGGACAGGAGACAGCTGGACAAAGTGGTGTGTACTGCATCCAGAATTATTGTCTGTCATCTCCCACCCTGAGCAGAAATCTATAAGACTAGAATGCAAAAGAAGGGCCTAAAAGTTTTAAAAGACCCCTCTCAGCTGGTTAACAACCTTTTAAAGTTCCTTCCTTCTCGCAAAAAGATTAAGAAGCATTAAGACCAGAGCATGCATGTTCCAAAACAGCACATATCCCGAAGCTGTTCGCCTCTTTCACATTACAAACACAGCACGACAGGCAACTCGGCAGGTTAAATAATTGCGCAATAGGCAGATGTTTTTAATGCACTTGAAGCCATTTATCTGGTGGGTTGTTTGATGCTGCTGCTAATTTCCCAACAGGTGCTTGTGTTCTGTCTGTGGTGCTCTTATGTGTTGGGATTTATTTTGCCCATTAGTTTTATGTTTTCATGATTATTTTATGGGGATCGGTATTACCTATCTGCTTTTTTGTTGTTGTTTTACTTTGTTTAATGAAGTATGGGCTTTATGAGCGACTGGCTTTTCTCTGTTCTTGTTTAGAAGAGCTCACCAAGACAAATTCCAACCAATCCTGTTGATGCGCCAATAAAGTATTGAATCTCCAATCTTGTTTTTAAAGATTTATGTCTTCAATGGGAATCAATAGATTTGGGGCTGAGACAGAGAAGTCGCAGAGCTTTTGTGCCAAAATGTATCCGGTCATTTGAAAGGGTTTTGTAACGGACAACAATGTTTTCTTGTTGATAGGAGCAAGAGATCAAAAATGTTTTTATGTATAATTTTGCAGGAAAATTACTCACAGCCTATTTTGTTGTTTGGCCGACCACACACACACCGGAGGCACATTCCAACATGTCTTTATCAGTAAGAAACAGGTGTGCTTAAAGCTTAAATCTCAAGAGAGAAAAAAAGGGCTGACCTACATATGTTTAATGATAGCAAAAGCATGACCTCACTCCCGCCACTCCCTTCATCTCTCTATTGTCCCTCTCTCTTTTTCCCATTCCCATTTTCTCTCACTAGCTCCGTCCTTTCCCCCGCTCCACCCTTCATCCCCTTTATCTCTTCTCACCCACTCCTGGCTGCCTCGCCCTCGCTCATTACCACCATTTTCCTCCCAACGGAGTGACTCAGCATTTTCTCCACCGTTGTCTCCCTCACTTATGTGTTTCTCACTCAGGCCATCACTCTCTTTCCCTCTCGGCGGAGAAGTCTCCCCTCTGACACATTGTCTCTGGTGTGACCATAATTAAGTACGATATTGCTAAAGCATGTTTGGCAAAGTTTACAGTGTTTGATGATGACATGATAACTAAGAATGTAAGAAAAAAAGACATGAAAGAATATTAATGATAAGATTAGATCTAGTTTAACAATTTCGCTCAGACTCTGCAGGTCTTGAAATACTTCTTTCTTTTTTCAAGACCAGCCTAACACAGGGAAGATACACCTGGTACCACAACCAGGTACTTGAGCTTGAGACCAAAAGGGTAACTACCAACACCATGCCACTCAAACCCCAGGATAAGTTCCATAGGCCTGCATTGTTCATCCAGGAGGGAGAAAAACAAGAAGCAAGCCTCTTGTCTACGAATTCAAGCCTGCTACATGGAGCCAGGGACTGGGAAATTCATGCTGACTTGGGCCAGCGTCTTATAGTTCCGCCCAAGATAGCGGCAACCAACTTACGACCAGACCTGGTCCTCTGGTTAAAGTCCTGTTAGCGCACATTCCTCATAGAACTAACTGTCCCTTGGGAGAATACCAAGGAGGAGGTGTCTGAACGTAAGAGATTGCGCTATGCTGACCTTGTAAGTGAAGCGGCGACTAGAGGCTGGAAAGTTGAGGTGCGACCGATCGAGGTGGGCTGCAGGGGCTTCGTCGCTAGATCCACAACTAGGCTTCTCAAGGAAATCGGGATAAATGGGCAGGCCCAGAGGAAAGTAGTCAAGGATCTGGCCGATAAAGCTGAGAGAAGCAGTCATTGGCTGTGGCTGAAGAGAAAGCATACTGTATGGCCCACAAGGTAACCACGGTGGAGCCAACCCTCTGACACACACAGGCCTGATCAGCATGTGGTGGGCCTGCCTCAATGGAGGGTCTTGTGATAAAGGCCGAAACACCCGATGATGTTGAGTTTCACAACTGATGATGTGTCGGGGGGGTGGTTCTGCCGGGTGCTCACGGCCGAAACACCTATGCTTTAGAATTAAGTGCGCTGAAACTCAAGGATTGTAACACCAAGTCCTAACCGATGAATCTGTGTATCAGTGTATTTGTCCTTCTTCATCTGCACTACTCTCCACAGCTGCGGCCACATCCTACCTAAATTAGAGTAGGTAGTGTACAGTGAACCAACTTTAATAAAAAAAAAAAAAATCCCATTAGGGCTTCTTTGGTGACCTCTTGTCTCCTATTTTCTATTAATATTTATTCATAGAATTAATAAATAAATATCACTGACTGAATATTGCCCTTTACACTTCAATTACCAACTTCTCATGTCTACAACAGCTTTTACTGCGGTTTGTGAATATGAATGAAATTAAATGTGACAGTGGAAGTTATTGGAAAAAAAAATCAAACTATTTTTTAACTTTTTTTTCATGTACATATCCATCCATCCATCCATCCATCCATCCATCCATCCATCCATCCATCTTCTAACCGCATATCCGCTTGAGGGTCGCGGGGGGGCTGGAGCCTATCCCAGCTGACACTGGCCGAGAGGCAGGGTACACCCTGGACAGGTCACCAGAATATCACAGGGCTGACACATAGAGACAGACAACCATTCACACTCACATTCACACCTATGGACAATTTAGAGTCACCAATTAACCTGCATGTCTTTGGACTGTGGGAGGAAGCTGGAGTACCCGGAGAAAACCCACGCTGACACGGGGAGAATATGCAAACTCCGCACAGATGGGCTCCTGCACCTGGGATCGAACCAGGAAGCCTCTTGCTGTGAGGTGACAGTGCTAACCACCACACCACCGTGCCGCCCTCATGTACATACGTGAGACCAATATAGTTTACTTTTTTAATCATAATTTCCAATAATACTGGCAAATCAGCATGAAGGTATTGAGAAATACACTGGTCTTATGTTATTTAAACAGTATTACACTGATGATCCCTGAGTCAGCCCCCAGCTATTAAAAGGAGGGCTGGGAGGTGAGCTGACCTTCCACCTACTGCCAACATCAGGTGAACCTGAGTAAAAAGACACTGCTGGGTCCAAAGTGAATAATGTTGAATATCCAACTTTAGACTAACATCACCACAGTGCGGCAGCCACGGCTGGCTTGAGCGCAGTGATCAGTGCATCTGTTGCACTGCGCTGCTCTGCCTCGTCTGTCCATATGCTGTCAGTGTCAACTATAAATGTGTTTTTCACTATGTCCAAAAATGGATATGTTACCTGCATAAACTGTAGTGTGAGTGCATGTGAAAGGTGACAATATTGGGTAAGTCTGTTTATGGCCAATGTGTGAGTTGGCAGCTGTACCAAGTTACATGCACCGGTGAAAGCAGAGCTGAGAATTATGCGCACAGCTCAAATTTTACATGCATTACTGTGCGTGGTATTTCGACATGCTATGACTTATTTTGCTGCCTCTATGGCTGTGTAAGTTTTCACCAAATTATTGCATTTTGTTCTGTCTTGACTGTGGTATTTGAGTTTTATTTTATTAACTAAGTTGCTTCTTATGACTCTGTACAATCTATAGTGTAGCAGGAGGTGCTTTGTCTCTACATCCAGGTCCTGACATTTAATTTTTATCTGGAGGTCCCTGATATTCTCCTTATTTGCAGTAGAAGCCCAGATCTGACAGAATATTTGCAGATGATGCCTTCATCTCTGTCTTTCACAACTTCGGGGCCCTCTCCTACTTTCCAACCATCATTCTTTCTCTGTCTGTATCCCTCCCTTCCAACACTCAGATTAATCACTCATGTTTCTCAGTCTCTTCTTTCAATCCCTGCAGACTCCCACATCTGGATACAAGAAAAACAAACCAGTATGCTTGCTGCAGACTGGATGCCTCATTCCCTCATGCCTCTTGCATCTTTCCAGAACATCAAAGAAGTGCCTCTGTGCAGTGGACTCCATTTTCTCACTGGATTTCAGCTTCTCTCTCTCTGTTTTCCCCCTCAACGTCTCTTGCCTCTGTGACTGTTTTCCCCCTCTCAGGCTCTCATCATTTCTGTCCCTTCTTTGCTTCATCATCCCTTTCTCTTTTTAGAGCCAGAGGCCCTCTCTCCATCCCGAGCTGTCTCTCTTCATCTCTCTCCTCCCTCCTCACATCAATATCCCTCAATCTCTCCTTCTCCCCGTAAACAGAGTGACCCTTCAGTTTGCTGTCGCCTCTCCGCCTCCAGACTCCTCGCCATCTCTCTCACTCTCCCTCTCCTGTGGGTAAACATGACCCATGCTTCGATCATCCTCTTGTCATTTTGTCATTATTATGCCCCCTGAACCCCTCTCCATCTCTCTTCATGCCCCTTCTCCTCTCTGGCTCACTCTCCCCCTCTCTCTCTCATCTCTCGGTTCATCTTACTCTCCTCTTCTCATCTCTCCCGTGATGACAAATACTTCTATCAGTCTTTGGCCATCTTTCAAGAGCGCCGCCTCCCCTTCTTGCTCCTTCAGTCTTTTGTGTCATCTCTCTTTCTCCTTCAAGATGAGATGTCCCTCTCCAAACATCCATCCCTTCTCTCTGCCCTTTCATTACCCCTATACAGAATGAACCACACAGCTACACTACATGACTAAAAGTAAATGGACACCCAAGTGTTACACTCATACAGTATGTGCTTCTTGAACAGCTCATTCCAAAACAATGGGCAAGAATGTGCTGCTTCAAAAGCCTTCACTCTTCTGGGACAACACATCCCCCTCCAACCTCGTCACATATTGACGTTTGGTCATGGACTTTCCACGTCAAGATACGACGTGCAAGGTACCCTGGGTGCGTTGGTTGTTGACGTTCTAGGACGCCGTGTGAAGTGCTGCCTGTTACATGCATTGTCTTCTTTCAAAATACAGTTTCTTTTTTACAGGAAGTTTAACGTTTACATACTCTTTCAGAATAAACATACTACGTAGTAAAACACTGCAAATTGATGTTTTCTTTCTTTCAATAACTAACACACATGGTTGGGTCTGGGAAACAAAAGCGCGTGGTTGGGTTTAGGAAAAAAGAACAGGGTTTGGCTTTATAATTATACAGGGCACAAACACCACTCTCTCAGGTGAAAGTTGCTGTTTGTTGGACCCATCCACCACCACTCCCGGTCACACTTTCGCCGCCTTAACTTTCGTCCTTGTCCCGCTGCGTTTTCCCCTGACGCCGCCAGGGGCTGTTGTAACGGCAACCGGCAGTGTATCATGCTGATGTTAAAGGACAATCTTTTTCCGTTGGTTTCTGACAATGCAAGTCACTGCCCAAGTGCCCAATTCGACGACTTCAGAGTGAGACAGGGCACTCTGGGAAGGCTTTCCATTTTTGGGACCTGGGTGAGATTTAGTCTCATTCAGCCATGTGTCCATATACTTTAGACATGTGTAGTGAATCTTTGTATTGTCGTCTTTGTCCCAATGCGTTTCCCCCTGATGCCGCTTGGCGGCGTCAAACTATAACAGCAACCGGCTGCGTGTCATGCCGACGTTAAAGGACGCCTTTTTTTGTTGGTTCCTGACGCCGCAAGTCACAGCCCAAGCGCCGGATATTAACAACTTCGGAGTGAGACCAGGCTCTCTGGGAGGGCTTTCCGTTTTTGGGACCTGGTTGCAAAGATTTACTCCAATTCAGCCACGTGTCCATATATTGTATAGTGAATCTTAGTATTGTTTTCATTGTAGCTGTGAGACTTCTGCCTCTCTTTTCCTCAGACCTACTTCTTGCTTCTCTATATGCTATTCTCTTGTCACTGTTCTTTTTTTATGGGACAGGATCACTAAAGTTTCTTTCTGCCTTTAGAGAGATAAACTTTCTCTGCCTGTCTCTCTAAAAGCATCGTCTTCTCCCTGCTGCCATTCTACTTTTTTTTTAATACAGACTTTTTCTTCTCCACCCCTTGAGTCAGACCCTTAAGGTTCTGATCAGCGTCTTGCAATTATTTTCTCTCACTCACTCATACTTCAGCCTGTCTCCTCCTATTTTCTTCCCCAATCATTACAGTATGAGTGTTTTTCTCAGTTCCACCACCTGTTCATCTCTCTGTCAATATCCCTCTCATACAGTATGAAACAGTATGACAAGAATAATTTTGCGCCATCCTTTCCTCCCTCCTGTTCTCTCTCTCTCTCCTGCGACTCCTCTACCAGAGAAAAAAGACAGTTTTTGTTCAATTTGTCATCAGCCAGTCTGTATCATGTTGGTCACACCTCAAGCACTTCTCCTATTGCTATGCCCCCATTCTCCATCCTCCATTCCCACTTTATTCGTTCATCACACGTTACCCCTCCGTCCTTCACTGACCATCGCACCATGTTTCCATTATTCATTTCTGCTCTGCGGCCTATCCCTCTGCTCCTCACCAGCCTGGACCCTGTCATGATGAGTTATAGAGGGAATATCTAGTCCTATGGTTGTGAATGCCTTAAACTGGTTTCAGCTGTATTTTACATATTGTTGGCACAAAACAATTTGTCAGGTATTGGGTGATTTTGCTCTTAGCAATATGCTTTTTGTTCGTTTTTTATATCATTTTCTGTCATACTCAGTTGTTGGCCTGTTTGGGAGGCAACTTCCCCCTCTTAAGGTAACATTAAAATGTATTTTTGCAGTAAAGAATTTGCTTACACCTAAAAAGGGATGTCCGTTTCAGTTAATTTTGCTTTCGATCGCCTGATACCCATGAACTGATGCTTCAGCCATGCTTTTTTTTAATTTTATTTTATGTTGGCTTTACTGTCAGACAGCCAGCTAGCCGCGTTAGGGGCCGTACACATGCCGCATCTCTAACCGCCTGGGATATGCGAGGTCTGGCTTCGGGCGCTACTCTTGTGCCCAATCTGTGCCAACTTTCAAGGGCGCGGAGGCAGGTTGCGTCTTAGGTCGCTAAGTGACCATAACCAGCACTGCATCTGAGTGCAGAGCTGATCTTCTTCCAGGCGTTGTTGTGTAAGTGTGTATTAGACCGAAATATTTTCTGTGGGACAGATGTACAGCTCTGGTAGCCTTGCAATAAAATGATCTCCTTCTCCCTCATATTTATCACAGACTGATATTTACAGAAGAAGGGCAAGATATCTGTCAGCTGTGATTGGTTGTTCCTTGTCACATGACATGTGGTGCGCCCTGCTGAGTTCCAAAAGTTGACTTCGGTTTATCTCAGGGCGCAGCCATTGCGCCTTGAAAAACAGACACTTGGGAATACGTGTGCGCCGCTAAGACGTCACTCTGGCATTTGAGCGTGCCTGCAGAGCGTCTACATTGAAAACTGGGAATTAAAGGGCGTTAAAAAAACATGCGGCATGTGTACGGCCGCTTAACATGTGGAAACACAGTGCCTACTGCCCACCCTCTGGTCTCTACTGGTTAGCTAATGTTAGCCTAGTCTGCTCTGCACTGTTCCCTACCTGGATCGGGTGGAAGCTAGCTAGCGGTGGCGCTCATTCACCAATTACAACTGGTAACACTGTCCTGACCCAATGGCGTTGCTATGGAAGCATGGTGGCCACCACCTTGCCACCATATACTTTTGTTGCCTAAACCTAAGGAAATAAACCTAAAAAGGATGAGTTTTATCTACGTTGTAGGTGAAAAATACATGTAATGAGCAGAAACTATAAATTACCACTAAAATTGAAAAAATATTTTGAAAAGACACAATACATGTAACAAGGTGTCAATTGAGATGCTGTCCGTGAATGTCCAAAACAGATGCAGGAGGCCACCTAGTGCGTCACATTTTGACATATAGGTCCACTTACAAAGCAGCAGTATGTGACGAGTTGGGATTCGAACGAGTAGGCTTAACTGGTCAAAAATATTCTTAGCAGTTAACTGATTGGTAGTTAACTATTGACATTTTTAATCTGAAATACAGGGAATCCGCTTATGGTGCTTATAGTATCAAATGCTAAAATGGATCAAAAATCTTGGGACAGAATCATTCCTATACAAATGCTGTTTAAATAATTGCTTATAGTAATCAAGTAGTCTGCTTACAATGTTCATTGTGGGTCTTTTCAGACATGACAACATGTGGAAAACACTTTAAAACTATGGGAACTTTTTAACTTTACTCCATTGTCTCGTTGTAAACCATCTGCTTCCAGCTGGCTACTTCAGGCTGGTGCTGCGTGCTCATAGAAATCACGACAGAAAAGAGAAAGTCATCTTCTCTCAATAAAAAAGGGAGTCTCCTCGAAGCTCATGACAAACTGCCAAAAAAGATCGAATGAGATGCAGCAGCGAAACTTGGTATTCCTCAGGCTACCTTGTGTAGTCTACCCAAACAACGAGAAACAGTCCTGGCTACTAGGGATGAAGACAGAAAACAAATGTGCACGTGGAGAGCACCTGTGGTTGAAGCCGCCTTTGTCAAGTGGATTAATAATGCCTGTTCATGTAATGAAACAGCTGTACTGTATTTTGAAACAGTCAATAAAATTTAGTAAATAACGAAGCTGTCTGTTTGATTGCTTATGAGAAAATAAATTTGTTATAATAATTATCCGCTTATAGGGATCAAATTGAGCCAGACAGATGTGATCACTGTGAGGTTTCCACTGTACAACCTCTATTAGATGCCCAGATTAGATTACTGTAAAATTGTAATCTGTTTTGCCTTTTCCTCCTGCAGCTACTTTCAGTTCCTCCTCTTTGTTTAATTTCTATAATTAAAATTTATTCTGTCTTCCTAAGGTGAGCTTGTGTTTCCTTAATGATAATAAGTGTCACACATTTCCGAGTATTACTACACGTATTTCCTGAGGTGAATTCCCAAGGTGGCATAGCTGGCCAATAATTTCATTCTTGCTCTGCCATATTTTCAGAGTTAAAACATGGAAAGCCACATGGATTTTGTTTTTATCCATTTTAAACAATAAAGAGCAGTGATGATTATGGCTTTTCATGTTTTGTTTTGCTTTTCATCTTCAAACTTGTGCCTAGAGTGCCTTAAAATTGCAGCATGATCGCACTCAGTGATCCTGAGAGATCCACCAACCATGTGGCATTTTTTGACCTAATTTATGTCAGACTCGAGCCAGTGCCTCAACAAAGGAAGTCTAGGATGATAAAATGAAAACCTCTTTAAACTATTGCGTCCTATTTAGTGGTTTTGTAACCACAAAGTGTGATGAGTGAGCATACGCAGGCCATACGTGTAGTTTTCAGAAGGCCTATCACACACGGTGACTAACATCACTGTGGCATCTGCAGTCTGAGTTGAAATAGACTCATGCGAGAGTGTGTGTGCTTGTGTGTGTGTATGTAGGTCGAGGTGTCAGATGTAGGAGTGGAGCTCACTTTGAAAATATGTAATTCTCCGAAATTACACACACCGCTCCGACGCGGCCCACTAACCGGGAGTAATTTAGCATTTTGCTGCAGTTGTTCTTTTTTTTCACCCCTGAATCAAAGCGTGCCTCGGCATCAAAACGCCTGGAAGCTGTTGCTCTCGAGGGCTAAACTGAAAAACAGATGAGAGTGTTTGAGCCAAATTCTGTCAGTTTAAGAGGACAGGAAGAGAGATTAAGTCCCTGTATGTGTGATTTGTGTGTGTGTGTGTGTGTGTGTGTGTGTGTGTGTGTGTGTGTGTGTAATAGGCTACAATTGTCCCATTAGTCTAGTTATCTAGCTATCTGTTCTTCATCAAACCCCACCTCACTAAACACTTCCTGTCAGCAAAGAGGGGCTGAATGTTAAAGCTTGTGGGGGGGTGGTATGTCGGCTTGTGACTACCAATGTGATCAAGTTTATTTGTGTGTCGGTGTGTGTAGCAATGACTAAAAGTGTTCTGTTGGTTACTATCAGGTACATCTACATTAGTGAGCAAATGTATTTGGAGGGTGCGCATGTGCATATTGTTAGGTTTTGTATTTTGATTTTGTGTGCACAGGAGTGTACGTGAGTGTGTGCCGACTTGCCAGTCCCTGCCTGAAGCTCTGTCCCCTGTAAGGGGTAATTTTGACCATATGGTACACAACATGACAAATAGTTACACCACAGACACTGTGGCACACTAAATGCACGAATGCACAAAAACACAACACGGTCTGGTGCAGCACAGCCCCCCCACAGGTCTTAGGGATCAGAGTAAGATCTACATTTAGATACAAAAGCAAAGTACAGACATGCAGAGATTGAGAGAGGCTTAGAGTCAGTTAGTGTTAGTGTATTGGTGTGTGTGTGTCTGTGCGTGTGCGTAGTGAAAGTTCCCCAGCAGAGACAACATTTCATCCCCTGGAGCCTATCTCACACTGTAACAATTTGGCCCAGTGCTGCTGGAAACACACACACATATAATCTCACAAACTAATACGTACACGCACAAAAATCTGCCTCCACTGCACTGACATTCATGTTATAAATAAGCGTACGGCTACGCATGCAAATACTTTCTCCTCTCTGTACTGTGTCCTTACACATAACGACATATCCTGCACACACACTCACACACACACACAAATCCAACTGGCACTAATAGCAGCATAAACACCTCGGTCCTGTTCTCTAAAAGCCTCATTCATTGACAAACCTGACACTCTCTCTCTCCATCGCACATTTCCCGTGCTTCCTAATGTAATAGTGTTGTAATGGTGCTTTGCCACAGCAATTTGTTGTGGAAGGTGAGGCCAAGTGTATTAACCAGAAGGAGAAACAGATATATGGGCAAACAGATTGATTGATGGAGTAATATCAGTCTTGGACAGGTTAGTAAGGGAAGTCAGAGAATTACAAAGTGGATGGATGTAAGTTGATTATATTGTATTCTGCAGAAACCTCTGTGAAATCTTCCCCTCCTGAATGCATCAGCTTTTTTAACATTGTGCTGTGTATTTCTCATTTAGTTTCCTGGTCATGTGGCCCCGGGCCTTTCATCCCACTGCAGACAATGTTAGCTTTAATTCTGAGGAAATTATAAATGGCATAAAAGGGCAAAGAGTGCGCACAGTGTTGGGCATGAGCTGTAGATTGTAATGGTATGTGATGGTTTTACCACAGAGGTCAGTTGTGGTTTAAAGAAAACCTCAGCCAAACGGAACAGTAAAATGGCTACCGAGTGGCCACAGAGACTCTGCTCTCGTTTACACCTATATAAATAGCATTTCTTTTTCTTTCCTCCCCACACTTCCACAGTCAACAAACAGCTACTGTGTTTGTAGGTCTCCAATTATCTTGTGAATCTTCTCACTGCAACACGGCCGTGGGTAAAAAAGGCACAGCATGCGCTCTCGAGGTGGAGAGGCTGCTAGGTGAGTTAAAGGGACTAATTCACCATTTCATTTTCTATTACAGAGTTAGATGTGTTAAGCTCCATACATAATGTATGTCCAACCAGTGGGACGTGCCCGAAACACTTCTAATGGGAGGTGCCCAGGAGGCATCCTGATCAGATGCCCAAACCAACTCAACTGACCCCTTTCGGCGCAAAGGAGCAGCAGCTCTCCGAGCTCCCTCCGGATGCCCGAGCTCCTCACTCTATCTCTTAGACTGAACCCAGCTCCCCCTTGGATTATACTAATTTCGGTCGGGTTAATTTAGGTTAATCTGGAACTCAAAAGCCCGTAGGTGTGAATGTGAGCGTCTCTATGTATTAGCCCTGTGAAAGTCGGGGACCTGTCCAGGGAGTACTCCACCTCTCGCCCAAATCAGCTGGGACAGTACACCCTCGACTCTTAACAGGACAACTGGTTATGAACAAAGAATAAGTAAAACCAACAAAGTGTTTTGTTGCATTTGTGTTTATGTAAGACTCTAAAAAACAATATAATGTGTTGAAAGTGTTAAAGTGTTTGTATTTTTGAATTTTGGACTGAGCCAGGCGGGTTAGCTGTCTCTTGCTACCAATAAGCTAAGCTATGCTAATTGTTTCCCAGCCATAGTTCCAGCTTTCACAATTATGATGCATTTTTGCAATAAAAATAAAAGTTAGTCCCCCACTGGGTACATTCCCATGAACACCCACTCAAGCTGGAGGCACTTGGAAAGTCCAGAAAAGTTTTGATACACGACTTGCCAACTTTGAGACATTACACACAGACACATGGTGGAGAAGTAACTTTTTTTTTTCATTTCACATGTTTGCTCAATTGTTTGCTCACATATAGGCTCCAGTTTGTAGTATGATATTAGGTTGTAACTGTTACATGTCCACACAGAGTGATTTAGACTAGTTAGAAAATGTATTTATTAGCATTAACCTGAATAACAACCCAGATAAGGCCATATCGTAATTGTTTTAGAGAATGTGCCGGTGCAAAACAGCTATCAACATGTTGTTTAAATACAGTGCATTGTCTTTGTGGCATCCATGCTGTGTCCTGAATTAAAAGCTTATGAACACACCAAAGTCAGAAGAACGACTCCCCAACTCAGGAAACCCGACCATCTGAGGAGCACATGAATGCAGCAATAAAGCTAACACATAAAAGTGTTATCAATCTTCTCATTTAACTCTCAAAAACAAAACACGTTTCCCAAAATGCTGAACTACTCTTTTAGTGGTTTATGATTATAAATGCACAACAATGAAGCAGCAGTTCAGAGGAAGTAATCAGAGCAGAGAGAAGGATGGGAGAAGGTGGCGAAAGGTTACAATACTTGTTTGCTGTCATTCAAAAATAGTACACACTTTGACTGATAGAACAACTGTGGTGTGTGTGACATTTAAATAGCCAGAATCAGGAGGTGTTTTATCCTTAAAACTTCCAAGTACTGAACGCAACAAACACGCTCCAGGCTTGGCATTGTGAGTAAATATAAATAGCAGTGAAAACTAATTGCCAAGATGAGAAACAGATTTTCCACAACAAAGATATTCTGCCACAGCTGACTGACGATGTTCATTTTAAAAACGTTCTCTGCTCTATAATGACCTCTATTCTTAGCATCACCCAAACTATAGGCACAAAGCCACAACTAAATCGAAAAAACAATGCAACAACAGCCTCTTAGCTGGTGCTGGTTGTGTACCATGCTCAATACAGGAGAGCTATTTCCAGTGTGTTTAGGCTGCCATGCCATATTCACTTCTTTTCAAGCTGTATGTGTGTTTATGAGTGTCAAACAGAGGGTCATAAAAATGCTTTATGGCATCTCCTCAAACACTGACCTTTACAGAAAACCACTGATCTGTTCAAAACAACATGATATACTGTGTGCATGTGAGTGCATGAACTCATGTGCGCGTTTACGCCTGTGCACACATGCATGTGTCTGTGAGGTTACGTGTGCACATGGTTGCGTTTGTGACATGATGTACAGCCAGCAACATTCTATCCCACCAACCATCATTAACTTTGACATACAGCCAAATGTCATTATGTATGGTCGACTGCATGACTTACTGTTAGAGATATAATGGAGTGGCTACTGTAATGAACTGAGTGTTTGATGTACGGGTCTCTGCTGGAGGGAGAGAAGTAAATACTACGGCCGTGATAGCAACGATTACAGTGATGATGGTGATGACGATGATGAAATTCCCCTCCTCACTTGCAGATGCGAGTGACATTTCTGCAGGCAGACGAGGAGGAAGAAGAGAGGACAACAAGGAGGAGATGAAGAAAACAATTTGAGAAGATGGAGGAAGAGGAATCAGAGAGGCGGGGAGGAAGGAGAAGAATTGTAGGCTGGAAAACTTTGATGTTTTGACAGCCAGCCACTGCTGGAGGGAGACAAGTTCGAGCGCTGATGATGATGTTAATCAGCGCTGATGACACTGATGATGGAGAATTTCACACAGTCGTTAAAGTCTTTTATTGCTGAAGAACTGTGGTGCCACAGGGTGTCCTTGTGGTCAAACTAGGACACCCTGGTGGACAGCACCCACCCTGCCTCAGAGTCTTTGAGCAATGCTGTTCTGCGGCTGACCTTGGGCTTTGACATTCCTGACGGGGAGTGAGTCAAACGAAAAATTCCCTTTTTCTGAGATCAAAAAGTATCATCAAAACAACTCGGATGAAGAGGAAGGGAAGGAAGACGTGACAAGGAGGAATTTTGAGGAGAATCGAGACAAGGATGGAAAAATGAGGAAAATGGTGCAGTATCAATGGATAACAAAGGGCAAGAGAAAATATACATTAAAACATGATAACTGAGGTATTTTCCGTTCACTAAAGCTTAACACAAAAATGCACAAAGGAGGATTCAAATTCAAACCTTCAGCTAATCGCTTATATGCTTACAGCAATACGTGCAATGTCATGTGCCCTTCATAATACCTACCCCTATGCACTCCTTAATTTGTTATGCACTGAAAATACATATAATCCTAATACTACTGCAGAATTCATACCACACAGCACAAGAGCTTGCAGTGACAGAACTGAGCTGCAATCTCACCCTTAACCCTCACACCCCTCATCTCTCTCTCTCTCCCTCTCTCTCACACAAACACATAGCAGAGTGAACTACCAACCAAACACAGTCTGACTCTGCCCTCTAATGGCACAGGGTCTAAACTACCTTCCTGAAAAATATGACCTCTGTTTTCAGTCCTGCTTAACTGAAATGCTGGACTTGCTGAGATAGATCTATAAAAGAAAGATGAGGTCAGATAACCTAGCCATCAGTCTGGATGTGAACACACTGACTAAAACATTAACACGGGGCCTCATAGAATTCAATAACTACGATTAGATTATGCGCTAATTCATCTGTATTGTGATATGGCACAACTTCCCTACTGTCGAAACTATCAATCAAGCCATGTAACTCCTTGAAACTTTTTTTTTCTTTTTCTCTCTCTCCCCCTTTAACCTATTTATGACTGTTAAATTCTATTTTATTCTTTTATTTTGGGCGTCAATGCACCATGAGGTGGAGGTCGGCTAGCAGTGAGTAACGGTCGCGTGAGCAGAGAAAGCTGTGCAAAATTGTGAAACTCAATAAAAACATTAAAAATAAATGAACAACAATAATAAATACATTATGTTATCAATGACACAGATACGCAGGATTTTTTTGGAATGTACATTTTATTGTGTCATCCTTAAAGCACTGACTTTATTATTGCACGAAATAGGAGCACCAACTGACAAGGTCCTTCACGTGATGAATGACACACGTGTAAACATCTGACTTCCCCTTCATGTTTGCAAAGACTTTTTTTGGCTCTATTGCAAGTTTACAGTGTAATAACGCACTTATCCCTGTTACAGTATCGTCATTGCATTGTTTAATCTTCATTGTAATTTTGATCGGTTTCAGTGATATTTGGTTTCAGTTTTGAAGGTGTCTTATTGTTGATCTTCATTTTAAATACTGGAGCACGTTCCAGGACACCTCTGTAAACGTCACAGATGATATAAATGAATTCACTGAGTCTGTTGTGGATTTAATTTGTACAACAACAAAGGCAACTGTACCCAAAACTACAGTTAAAAAATCTCACCACCAGAAACCATAGATTACTAAAACAAATCTGAATGCCATAAACGCACGTACAGCAGCTCGTCTGAAAACATGGACAATTATAAAGCAGCTGCCAGTGATGAAAGAAGAGACAACAAAGGACTGAACTGCAATATACAAGTTCAGAGTGCTGACTGGATTGCATTTCACTGGAGTTAGACCTGGTATGACTTCATGTGACAAATAAGTGATCAATTGCTTGATTAATTGAGAAATCTTTTTTTAAGATTTCTATCTTAATCAAACCACAATTAATTGCATTGTGCAATCAACTTAAATTTCAGATTAAATAAAGCTTCTAAATGCAAGTAATGACTTGATGGAAATCCAAGATTTTACACCGTCTGTAGGCAAACAGGCATGCAAACTCGTCAGGGGTGAAAATGTGACGAAATCATTTTTCTGAAATATCACCTTTAACATGTGGATTTACAGTTTACAGTAGGTGACCTATTTTAGAATTAATGTTATCTTACTGCTATAAAAGTAAAGTAAGGGGCATCAGTTCAGGGCTTGTACGAAAAAATCTCACACCTGCGTCAATCTCCTTTGAAAGCAGATTCTTTCTCCCTGAATTCTCTCACTCTGAAATGGAACCAGATAATGAACATTCAATTCACATACTGTAGTTCAAGTTAAGTAAGTGATCACAGATGTTACCACCCATCTTGAATTTACGCGCACAATTTTGTCATTATAGTTTTGCTATATAAACAGAACATCTTCATTCAATTTGTTAATTCAACCGCTATATTTTTAGGCTGTAGTTTGTGGTAGTGTTTGATTATGTTTAATTGCATTCCTCTGTGCTCCCCTTTTCTCACTGAATATATAGATACGGCATGTAAAAAGTCTAATATACAGTATATTTTTACATAAATTGTGCATATTTGTCTCTGCCAGGCGTAAACCTAGATGGGGTTGTGTAATTGCATGTTAGCTAAATATCTACACTATTGCATCATGTTATGTCAGTGTTAGCCTGGCTAATATTATCTTAGCATAAAGAAAAAGGAACCATTAGGGGCTAACACTAGCATTGTTAGTTGGCACTTTGGCTGAGGAGCTCAACTTATGTTGTATTTGTTTGCAAAATGGTAACGTTGGTGAACGAGTGGAATTTGGAATAACAAGCTAGCTAACTTTACACTCAATGGGAATAAGGATAAGGCTATCGCCTAATGTTAAATCCAAATTGTGATGGCTAATTCTAAATCAGAACAACTCGTCCTAATCAGGCTAAGCTTGACATATACAAACCAACTAAGGTTATCATCTGTTTTGCTACTGTAAGAGGTTATTACCTTAAGGCCGGCTCAGGTGCCAGAAGCTTATTTCTTTTTTTTTCCATAACTCAGAAACTCATTTAATTCCTCATCACTCTATCCTCATAGACCCAGACCCCCCGGCTCAAATTTCAAAAACTCAGGGGATCTACACAAATAATGTAGGTGACCTATTTTAGATTCAAATGTCAAATTTTACCAAAAGGTGACAACTTTGCATGCCTGCAGCCAAACATTTTCAAGTCACATCATTGAAATACTCTGGAGTATTGGAATGGTGAGAGCTCATGAATGCACCCTGAACAATTCTTGAGAAAAAGTGAAACCCTGTTGTAGCTGCAAGACGAGCTTTACCAAATCCAGGCTGTTCTTTGTCAATTATTTAAGACTGTCTGGTGGATTTTTTCCCTTAAATATGCGTTGTGTTCTCTTTGCAGCCGCAGAATGGAAAAGTCCCACAGCAGGGCTGAAGCCAGGGTCTCCACAGAATCTTGTTCCATGTCATCTGGCTTTCAACGCTGGGTTCATCTGCATTGGGTTGTGGAGTATCATCAGACACCTGCTTGTTTGGGATGGTAGTCTGATGTCTCTCCACAGCTTTGGCGATCTGCTCAAGAACTTCAGCGTATCGTGGCTCAGTATCAGGGGACAGTGGGCGGGACTCTGAGGGATCGTGGAACAGGTCATACAGCAGTGGTGGGTTGTGATATGTCACGAATTTTCCATGACACAGACAAACCTTTGTGTCGTAGCATCCACCGGCTCCCGGGGGAGAAAAGTTGGGAGTGAAAAAGTGCACCTTGAATATGGAGTCACCTGGATGGAAACACACCAGGAGAAGATGTGAGCATGCACATGTTAAAGCTCAATAAAATGTATTATGTATTATCTCGCAAGATGACGTCACACAGCCCAGAGGTAAGGGAAACGCTTAGTATGCTATTTACAGAGATAGCACTGGCGATCTGAACCGGTCAGTGGCGAAAAAAATCACTTTTAATGCGCAAACTTATACGGGACGCATTTGCCCCTGTTACCGTTTTAGCTCGTTTCGCGGCTCCCGGCTGCATCCGCCTCCCTCAATACTGAACCAATTTTAAAACGAGTTGTACCTATTAATCATACGCACACATACACATGGGGAAATAGGGCCCAGGTTGAAAAATACCGAAGTTATCCTTTAACAACAACAGTAACAGATTCAGATTCTGTATACAATATTAATAGATCAACAAAATTAAATCTACCACAAATTACACATTTAAACAGCTCCCAAATACAAAAAAAATGTACCCTGGGATCTTTATATATATATATATATATATATATATATATATATAAATCAACAGGTGATTTCTTTCTCTTATAGCAAAATTCTAAATGACTAAGCGTTTTTTCTCCTCTTTTTTTCTACGTGTCATTTCTCCTCTAATCATCACGCTGTAACCTGTGACAGGCTTTTATGCTACCATAACTATTGCACATTCACATATATGTAGTTTTTTGTTGAGCTGTAACGGCACGTAGGTTTACATTACCAAAGGTTTAATCACTTGACGACACCAACTCCTACGTGCGCACAGCAAGAGAAGATAGGGAGAGAGAGATGCTACGCTGCTGCCAGAGGGGCCACTGAATGAGTTCCCTCTGCAAAGAGGGTAACTCGCTGTAACTCGTTAAAAGAGTCTGAGAAGTCCGGGGCTGTTCATAAAACATTAAGGACGCCACAGTTTATTCCATGCTACTGAAGCTGCTCCTCTTTTTGGAACCACTGTGGAGTCGGTAGTAATTTCGCTTTTAGCCATGCTTGTTGTTGCCGTGGGTAACTGTACGATGTCAATATGTCAACAAGTTGAAATATTGTGAGTATCATGATATGATACAATTTGATTGAATGCATCTTTGTGCTACGTGTGTGAACTTACTGCCAGGTGGGTGCCAGCGTACTGCATTGAGGTAGATTCCACAGTAGTGAAACATGAATTCATGCTCTGATCGCTCTACCTTCCCCTCCAACACTGGCATGAGGTTATATCCATCCAATTGTCTAGGAGAGAGGGAAGACGGGAGGGGGCATGAAATAAAGTGCTTTAAAATCAAAGTAGAACGCGTCACCACAACACTACATGCAGAAAGAGATTCTAGACTTTTTGCCTTTTGTTCTATAACAAACTATCTCACAATGAAATCATAATATTATAGCTACTGTATTAAGAAAAGTAATTATCTTAGGAACAGAAGAACACAAGCTTCTTATGTCAGGATGAATAATAAGTCAATATGTGCTAATAAAAAAAGTAGAAAGTACAAATGACACACACAATGCTTGGAAAATGAGCTTAACCAATGTCCCCACAGCAGCCTTCTACAAAACAAAAGCCGCAGTTGTTTACACATAATGAGGTACTTCTGGATCCGCGCTGTAATCATCTGGCTTAAAGCACCTGAATCATTATGCTCATGTTTACAGTAATTGCATGGTCTTTCCTCCCCTCATCTTGTAACTGTAAACAATAGTTTGGTTAACTATTGTATTCAACAAATACAGAAGCTTTTAAATGACTCGGGGGATGAGAGTGCACAACATACAAAGACAGCACGCATAGTCCGTCAGTCTTTACCTGTCTGGTTGTGTGTCCTTGGCCAAATATTTCAGTGTTGGATACAGATCCATGAGGCTAGTGGGTTCGTCCACGACTTTTCCAGCTGCTAGTCTGCCAGGCCAGCGGAAAATACCAGGCACTCTGATCCCACCCTCCCAGCCTCCCATAGATTTACCACCTATAAATAAGTAAGAGAAATTGCACAACACAGATATTTTTTATTTTTGACAGATATAGGCCTACACTTTGTGTAACAGTAATTTGACCAAAATATAGATCATAGTTTCTTAAAGTGCCGCCCACGGGCCAATTACAGCCCTCAGAAACATTTTGAGTGGCCCCTGAATGCATCTATTACATTTTAATCATTCACAGTCCATGGGGGCGGCTGTGGCACAGAAGGTAGCACAGGTCGTCCACTAATCGGAGGATCAGCAGTTCGATCTCAGGCTCCAGTCCACGTGTCAAAGTATCCTGAGCAAGACACTGAACCCCAAATTGCTCCAGATGACTGTTCTAGCGGAATGTGAGTGTGTTAAAAACTGAGTAGCAGGTGGCTCCTTGTATGGTTGCCTCGGCCACCAGTGTGTGAATGTATGTGTGAATGGGTGAATGTGACTCGTAGTGTAAAAAGCACTTTGATTGGTCGGAAGACTAGAAAGGCGCTATACAAGTGCAGGTCCATTTACCATCTACCACCAGGCAACTGCGTTAAACTGTGCCCCCCAAACAAGCATCCATTGGGTTAGACATAACAACTTGAAGAAAGCTAATGGTTGAATGTTGCAACCACTCGCAAGGTGCCACTGGAATCACGTTCTCTCATGAATGCTAGTGCTGTTAGCTAAAGTTAGCAATTTTTGGCAGTACAATGTGGAAGTGAGATGACAAAGATATTTCTTGTGTAGCCGTCAACCATATGCTGGATTTCCTTAAGTAGCACTTGGTCACGAAACTTTGAGAATCTGATATAGATTCATATTGAAAATTATTACAATGACCTATAGTAGTTTTTGGTGGCCTGAGATTATTTTAACCCCATGTGGATGACTTTCGCAGTGATGTTTAATCAGTATAAATCAATCATTTAAAATACAACTTCCTACACTGTAAATAATGTTGATAGATGTTTCAAGACTTATGTGGATGTCTGCATTAAAGATTGCAGTTGAAGTAATTAAAAAAGGACAAGATGATGTCTACCTTTATAGATGCCGTTCCAGCCTCCTTTCTGGCCGCTTCTGGAATCAGAAATCTCTAGATGTCCACCATGGTCTGATGTAAAGTACATCAGTGTATTGTTGGCTAGGCCGAGGGAGTCTACCGTCTCTGTAATTTTACCTAGAAAACGTATTAATACAGCATTAGAGATGGTTGAACAGAGGGTTCAAACTTCATTAACAGACAGAGACAGTAAGATTGCTCTGACCAGCCTGATGATTAAAGGACAGTTGGGTCTTATTTTTACAAGTTAAGTAATTTCTAGTGGTTAGCATAACTTGACACAGTGTGCATGAGGTATTAATTTTATATTATAGAATATATGTTCTATACGTATAAAACCCAGTAATGATGGAATGTTTGCACCTTTGTGAAATGTTGCACATGGCAGCTGACGGTCAATCAAACCGGTTTACCACCCTCAAACTAGATATTAAACAACATGCAACAACATATTCACCAATCATCCAGTCCATTTCTTCTAGGTTATCACCATAGCGACCATGGCGACTTTTGCCAGCAAATGCGGGGGTTGTAAAGAGTGGTATGTGGGTATGGATCAGTGATAAGAAGAGGAGGAATGGACGATCAACATTCCTGCAGGGAACAAGAGAGAAATGTATATGTCAAGTATGATAAAGGATTATATTGGCGACATCTTCTCTTACGGTCAATAAATCCCATAAACAGTGTTGCCTGTGTAATAGATTCCTGATGTGTTGTATTCCTAGGTGCCATACACCTCGACTGATGTCCAAAAACAAACAACAGCATCAGCTAACAAACTCATGAGTGAGCCAAGTATTGACTTGTTGCTTCATAAAGACGAACATGAGCACTGTAGTTTATTTTGAGTCAATCCTACATACACTGTCCTGGTGCAGTTAATACTCAGAGATTTATGGCGGTGATGGCATTTTTAAGACCAGAAAAAAAACAACACAAACCTCTTTATGAAGTTTTGTGCTTCTCCCAGCAGCCTCTCGGGCAATGTCTCTACTGTCATTGGCTGTTCGATCACCTCTTGGTTCCTCATGATGATGCAGTTCCAAGTCTGCAGGAGCATAAAGGGAGCATACCACAGAGCGACTGCTAGGAAACTGAGAAAGAACAGTGCTACCAAGAGCCGCAGGCTGACTTCTAGGAGGCCGCACACACGGACACACACCTGAACACAGAGAACACATACAATCATTGTGTGTTTAGAAACAAAGCGCACATACTTAATGTAACCAGTGCCATACAATACACAGCCAGAAACAGTATGAATAAAACTGTCGGGGTTCAGACACTTTAAGGAAGTTATCAATGTACTTAAAACCCTAAATAAACAATAAGAAGTCTCCCAGCAGTCTCGTTTATAAAACAATGCGTAGGATCCATACTAAAAACACATGGACAAAAGCCAAAAGTGGCGTGCACCAGAAATATTCGACACTTCCTACAATCAGGCTTCTACCTCACCATCGCCGATTTCCCATCTCCAAAATGTTCGTAAGCATGGGTCAAAATTTCTCCTATCAAGTCTGTTTTTATACATCACAACTTTGCTTGGGAAGTGGTGTACGCAATGTTTAGAAATGAGATGACCAGAAACCATTTCAGTACGTAGCCTGCTAGCACAAATATTAAAGAAAAATGGCCGAGTCAGCGCAATCTGCAAGTCTACAAAATCAAGCAGACAAAACCCTCAGCTTCTGAAACGCTCCCAGTGTGGTATGATGCCATGTGGCAGATGGAACAAATTCGAGTCACAGCTATGACAGCTGGATCGCAGCACAGCTGTGCCCTCTTGAATTCTCCCTCCCAGCTCTCATGATAGCGCAAAGGTAACAAAAAAGGGGGTTAAGTCATCTCATATTGTGCCTAAATTTAGTGGATCATAACCTATCCGGTATGGAAATATTCTGCAGATGCTCAGGTTCAAACAAGACAAAACTTTTCCATGATTTACAGTTTTTGAGTCACAATGAAGACCAAAATGTGGCTTGCAACAGACGGTAAGACTTGTTGTTGGAGTCAGCAGTCACTAACGGTATACAACAGTCAATTAAAATGGTTTTTCAACAACTGTGAATCGCTGCAACCACCAGAGGTCGTTGAGCACACAGTCATAAATGTGCACACAAACTATTAGACTGATCAGTCCAGTAGTATCCAAGATTAGCTGCACACAGACACATACACACACTTACGCCCACACACACCCACATGCACATGACCAGACACATGATCCCCTCCAGGCTTAGGCGTGGCAGAGGCAAAAATAGATCATTCATGTAAAAACAGGAAATACATATTAGACTCGATTATAGTGACAAAAAGGGGAACAAAGAGGGATAAAATCAAACATAATTGATCACTACCACAAACTAAAGCCTAAATAAATAACAGTTGAATTAACATCTCTTGATAAAGCTTCAATATTTGACATTCCACTACATGGCACTGCACATGTGATACTGTGGGTGGTACCATGACACTTCATCAATGTATTGTATTGTATGTATAATATCTGGGACTTGGATTGTGATGCAATTCCATGATTTTGCCACTAGATGACATCGCAAACCATTACCAAATATGTTCATCTTCTTTGCGAGTGAGACAAGTAGTACATTGTGTTCTCTGTTCATACATACTGTACAGTATTTAAATTTAGATCTAAATTACTTCTATAGACTTCTGTCTTCCTGCTGGGCACTCCAACTTCTTGTTGTTCTCTATTTTGTGCTGCTTCAGTTTTCCTCTTTTCAAGCGTTTTTGGTGCCCCACCAGTAGCACAGCTGGTTCCCATTCATCCTACAGGTGTCTACCATCGCCAAGTCCTCAGTGAGTTTCAGTTTCGACATCACTTTGCTTTCCTCTAAACAGGTTTCTGGCTGTCGTGACTGTGAATTTCACAATTGCAGCTTTTGTTCCCAATCTTTTTTTTTTTTTTCCAACCCTGTGGCTCATGTCTCAGTGATTACGCATTGGTTATATTGCTTTGGGGTGAATGGCACAGCAGGGCTTTGTTTTTCAATTTCTTCCTCTTCATCTGGCAACACACGAGTCTCTCAGTTTTCTTTGTTTTTGTTCATCAGTTTGGCTGCTAGCTCAGCTGTCTTCTTCCTCACATTTTTATGATTATATTATTTTTCTCACTTTTTCCTCACTCGAAGACAAATCATACAGTGGCACCCTCAGAAATCATTTTATAGGTGTGGCCATATGGGGGCCACTGAAAGTCTCAGGGTGGCACACTAAAATTAAGAGCCAAACTTAATGTCAAGAATTCTATGATGCTGTTAAAGCATATAGGAAACTTGAAAACTAAGCCAACATGGATTGGTTTGTTTGGTTTTGATTGGCTTCTCATTTTTCGATTATAGAAGCATTTGGCTGCAGGAAAGATGGTCTTTTCATAAAACTAGGCTGGCTTTGCAGTAATGAGATGCAAATACTTTTCACATTGGTGCTACATGAACAGAGAAAACTGAGGGGGAAAAAAGCTGTGGCATTTGTTTTTGCCCAAGAGGTAGAAAACCTGTAGCCAACAAGAACGCACTGTGCCACACTGGATCAATAACGTTCCCGCTGGTGGATGACGTAATGCGAGCTTGTCTGTTATGATACAAGAAACAATATCGCGGCTGGCTGGCAACAAACAATCTCAAATTTCTGAAATGATTTAGGTGAGTAACAGGCGACAAAGTTACAGAATCTTGGTTTATATTTGATCAGTACTGCCTGGTTCAATCTGCCGGATGAGATGATGTGTTTGAGCAGGGAGATGAGAAGGGGGATCTAGGTGTGGGTTAGATGGAGGGAAGTTTACCACAGATCAGCTACAAAGCTGGCTAAAAACTGGCAAAGTATCCCTTTAATACTAATAATTATTTGATGTGCGTGGACTAATACCAGTACAGTTAACATTTTGCATTCTACAACAGTCCTGTTTCAATGTGATATGTATCTATACATGTTAGACAATTCATTGCTCTTCAAATAGGCAGGTTGTTCTTTTCCTTAAAAAGTAGGGTCATTGGCCTATTGGCAAATAAGATGGCATTCACTGATGGCAGTGGCCAATGTTTTTCTGCTGTGTCACAAACTTTGGTTCTAGGCATGAACAAGAGGGGGCAATGCACCTCAAAATGCTTCGCCTGCACCAGTAAAGCCAAACATAGATGTCTTTAGCCCTGAGTAATTCTCCACTTTGAGAGCTTGATTGCCACCGAAGAAAAGGGCAGTGTTGTAATTTTGTATCTTTAGTGAATGGAGGCAAGAAGCGACCAATGAGAGGGTGGTTAGGGTGATTGTTTTTATACAAAGAAGGGAATACCTAAATGTGTTACATTTGCCAAATATACAAGAGGGGACAAATAATTAAGAATTTGTCGTAGACACCATTTCAGAGTGTTTGTAAAGTTTCCTCTAATCAACAACTCACAAAACTCTGGAAGTTTTATTTGGGAGTTTGATACTTTCTTCTCAGGCGACAAAGGAGTATGCAGTTAGTGGACTCTTTAGATTGTGGCTCGAACATGAATCAAATTATGTTCTCTGTCAAAAGTCACATTGCATAACGTTACGGTGCGGATCCAGTACTAACTAAATGGTAAACGACTCATTCATTTAACTATAGGTGAAAACTCTGTGCATGAAAAGAGTTTCGTCTTATAGAAGCAGCAAAGGCAGCTGCAGATGATAGAGAGGTGAACAGTGCACGCACTACACCGCATGAAAATTGTGGGTGTCAATGAAAAAAAAACATGAATATTCGAGTACACTACAGTGGGAAAAGGAGTAGCCTACTCAAATCTTTTAGCCTCCATATGTAAAAGCAGCAACAGTGTAGAAATATGCTGTTGCAAGTCCTGCATTCAAAATATCATTCAAGTTAAAGTACAAAAGTAGGTCTGTTAGTGTCACAAATATAAAGTAGGCCTACCAAAAATAAGCAGAATGGCCCATTTCAGAATAAAATAAATTGTATGTATTATAATCATTTGGTGCATTAATGTACTCATCACTTTAATGTTGCTGCTGGTTAAGGTGGAGCTAATGTTTAAAGAGTAACTAAACCCTAAAACCATTTTTTTTTCAGCTGATAATCATTGTTTCTGGTTGTATAGTAGTGTTACTGACTGATCCTGCTCAAAATCTTGACAGTTTAGTGCAAACTGTTGAAAATCTACATTTTATTTTAAAAATGTGGTATGCAGTGCCCTCTACAGCTTGAAACCTGGTTACTACATTTGAATTTACATGAAATTACATTGGGGCGAATGATTCTTTTTCGGGGCGAATGACATCACTAACTGTCCACGGTAAAGCCTGCCCTCCTCCCTTTACTCCTCCCCTTACTATAAAACCATTCTGTCCGCAGTTATCAAACTGATAGCGAGTAGGTTGGATCAGAGCAGAGAGAGTAGTAGAGCAGAGAGAATAGCTAGTAATTTGTCGAATTGTATTGTTAGCATAGTGTATTTTAGTGTAGGTTTACAGTTAGTAGTGTGTTCATAGTATTTAGGTTAGTTGGTCAAGGAGAGGCGCCGAGGCTCGGGAGTATATGTGCGGGGCGGCAAGGGAGGGATGTGGAGGGCGGCTGTGCGGTGAGAGAGAGCCGAGCCTCGGGGGTATATGTGCGGGGCCGCGACCGAGGGAGGGGTGGATGGATGTGGTGGGCTCACAGAGAGGGAGAAATAGAACCAAGTAGGATAAAATAAGTCAAAGTGTGGAGAAGGGGACCGGCTGAGCTCCAGCCGCCTTCCCTTCTGCCCGTGTGACACAGTTAGGGGGGGGTTTCCAAGCCACCATCAGCACAATGAAAATAAGTCTAAGTGTGGAGGAGAGGGACCAGGTAAAGAGGCCTGACCTCCGGGGAAACCCTCTCTCCTCTGCCCGAGGGACAATCTTCACTCCGCCCCCTTCCTCAGCCACTCGCCTGCAATTCTGTATCTACTTAAAAACTCACGCTAATTACTTACAGCTAGTAATACTTTTAATATCACACTTAACCTGGAAAGTATCCTAAATAAAAAAAATTTAAGGTACACATTTTAATTTTTCAACGATTAAGACATGTAAATAAGGTGCCAGAGTGCATAAGAAAGGCATAAAAATAGAGCTTGTTTATCAAGAGAAAAATTTGTGGGGGAGGATCTTCCCAGCAGAGGTCTGGGCTGAGTCTTGGATGTGCTCAAACCCCCAAAAATGCCCCTTTAACTTTAGATAAAAATATAAAACAGCGTGCTTTATAACTCACAGTCCTGTAGAACACTCAACACTTTGGTGACCAACCAACATCTGTTACTGCCCCCCCCTTTAAAGCAGTCTAGAACCAGGCCTATGTGCCACATTAATTTTGCGCAGACTAAAAAGCTGGGCTCGAGACTACGGCCACAAGCTTTAACTAATGAGCAGGTACAAGGAGAATACAATAACTGTTTGCCAAATGGGGTTTGCGATCTCACTGTTGTGTGACAAGATGGCTGGTAGCAGCCAGCGTCCCGTCGTGCAAGGATGAACAGAGATCTTCCCCAGGACACCTTCTGGACTAAAGGACACAACAAACTCATTATCGTTCCATCAGGGAATGCACCCTTTTGTTTCCTGTAGGAGAAAATGTATTACTTACTAATTTTAGTCTTATGGTGCATTATTATGATTCTTGTTCACTGATTAAGTTCCTGCTGTTCTGTGCCGAGACAAAACTACTTAACAATGATTAACAGATCTCTGTGTGTACTTCTTGAACTCATCTGGGAAGACAGTCTTTGTCTCAGGGCTGAAGTGATTACAGCAGACTAAATGAGAGTGTATTGTTAATAAGCCTGTCCTGGGTTTCCTGACTCCTGATATACCTTTCTTGCCACTTGGACCTCTTAAGTAGCTCAGCTCACAACCCACTGTTTTAGTATAAAAACCCTGGGTCTGAATGTCGATCTTCAGAGTGAATTCTTCACCCTTGTTGTGAACATCTGTCTCCACTATGCAGTGAATAAATCTAATCTGAACCTGCCACAGAATTGGACCGGACAGAATTCTTTTTCTTCAACAATGTAACATTGTCAAAAGCTCGCTAAACTTGGGCTGAGGGACATCTGATGACTGAATGGGGCGCTTCTGAATATTAGCAACTGGTGCCAATGCAAAGGGTAAAGGAAGCCTCTTCTAAAATTCCTTAACTTGCTAATATTCACATCACTCTGTCTTAGCCTCAGATCATCCATAGATCCAGGTAACGCAATTTAATTTCAACTGACAAATGGGAGCCAGTTATTAGGAAGTTTTTCATGATTTCTTTTTAAAGAAAAAATCAAAACAAAAGGCCTGATTTGTTGTTGTTGTGTGTTGTGTTTAAATGTTTGTGTGTTTATGGCATACTAGCAGGTTGTACTGTAATCCGTATAGCAATTTTTTCCTGTCTTCTGAACATTTTCCTTTACAATCTTTGCAACGTGGTAAAGTCTGTATGCAGGTTGTTTAATAATTAAAGGGCCAGTGACCGGTCTGTGACTTTTACCTGGACTGTGCAATAATTAAGTGGGCAGTAATCAGTGTGTATGAATTTATCATGGCCTAATTGCATAGCCATAAAGTAGTACAAAGATCGTATAATAAAGTTGGGGATCTTTTTCTACTCAAGTCCTTGTGATGTTTGAGTTTTCCTCTATACCACAGTAATGACTGTATACCGTGAAGCCGTGTCATAAGGTGTACTGAAGCTGGAGGTTTAGGTCCCCAGTAGATTTTATTCTTGAGTGTTGGATCTCTTCCACTAACATGTTACACCAATGATCTGTTGTCTAACCTATTTGATTCTTTGGTGACAAATTTCTGTAAAAGGCTTTGCAAAAAATTGGACGTTGTGTAACTCATGTACATTTCTTTACCGATGCTGTTTTTTTTCTTTACACACGCATGTACTGCAGTCAGAAACATTCATTTAAATCCAGTACCACATGAGATGTTTCTGTCTGCACCTCACAAGAATATAACGGACAAACCAAGACAGCTCCTATCACGTTCCTCTCCTATGCGAGTTCAGGTTAGTGAGGTCCAACTCCTCACTAACCTGAAGAACTTTCACATGAAGCCTTAGATGAATTTAGTTAAATTGATGTCCAGTTATTTTTCTTGCTACATTTGTATGTTCAGTGTTGTCCTATAAAGGACAAATGAGGTAATTGTAGAAGAAAATGTATTACCTACTACTTTTTGCCTTATAGTGATTGACTGTGATTTGTGTCCACTGATTAAGTTCCTGCTGTTCTGTGCCACAGACTATTTAACACTGATTAAAAGAGTCATCCAGCCCACAACCCATTGTTTCAGCCTAGCCTTTGATGTAAGCAGTACACAAACCTTGTTCTGAATGTTGATCTTCAGAGTGAATTATGCCTTTGTTGCAACATCTGTCTCCACTGCACAGTTAATAAACCTCATCTGAATCTGCCACACAATTGGGCCTTCAACATTCTCTGACAATGCCACATTGTGAACAACAAATCTGTGTTAAAATCAGCAGGAGAGCTAATTAACCTCTTCTCTAAGCAGGCAGTGACTGCAGCTAACACTGTGATGCGTTTAAACTCTATTCAGTAAAAATGAGTATTGGGGGAAAGTACATGATAAGACTCTCTAATCTTGTAAAATGTAATTTTTGGTGAGAAACCTGAACAGATACAGTTGTTTGAGGGAGAAATTGATGATGTTTTCACAATGATATAAAATAGATATTAGAGAGGGAATCGTGGTTTATTATAAATATTAAAAAGGCTTTTGAAGCAGTTATTTTTTTAAAGCTGTTCTTCACGTGAGAGGTTATATTAAAGGTTGTTTCATAAATTTGTGTGATTGAATTTGTGCTCATTCAAAGGTGTTGTAATTAAGGGCTTAAAGGACAACTTCGGTATTTTTCAACCTGGGCTCTATTTCCCCATGTGTATGTGTGCGTATGATTCATGGGTACCACTCATTCTAAAATTGGTTCAGTATTGAGGCGCGAAACAAGCTAAAACGGTAATGGGGCAAATGCTTTTTTTCGCCACTGACCAGTTCAGATTGCCAGTGCAATCTCTATAGATAGCATATTGTAGCGGCCCTGGGGCAGTGGTGAGTGTGAATGAGTGGAGTCAGCTGTCAGTCAGTGTTGGAGCAGAGAGGGGGAGGGCTGCCCCGCTGGGTACTGTAAGTGAGTATGTGTGTATGAAGTGTGTATTACGCTAGAAGAGTCAGAGTTTGGGACGGAGTCTTTTACGTGCTACCCCCTGGAGTGTTACCGGAGTTTTTGGAGTGCTCAAATTAACGGGCCTTTTTCCTGAACGCAAGAACAGGATGTCGTGCAACACCCCGTACAGCTTTCACAGGCTGCCTTTGTCGGATGGCGAGATGCTGAAGTTGTGGCTAGTTGTGCTACAAATGGATGCTAACACTCCTGTCCAGACACTGCGCCTTGCAGACCATCG